>NC_044191.1:27927720-28286470 GCF_900880675.1 Sparus aurata
TCACCAACAGGAATAGTAGGAGGAAATCTCGGCTGGGATTGTGGTCGTGTCCTATCTGAGTCACGCGCAAGTATGCGCACACACTCAGACAGTGTGATCTCAGTCCTGTGGGTGGCCTGCACTTGACATTATTAGAAAAACTTAGTGGTTTCATTACACTGTCAGATGTTTTTCCACTTATTGCTTCATGACTTGAAGGAAAACTCTCTATTACCGCCTACATTTTACTTTCTTATTATTGGCCATGATGGCAACATCAACAAAAGTCTAACAGGGCACGGATCACTGTGTGCACGCACGTTAAAGCAGAACCAGGAAGTCTGTAAACTTTTGATAACAGCCTTTTCCCTGTTTATGTCTTCTGTAACAAAATTTGGCTGATCTCGGAGTTTGTTTAAAACCTGCAAGAACGTCTGAGTGCTTGTTCTCCTTGCAGTGTTAGTAGGGCTTGATGGTATTTTAAAGTAGACTTTAAATTGTAGACTTTCATTCCACCTGTGCAGCTTTTGAAATATGTTACTAAAATGCGCCTAAGATCGTGCGATTTATCCATATTTTTTTCTCTTCAGAAAAAAATGATTAACCTACTGGGCCGTTATCAGTCTCCTTAAACTCACAACCGTTATGGTACTAGAGTCTGAATTTCAACATGTCGTTTGAAGTCAGAATATGCAGCATCGTCTTAAGTAGTAATTATTGCAAGCTGAGGCCGCCCTGCCGTCACCCTGTTACAATGATTTGATTGATGAAGCTTCATCTTCTGTCTCCAGATGGTTGTGATCGGGCTGTTCCTCTGCCTGCTGGGCGTCAGTTTATACGGGACCACCCAGGTGAGGGACGGCCTGGAGCTGACGGACATCGTGCCCAGGGAGACCAGCGAGTACGACTTCATCGGCGCCCAGTTCAAGTTCTTCTCCTTCTACAACATGTATGTGGTGACACAGCGGGCCGATTACGCCCAGAAGCAGCCTCTGCTGCACCAGCTCCACCAGAGGTTTCACACCATCCGCTACGTGCTGAAGGAGGACAACGGACAGCTGCCCCGCATGTGGCTGCACTACTTGAGGGACTGGCTGCAAGGTATACAAAAGCTCAATGCATCAGGGGAAAGCTACCTTCGTCGATAATTGGCGATAATAATATAATTGAGATTCGATGTGAGATCGCTTCAGTCTATCCAACACTGATGTCATGGACGGATTTTGTTACTAGTACCTCATTTAACATCGCTATTCAAGATAGTTCAGGCATGGGAATAATTTACTCTGTCATGAAACAGTTTTGAGATCATATTTATCGTCCGTGTTTTGACATGAATCTGCAGGAAACAAGATGTCGGGCGGGAGTTCAGAAGTAGGTGGGATTGCGAAATGTACACTGACAGTAGCCTGATTAAAATCACTTGTGTCTTCCATAAGTGGGGCTGATAGAGGAGGACGGAGCGGGAGGCCTCGCATGCGAGTGTAGATGTAGTCAGATGTAGCTCTGCTAGTTTCTGCCTTTTTTAATGAAAATCTTGTACTCGACAACGTTAAATATCGTTAAATGGATTCCGTATGATAGCAGGGGCTCACTCTGAGATGTTTGCTGACAGCCCCTGAGAATCTTAAAGCGCCACTGAAGAAGAACATTGTCTCCCGCACGTCAACGGTTTTTTTCGGCGAGGGAGGCGCACACGCTGACTCGCCCCCGACGATAAAACACATTGCGCGAGTCTGCGTGTGAGCCGGCTGCGAGCCACACAGAGAGTGTGTGGGTGAGGGAGAGAGAGAGAGAGAGAGAGAGAGAGAGAACTGTGTCTGATATTGCTCTCTGCAATGGTGGGACAAATTGGAGCCAGACAGGCCAAGGAACGAGACCCAAAACAACATCTCCCACAGACGGACCACAGCGTGGGCCTTGGGGGAGAGCCGAGAGGAGGGGAGTCATGCACATATGGATTAGAAGTGGAGGGGTATAGAGACGGAGACACATGTTGCTGATATTTTCCCTAATGATCGCTTTGAATCGAAAGCAGCAGATTTTTTTTTTTTGGGCTTTTGAAGTCTTGTTTGGTGGTTGAGGATAAAACTGAATTATCTTATTAAATCAATCAGGCTTGTTATAGGGTTAGTGTTAGGTTGCAGTGTTGTGTTATGCTGGGTTGCCCTGTGTTGTGTGTTCTCTCCCTGTAAAGGGCGATGCAGAGGGAGAATGACTGTAACGGTGTACGTAACCTTTTCAAACATCCGCGTCGAACCAATCTGTGTTTGTTGTGCTTCTCCTGCAGGTCTCCAGCAGGCGTTCGACAAGGACTGGGAGGCCGGCCGCATCACCCTCAACAGCTACAGGAACGGCTCTGACGATGGCGTGCTGGCGTACAAGCTTCTGGTGCAGACTGGACGCAGGGACAAGCCCATCAACTTTAACCAGGTACCCATCCGGATTTAAGCCCGTGTTGGTTGTTATTCCCACAATTAGAATGAAAAAGAATGAATTTTCAGATGACCCAGTTGGTATTCAATTGATTATTCGGGCAAAAACATCGAGGCAAGGAATGATATTATGGGAAAGAAGTCAGACCTTTTTTTTTTTATATTAATTTAATGTATTTTGATATGGTCACCTATAAAATACCCATAGATATAAGATTAAAAACTCCCGGAAGGAATCCCATAGGACATGACACCCGGTGCCTATCTGTTTATTCCCATATTGTGTGCGATCGCCGCTGGAAGAGCCACACAAGGCTTAAAAACTGTCGTCTCTCAATCCGTCTTCTTTACCCCCCCCCCCCCCCCCGCGTCTGTCTTCATCTTCTGTCTGTGATGACTTTACCGAGCCCAGGAATTTAAAGCTCTCGCCGGGGCTGCAGCCTGCCTCTGAAAAACCTATTAACTCCTCATTTAAACCATTTGTCCCACTCAGTAGTGCTGTGTGTGAGATGTGCACGCACGCGGAGCCTTGACAGCGAGATGTCTGAGCATCAAGCCTGTCAGTTTGATGCTCTGTCAGTGATTCCAGACACAGTTTGGTAGAATGAATACTTGGAAGGCTTAAAAGAAAACTCCTGCACGTCCCAGTGGGACCATAAATAATTAGCCTGTATTCTGCAGCCTTGCGGTGAATAACGATTAGCATAGTTAGAAATGAACTGGTGTCGCTAAGAAGTACATTTATGAAAACAATTTACAGCATATTTGTTGCATAATTTGACGAATGATGAATTTGAGCTAGTTGGCCCCACAGTGCAGCCGAATGAGTTAGTAGTGTCGATCGTGTGTCAAAAGCACACTGACTGCATTGAAAAATCAGGGCCCTCTGAAAGTAAGTCGATGGTTGCTCTCATAAACTAGAACGGCAGTAGATTGCATACCTCCGCCAAGGCCCACCATTCCCCTTTTAGATAACAGCCGCCTAAATTCACCTGTTTTTTTCATCAAAATCCACAAATACCGTAGTTTGAAATGTTACGGAGAGTGAGCAAAAACGTCTCGGATCCTCGACCCTTTGTCCAGATCCACACCAGAAGTTGAAGGGGTCTATTCTGGGCCGAGACGCATCCTCCATCCAAGTTTCGTGGAAATCCATTCATTACTTTCTGCGTAATCCCAGTGACACATGAACACATGGACACGGGGACAAACATAACCTCCTCGGTGGTAGTAAAAAATGCGACGGGTTGTCTGGAGAAAGAATCCACAGCGTCGTGTAAAAGTAGTGTATTATGTAACACAATACAACAAGCTGTTTACATTACATGCACAAAAAATGCCTGAACCTGGTATTTGCGCTTGTAATTTGCCCATTGTGGTTTGGAAGTCTGCGCGCACATGACTTTTTGTTTGGAAAACGCACCCAGGTTTCATCACACGTTCTAAACAGAGCCACGAGAAGTGCATGGCATTGTGTTTCCACAAAAGGTTCCGCCTGCGTTGGAGCTGTTGACATTGTGCCTAAGCCGAAGTCAGAAGAAGGAAAATAAAAGCGCAGCGTACAACAGAGTCGCTGTAATCTTAATCATCTGACAAACTGCAGTTCAGCTGTTAAAGTGAGGCCTGTCTCCACCGTGGAACTGGAGGAGTGTTTGACATTCAACAATGACATAAGGGGAGCGAGCGGGCCGATAAGGTCTCAGGAGGGGGTCCAGAAAAGAACTTACTGGAAGTTCCGCTCAAGTCCTTCTCTCTAAGTCAGCAGACGGACGCCAATCAGCTGATAATGAGAAAGAGTGAAGGATAAGCAGGAGGAAATGAGGGGAAACGTTGTGTTTTTTGGGAGCCGGGGGAAAGTTGCACAGCTTCAGCAGGGCACCGCAGACTGTTGTTAGTGTAGTATCACCTCCAGAAAACAACATACATGGATGCACGGCTGCATTCTTTGGCAGGAAGCAGCGAAGACGAAAGATAAGGCGCTGGAGAAATATAAAAACAAAATTCTTGGCCAGGATTTGTGCAAACACAAAACAAGCCACACGCTTTTCAGCACTGAGATCATTTTCCTCGAGGATAATTAATGTTGACATGCAGCTCCGCTGTGTTTTGGTACTGTGTTTGTGTTTGCAATTTATAGTGTATGGACTGTGTTCAAGTCGTGCATGTCGCCTTTCCCCCCCCTCAATCTACCCGTAGTTGTTTGTTGTTAAGACCATTTCTCTTCCCACCGGGCTCCACTGCAGCAGCATGCCACTCTTCCCATCCCTTCCACTAGCCCCGCAGGAAGTCAGAGGCAGGCCTGGTGTGCGGCCCTGTGACATCACTTCCTGTGGCTGTGAGGGAAGTGTATTCGCCGTGAGGCGTGGGGGCCGCCGGCAGAGCTGCCTGGGCTTCCTGTGACAGCTTGAAGACATACAGTTGTTGCGTATCCCGCTGTTAAATTCAATCCAGATCCTCTGGAATCCGCCTTGCACCCCCCCCCCCCCCACTCCTCACAGACTCCTGCTTGCACTACCACTCTCTCTCTCTCTCTCTCTCTGTCTCCCCCCTCTCTTTCTTTCTCTCCCTCTGTGCTCCTCTGCTGTGTCCTCTTTCAATGAGGGGAGCTGAAACACGTGGTTTTCTTTGAGGCAGCTCTGTGTGTGCATTTGTATGTTTTGAGTGTGCGTCCTGCTTTTGTCTGTTGTGCGTGCAACTTCACCGCAGTAGCTGTCTTTTGTGTGTGTGTGTGTGTGTGTGTGTGCCTTGAAATGAGGACCAGATCTTTTCCAACCCTGGCAAATTGCAAGCTAGATGTTTTATTTTGATATGCCACTCCATGGATCTGTGCAGAGGTGTTCTTGCCTTTGATCTGTCGCTGCTAACATTTCTCTCCGTGCTGGGCGACCATTCGTTCCTTATGGTCTTATGTCTGGGAGTCATATGGGCGCTGTGTGTGTGTGTGTGTTTGTGTGTGTTTGTGCGTGTGTGTGTGTGGTTTGAAAATGGAAAGATAAAGCTTTGGAGGAGGAGGAGGTGGGTATGGAGAGAAGGAAGGGGTAGAAAGTGCTAAGGGGAGGCCGTGCTAAAGCTATCAAGAGCACTTTTCTTCTCAGGCCTGGGTTGGTCTGTGGCGCCGGGCATTCTGGGTACCCGTAGGGGTCAGGAGAAGCAAGTGTGAGCAACATTTGTACAGATGTTGTGTTATTTTTATAGCTCTCCTCCATTTGCTGGGTGGCATTTCCTTCAGTGTTAACAACCAGGTTAACTGCACACAGACGCGCTCAGGGACTCCAGCCAATTTTTTTATTGTTACGCTAACTCAAGCAAATTTTTTTTTTTACCCCCTCCCCAACCCCCCCCCCAATCACAAAAAAAAAAAAAAGCCCCACTCCTTTCTTCATCCACCTAACCCCATGAGTCCGGCTTCACCCCCGAAAAACTCTCCCTGCCTCCGTGAAGGAGGGATTTATGTTTCCTAGAAGGGAGAGTGGCAGAGCGGTGTGCAGTAATGGTTTTACCTCTCAGGAGGTAGCGAGGCTGGGCTGCAGTCCTCCGTTTCCACATGGGAAGGCGAGACGGCCATTCTTGTCTACCTGCTGACCACAACGCTTGCGGCGAAAAACAACGACTGAAACAGAGCTTGGGAACAATTTGCAAGAAAGACAGAAACACTCAGCCCTGAGCAAAACTCCTGACATCCACCCACTTCACTTTGGCTAACTGAGTCTTTGTAACATATTTTTTTACAACCCAGCTCTGGTTTTCTATCTACTGTCGACTGTGAAGGGAAATTCGAGCAACTTAATATCATGCTTTAAAGTCTGGGGTTGTGAGCTTGAACAAGAGCCGACAGCAATGCTAGCCGCCCCGTGATGCTGTACTTTAACCAGAATTGCTAGTATTTGGCAATCACACACCTAACACGAATACTGACAGGAATCTCATTCGTTTGAAATTTCAACCTGATTACGGAGGGATATTAACAGCGAAAGGATCGCCAAAGTTATTGCAATTCATCCTCAGGGGGACATGAACATCTTCACCAAATTTCGTAGCCAGTCAACCAAAAGTTGTCGAGAAGCTTCGATCCGTAAACACATATTTCAACCTCATATTGGTGCTGGAAGCAAAGTCAGAGGACCACCAAAGACATTAGGATTCATCCTCTAAGCACCATGAATGTCTGTATGAAGAAGTGTCTGTATCCAATAGTTGCCGAGATCACGCTGGACCCTCATAATACGGCTTTTAAGCAACAGCACAGCCACCAGATTGTCCCTCATACCATAAATATCAATATATTGGTTCACTTCCCAGTGTTGGCATTAAGAGGACATTTATCTTCAGCAGCTGCTTCTTGACAGAAAAGTGCTGCAAGGCTTCCTTCATGAATTTATTCAGAGCGGTCAGAACGTCGGGCCCGAGGTTGGCCAGCCAATATCTACTGTATGTAAAGGGAGAAGCTGATTCAACATTTTCCATGTTTTAATGTGGCATGATAATTCTGGGAAGCTGTGATGAGAAGTACGGGAATTTTCAGAAAGGCGACCAGTGTTTGACTTGTTGATTTTTCTTTGGTTGGAAAGGGAGAGAGAGGGACTAATATTTGACTCTTATTTTGAAAGCTGCTCCGTTCTCTTGCACTCATGCATGTGTATAAATAAGCATTTCTGTGGTCGGCTCACCTGTAGAATGTTTTGGTTGAACATGTCCTATTTCCACAATACCTTTTCGTGTCCAACGGCAGCAGTGCGATTTCCAACGCAAGCTCCACCTGATTTTTTTGATCTTAATTGCATTTTTTTTTCTCCATTCGCTACTTATTCCATTTCCAAATTTCCAATGTGTGGCGTGGCCTAATAAAAGTGACGGATGTAATTCTTCCCTCTGAAGTGCATGCAAGTATGTGTCAGAATGTCGTGTTTCATTGGAGTAAAACTGATTCATGGGAACCATCATCCATTTGTCTCCTCTCCTGGTTTTGCAGCTGACTCGTCAGAGGCTGGTGGATGCAGACGGCATCATCAACCCTGGGGCTTTCTACATCTACCTAACCGCCTGGGTCAGCAATGATCCTGTGGCGTACGCCGCCTCGCAGGCCAACATTCGCCCACACCCTCCCGAGTGGCTCCACGACCGTACCGACTCCATGCCCGAGACACGCCTCAGCAGTAAGTCAACACGCCACACAGAATATGCTAGAATAAAAAATAAAAAAAACAAGATGCCTTTTACAGTAATGGAGTGGAGTTTTGCTTCGACGCAAGGAAGGAAATCTCAGTAATAATGTTTGCTCCGACAAATGAAGCTAATTTGGAATGTTAAAGTTCAAACCTGCTACTCGGTGCAGTTCAACAAATTACATTTACTCGCTGTCGACTGAAATCTGAAGCCAAACTTTAGTGGGGTTCACTGGTCTTGGCTGAGACATTTTTTTTTTCAGGTTCCACAAGGCGGCTGCTACATGTGAGCAGTGTTTACCTCTTGTGGTTTGAGTTATTGCTCCTTGTCTGCCTCTTAGCTTTAAGTGAGGTAGTAGACTTTACTGTACCACTGCGGTGTGTGTGTGTGTGTGTGTGTGTGTGTGTGTTTGTGTGTGTGTGAGCTCAGGTTGCAAGGCTGAGGACCAAGACACGGCTCGCTGTGGTTCCTCTAATGGTGCCTGTGGTGAATGCTATAATCCCGACTACCATGGGGCCCAAGCATCACACACACACACACATACACACACGCACATTATTAAAACTCAGTGACCCCAAACACTACACACACCCTGTTCTCATTTCCCCGCCACACACACAGACTGTAACTCACATTAAAAAAAAAAAAAAAAGTACAGTCATGTTGTTGTTTGATTCTAGCCTGTGATTTGGTACAAGTCAGGAAGTGCTCCACGGGGGAGGAAAATGATTGGATAACAAGGAGAGACTGGGTTTGGGTGGGAAGCACAATTGGATAACAAGCAGGAAGTCCTTTACGGGGGGGAATATGATTGGATAAGCAGCGTGAAGTGCTTGGCTGTGCGGGAGTCCCCTGGAGCAGATCTGTGTTGGCCGGGAGCCAACTGGTGTCCTAATGGAAATTTATAGTTGAGATTATAATGGGCCAAAACCATGTTAGCAAGTGCTCCTGTCTGACCCTGCAGGCACTGTGGAATACACACACACACTCACACCAACTCCAGACGGTCCGAAAACAAGTATTTATAAGGTAAAAAGATCAGCGGATAGCGAGATAGATGTGGTGTCTCAGAGCCAGGTCGATCTGCCACATGCAGCAATGTGTCGCTAATTACTCTGCAAGCAAAAAAATCTGAATGAATATGCCGTTTTGTCAGCGCCGAGTATGACTTCATAGCAGAGTGACGGGCAGGTATGCGTGTTTATGCATCTATATTACGCTTTATGTGGCAGCGCTAACTTAAGGGTGTGGTAATGGCGGTGACTCTGACATTGTAATTACCGTGAATCAACGTTAGCTCTGACACTCTGCTGTGTCTGGAACTGATAGGCCCTCATTAGCCAGGCTGGGCCACGGAGCGGCTGGGTTTGAGTCAATGGAGCTCTGTTTCACGCTGCTCCGCCCACCCCCACCCCCACACACACACACACACACACACACACACGCTCGGCCACAGATGTAGCTGCTCTTGGACCAAGGTTGGATTAGGGAGGAAAAGCCTTGATAGTGGTGGTTTGGCTGAGGAGCCTGAAATTATTTCTGCAGATACTCTAAATGTTAAGAAGGTAATGCTTGTTATTCAGAATGGACAAATATCATCTGCAGATGTCATCATTGCCATTGTTGATTTATCTGATTACCCCCTTAACGTTCCTCAGTAATCCTCTTCTCTGAATTAAAGTTTCATCGTCTCGCAAAAAGCCCACGTGCCTTCCGAGGCCCCCGAAGTGCAAAATCGTCATGAATTGCTGCACGAGGTCTAATAAAAAAAAAAAAAAAATGATGTGATGATTACAGCTGAATGTTATCTTCCAACAAATCGACCTTTCTCTCACCGTCTCTCCATCCAGTCCCGGCTGCTGAGCCCATCGAATACGCACAGTTCCCCTTCTACCTCAACGGGCTCCGGGAGACGCCGCAGTTTGTGGAGGCCATCGAGAGCGTGCGGGCTATCTGCAGCAACTACAGCCGACAAGGCCTGCCCTCCTACCCCAACGGCTACCCTTTCCTGTTCTGGGAACAGTATGTTAGTCTGCGCCACTGGCTCCTGCTGTCCATCAGTGTCGTGCTCGCCTGCACCTTCCTGGTCTGTGCCCTCTTCCTGCTCAACCCGTGGACGGCCGGCATCATAGTGAGTGACTCGAACCATGATATGATGAACCTGCCCACTCTTTCTTGCTCTTTATTGGTGTAATATATTGCTGGTTCAAAATGGACTGCGTTATACAAATAGGCCGACTCCTTAATTAAAAAAAACCCAACTTTCAGTTATTAAAAAATCGCTTTTCCTGCTCTCCTCCCTTTATTTCCTGGTTTTTATGTGTGGTCTTCTCAGGCATCTCGGAGAGCAGAGAGTTGGACACGAGAAGGGGCTGCTGTGTGTTATTGTAGCCCCAGTCACCAGTGTTTATCTTGTGCTGTTTTGTTAGGGCCAGTCTGTTTAGTCTAGTCCAACACTCCCAGACACCAATGCTGAAATAAATGGGCAGAGGACACACAAAGTTGCTCAGGCAACTTGCTCCCACTCTAAACCTATAAAAAAAAAAAAAAAGTTTGATTTTATTTCCATCCTGCACACTGCTTCTCTCCCGCTTCCTCACACAAGTTTCCAAGGCTACATGCAAACACGCAGCGCACGCACGCATGCACGCACTTTGCGCACACACACGCAGATATGTATATACTCGCACGCATGAACGTGTAAACATGCAGGTACATAATTCACACAGAAACACATACACAGGGTGCTCTGGTTTTTCTCTCTGGTGGGTTGTATTTTACGACAGGCAGCGGCCAGGCCACCCGAGCCCTTAAACAGAGGAGGAGGGGACCTCGTGTTCATCCTTCAGGCTTTACTAGCACGATCAAAAGACAAGTTATGGAGAGGCGTCGAGTTTAACCATTTGCTCTGTCCAGGAGCAGACCACCGCCAGCCCAACAACGTCAGAAGCTCTCAGCTAACTTGCCCAGAAATCCATCCTAACCACATTCACAGAGGCCTGTTTTAAACCTCATGCCTCATGTTTAGTATTATACAGATGTTTCTATTCCATTTGATATGGACTGTTGTTCACATTTGGCATCACAACCGCATCTACAGTGACTGCTTATGATCTGGCTTTCCCTGTCACGGGACATCTAGAATTACAAAGTCTACAATGATCTTAGACAAGTTTATTTCCCTTAAAGTCCCTAAATCAGGATCAGGACCAAACTTTCCTTTAATTTTATCTGTCCACTTCTGATCAGAGCGCCCCAAGATGCACTTGAAAGTGTAACCCCCCCCGTCATGGACACACATGCACATACTCGCTCATTGTATAGACACCCACCTCCCTCCCCTGCCCACCTCAGCCCTCTTCAAAGGATTCGGGCCCCATGTAACCGGACACCTGTCAGCTGATAATGGCATTTACTCCCAGCTCCTGTCCTACCCCGGACATGCACACACACATATTTAACACACATGTATGATCACTATTTAACACATCAATATGGTGGAGACCCTCCTGTATTATGTCCTTCATCGGTCTTGTGTATATTTAAGTAGCAGGTCAACTGTAAATGTAGTTTATCATAGAACAATAAAGTAGAAGATCATTTCCATTTATGGTCATTTGGTCCACGGTTATTACGCATGTTTTTCAGCTCTGTCAGCTGGCAAATGTGTTTTATAACACCAGGTTGATCTGTATTTTCTTGCCACTTTGCGAAGAAGGTTTTATCATTGCTTTTTCAGCTCAAACACAGAAGAAAAAAACACATTTGTGACATAAAAACTTATACAGAAAATAATGTACTTCTCTCCAAAAGTTTCTGCAAAAAGGAAGAATGGGTATTTTGCTTTTACAAATCGGCTATACTGTCCCAACTGCCTGATTAGATGTATAAAAACACTTCTCATATAGATTTATCAATCACCTTGGTTTCTAACAGAAGCTCCTCCTCTCCCCCTTCAGGTGTTGGTGCTTTCCCTCATGACCGTGGAGCTGTTTGGCTTCATGGGGCTGATGGGAATCAAGCTGAGCGCCGTTCCTGTGGTCATTCTCATCGCTTCTGTCGGCATTGGAGTGGAGTTCACCGTCCATGTGGCCCTGGTAGGTCACCTGTGAAATCATTTTAGGCTTTTTCAGGGCAGCGCTAACTTCTGGTTTAGCTACAAAGAGCACTCAATGCTTATTGTTAATTGTGCTTTTTCTCGTTGAATGAGACATGTATGATGCGTTTGTGTTGTAGGCATTCCTGACAGCCATAGGGGATCGTCACAAGCGGGCAGTGCTGGCGCTGGAGCACATGTTTGCTCCGGTGCTCGATGGAGCCTTCTCCACCTTGTTAGGTGTCCTGATGCTCGCTGGCTCGGAGTTTGACTTCATCGTCAGGTGAGTGCAGACACCAAACCTCATAAAAACAAAAAGGCCGCATTCATTTAGCTGAATATATAAGCACATACATAGGTCATCCTGTGGCGTCTGGGTGGCGTCAGTAGACCGTTGAGACCGTGCCTCAACCTGTATGTCACACAGGAATCTACCTGGGACACCAATCATGCATGACGGCTCTTCGCTTTCTTCCTCGGCTCCCTCCCTCAATCTCTTTCTCATCTTCCACCCACATCTTCATTTCATGTCCTCTCTCTCTTTAAACCTCATCCCTTTTCCAGCTACCAGTGACATACCTGTTTTTTTGGGGTTTTTTTTCTTTCTGGGGGATTGCTCTCTGAGAAACGTCATAAACGAGGCCTTTATCTTCATCCGCCCTCTTCTCTCCCCCCTCGTGTCTTTTCTTTCATCCTCCTCTTCTCCCCCCATAGTGTCTCTCATGCCTGAAATTTTAGGGGAAACCAGGGGAAGGATGAAGAGTTGAAGGTCAGGAGAACAAGAGAAAGAGAGGAGAGTGGATGGAGCGGCAGAGGGGGAAGCAGAGTGAAAGAGAGTCGGGGTGGGGGCGAGGGGGAGCAGAAAAAAAAGTCTTCTGGCTTTTGTAATCTCCTTCAGCCAGTTTAACTGCCCTCGCTAGACATTTATAAGCATGGGAAGGAGTAACGGGGTGGGGGGGCAAGAGGGCAGTTGTGGAAAGACAGGAGAAGTGGAAATTAAAGCAGACACTCTGTGGGGGCTCTGCATCGGTGGCTCCCTTTTATGAAAGAAGAAGACAGAAAGGTAGCGACCGGCTGCCGCACGAGGGAGGAAAATTAATGAATCTATACGTTCTCGAGGCCCGCAGACTTATGAGAAGTTTCCAGTGAGCTCAGTGAATAACTTAAAGTGGCCGAGGTGGCTGTATAATTCGGTCGACCCGCTCCTTTAAGAAAAGGGAGCACTGAAGTCCATGTGATCTGCAACCACACAAACTCTGTCATGTGCACAGGCCCGGCGCTCACACATACACCCCCAGACAGCCACACACCAACCTGCTCCCCGACCTTGTAATCATGGGGGTCAACGATGGCGTGCCTGCCAGCGAGAGCGCACACTCACACACACACACACACACACACACACACATACAGACACACACAAACACAGGGAGGCCTATAGACCTTCTCTCCTCACCTCCAGTGGTGTGCTCTGGTTTCTGGCTCGGTCCCGGGCCTCCATTTAAAGTTTCTGCTGTTGTCTGAGCAAACAAAGCTGCGGCCCAAGACGGAGAAATAACAACAGGCCCGGCTCGTATTTTTCTGCTTGCGCCGAAAGAAATGGTTCCCCGACTTTCCCCCCGTCAGCCCTGTGAATGTTTTCACTCTAAACAGCCCAGCGGGGCACTCGGCCCGGTATGTGGGCCGCACGCGTGCATGAGTACGTGTGTGTGCATATATGTGGGTACAAAGGTGACGTGGCGTTTACCCCTCCTGGTGTGTATGGAAATGCGAAACGTAGTGATGACACCGTTACTTCAGTTCCACTTATAGAAACAGTTCTGATAATCGAATTCAATCGAGTGAAAGAGGGTCTGGCGGGCTGGAAAAACTGTATATTGTATGTATGATGTGTGTATGTGTGGATTGACTCGCTCTGTGGTAAAGCTCAATCATGGGTTGTTACATTCAGGACCCATTTACCACCATGGGCTCCGAGTTTAAAATTACATTTTTTAAACTTTTTTTTAGTATGTAATATATCAGCACATTTCAAGTCAAACATAACATATACATTTCTATTGATTGCCAGTACTTCCTCCATAATCATGGCCAGTGCTAAGTATACCTGTGGGGCTTTTCCGCACACATGCTGCAAGTGCTGGCTTGGCTTGACTCGGTTTTCCTCGGTGCATCATTTCCATTACAACAGGACTACCTGCCTGAGGGAACACACTGGTCTTGAGAAGTGGTCAATGATGCAGCTGCACAGTGCTGATCATGTCCTTCCTGTCACTGTTCTTCAGTGTCTGCCAGAAGTCACCCTTCCCCACAGGTACCTTGGGATCATCTTAGATCCTTGTGCGTTCACATAACTTCTGAAGAGAATTTTTTTTCAAGTATCCTGGAACTGATTCCTTTAGCGACAATCGGTCTGCATCCAATGTACCGTCGGCTTAGAAAAATGTCTTGACATTGGACACCAATGGGTTCACAACCCAAGAAGTTAATCTCACCAGCGTCAGTGAGCCAATAAGCACGCAGCCTGCTTGTTGTGCCAATGTCTAATAGTGCTGGTGATTGGCTGCCTCTAGGCCTGCAGGAAAAAGACGAGGTTACAACCATAAACATGGCTCACCACCTGTATGTGTAAAATTGATTTCATAAAAATGGTATCGTTAAAGTATTATATTGGTGTCCTCGCATAGCCCAGTGTAGTTTGGAGCAGCAGAAGTGTGTCTTAATACTAGCGCTCCCAACTTATCATGAGGGCTAAGTTCCCACAATCAGGCAGAGTGTACCGGTATTGTGAAGGTGAGGCCACCCATGCTGGGAAGACGAGGGCCAGCTCTCCTCACTTGTGGCTCCTCTGTACAATGTCTGCCTCCATGCACACACACACATATTGATATAAACACACATGCACACATTAGTTAGTGCCGGAGTCAGGGCGAAGGGTTTCATGGTTCATCAATGTGTCCTTGATAACCTGAGAGCTTCCACTGGAGGACCAAGAGAGGAGGAAAGCCGCCCCTAATGAAGGGAGCCGGATTGGTGCGAGAGGAGGGGAGGGTTGGGCGGATTTAGAGTGGAGATTGGGGGGTCTTACCTGATACATTGGAGATTTAATTAGACGGAGGGGATTGCGGAGTGGCCGGGAATTTCACAGGGGCTTAGCTGGAAAGGAGGGAGAGAGAAGCGAGGCAGAGGAGAGGGAGAAAAGAAATGAAAGAGAGGGAGAGAGAAAGGCCAGGGAGGGGTGGCGCTCCGAGGGTCCCCTTCTCTTCTTCCTAGACTAAATTGTTTAAATTCTATACCCTTCACTTCATTTGTTTGCCTCTCCCTCTCTCTTTTTTAGAGCCGGAGAAGAGAGAGAGGCCCCTGTCCTCTTGTGCCCCCCCCCCCCCCTCCCTCCAACGCCCCCCTCACTCGCCTGTCCTCTCCTCCCCCCTTCCTTACCCCCCCACCCCTTCACATTCCTCACTGCTTTGTTTTCTCCATGTTTGCTTATACACCACACACCCAAGAGAGAGTACCCTTCCCCAATACCCCTCTCTTCCCCCCCCCCCCCTTCCTCCCATGCCTTTGAATTAACCAGCTCTGGCTAATTATGCTTCCCCTTTTCTTTTCTCTCTGCGGCTTCTTTAAGACTAACCCTCTTTGGCAGGACTTAGAAACACACAAGGTACATTTCTGTTTTGCTCCTCCAAACCACAGTGCATGCCTGCCTGTCTGTGGGGGGTTTACATATATATTTGTGTGTGTGTGTGTGTGTGTGTGATTGGGGAGTGGCCGGGTGTCTTTGTTGGATGGATTATTTTCGGGGCATTGTGTAACGGTTGATCTTGCACATGTCTCCCCACGTCTAAACCTCTGTGGTTTGCGCAGGTATTTTATTTGTTTCTCCACCTGTTTCTCTTCTTGTCTGTCCATGTTGGTGGGTTTTCTTTTGTTATTTTTATCCAGCAATAGAAATATTCCAATTTTACAGTGGTCTCGTTTGCGATATCTGGTATTTTTATTAAGGTTTTTAGAGGATAATTGGCGGTTTTGCACACTGTGTGTTAAATGTCTCCTGAGATTAAAGTTTATTCCCTATATTCAACTTCTTTTGTGTGTGTTGCAGGTATTTCTTTGCAGTGTTGGCCATCCTAACAGTTCTTGGAGTGCTCAATGGATTGGTCCTTCTTCCAGTATTACTGTCATACTTTGGGCCCTACCCAGAGGTAAGATCTCAAAAAATACAACGGCAAGAAAATAGAGTGTGAAATTGTCAATTTTGTTCTTCTCCAGCTCGTGATAAAAAAAGTGACTGTGGAGTCACTCTCTGATGCCATCTGCATTTTCACCCCTCAGGTGACTCCAGTCGATGGCCGTAGCCGGCTACCCACCCCGTCCCCAGAGGCCCCTCCTCACGTGGTCCACTTCTCGGTCCGTCCTCACCACACCACCGCGGCCACCACCACCTCTGGTGCAGCTTCCGACTCATCGGACTCGGAGTACAGCTCTAACACCACAGTATCTGGTATCAGTCAGGAGCTGCAGAACTATAACCTGCCCTCGCACAGAGGACAAACTCGAGCGGAGGAGCAGCAGTACCACCTCCAGACCAGCAGGGGCAGAGCAGCCAGGACAGAGGAGGAAAGGAGAGCAGGATCAGGGCACAGACGCTCAGCCAGACAGCCTGACCCTCCAGCCTATACCATGTCCTCGGTAAGAGATATTACCCGTTATGTTGCATGTATGATTATCGATTGCTTCTTCTAGAAAAAAAAATATCTTATTGTCTTGCTCTACAGTCTGTCCCCTCTCAGGGTTGTGATTCTGGGCCCCAGCCCAGGGCTACTCAGCGCAACAGCAGGGACCCCAAGACCCAGCTGCACTGGCAGGTCCCACCCCCAGCCCGCCCGCGCATGGACGCTTTTGAAACTGCTACTGAGGCTGGGGGCCATTATGGCTCACACTGCCATAGAGAACACTCAGCAGGCCACAGGGCCCGCTCTTCCCACAACCCACAGCCTAATCACCACCTCCCGCACCACCAACCTAACCCCACCCCGTATTGCCAACCCATCACCACGGTAACGGCGTCAGCCTCCGTCACTGTCGCCGTCCACCCAGCCCCCTTGTCCAACCAGAGCCCCCCAGCTTCCTCTTACCCAGGATACACTGCAACAGACAGTTACTGCCCATCAGGGCCGGAGGAGCCGGAGCCTGCCTTCCAGGACCCACATGTGCCACTGGACACCCACAACGGGGCCAGAGGAGACAAGGTGGAGGCCATGGAGCTTCAAGATTTGGAGTTTGAGGCAGCTGAGAGCAACAGTGGCAGACGGGCAAGCTGAGGTGAGCTCTCTACTGCACCAAAAGACACATAGTAAGGTAGTAAAGTAGTCCTTATCGAATAGTCTGTTTCATCATAGAGTGCTGACAATACAATCTTCTTATTTGTTACCAGTTGTGGAGAACGGAAGTACAACGGCCAAAGATGGACTCCTCTGTATTACCAAGCAGCTGACCAGGCCCAGCGCAGCTCAGCCCAGCATAGCCCAGCCCGGCTCGCCGCCGGCCCTAAGCAGCGAGTAACTCGCCAGTGTTGCCGTCATGGTGCTCATTCTTACTGTAACCCAGTGGACTATTGTCTTAGATTTATCTATATTTAAAAAGATGTATACATATGTAAATATGAACAAAAAGTAGCTATAATTTTAGGAGCTGTACAACTCCTCATGTTAACAGACTGGGGCTGCCATTTTATATGGTGTGTGCGTGTGTGCGCGTGTGTGTAAGTGTGTGTGTGTGCGTGTATGAGAAAGAGAGATAGATCTCTGATTACTGTTCACTCATCTGTGGATCTGTGCCATTAGGAAGCTTCATCTAGACAAACATACCTGTCAGCATTCACTGTTGCTGCTCAAAATATTTTTTAAAATAATATACATTTATAACTCTATGCAAATGTCTCTTTAAACAAAAGAAGTGATCTGTCTACATATATGTTTGTTTGTGTGTGTGTGTGTGCGTGCGTGCGTGCGTGCATGCGTGTGTGTGTGTGTGTGCATGTGTGTGTGTGTGTAGTAGTTGTGTGTAGGGCTGTATGATGTGAAACAGCCCCATTATCTTCTGGCTCCTACATCAGATACATCCTCAGAACAGACTAACATTTACACTCATTTTAAAACATGAGGGAAATTGTTAGAATTATCAAACAGGGCTATGGTATATATGTGTGTGCGCGCGTTCGTGTGTGTGTTTATTATTGTATAAAGGTACGCATGTTAAACTATTAATTTTTTATCACAAACCTGTGGTAGTTATGAAACAATTACTGTTTAACTTGACACGCTATGCGTGCTATTTAAGACGAGCAGATATGAAGAAATTTTAAAAGCTGTTTTTTTTTGTTTTTATTTGTTTTGTTGTCTTTTAGTTCTCGCCTCTGCATTGGAACCTGTTTCTGCTCTCAGCTTTGTATCACTGTCTGTTAGGCTGCTCTCTGGTCGTATTTTACTGTAAGAGGTTATGTATTGTTTAACCCTAGCAGGCTCAAAACAGGTTTCTGTCTTGTATTCTGACGTACAAGCAGTGACCCCACCTCAGAAACTCACTTTGCCATTACAGGGACATTCACATTACTGATTCTGGAACAGGGTCAAACACGGGGCACTAACTCTTGTACCCTAAGTGGCTGGTGTCTAGTGGATAAGCTAAAGCTCAGACTGTATACTGTATGACCCGATTC
The DNA here is from genome assembly GCF_900880675.1 of Sparus aurata. NCBI lineage: Eukaryota > Metazoa > Chordata > Actinopteri > Spariformes > Sparidae > Sparus > Sparus aurata. Next base: position 27,946,115 of record NC_044191.1, read on the forward strand.
AACGTGGCACTTGACTGCATTTACACTTCATTCACAGGAATATCTCTCCTCAAGTAGCTTTTTTATTTTTTTTATTTCTGTCCAACCAATAAGCTAGCCCACGCAGCCTGCTAAGGGCTAAGCCCTATATGGCCTGACAATGTGCTCTGTATGTATCTCAATGTATTTGTGTGTTTAAACATTTATATGTGTGTGTAGTAGTCCATCCTCTTAAAGACAACTGGCCCCAATTTGGCCTCAGCTGTCCCCACTGACCTCAGCTAATAAAAATCAAAACATAACCGCATGACAGTAATTGGACGCCCCCTCCCCCCCACTTCAACTGCCAAATGGCACAGCTCAGAGCCTCAGGGGTCAAAGTTCACGCTGCCAGTCCCTCTCTCTACCAGCAATGGCCAGTCCATATCTGCATGTCTGTCTGCGTCTGCATGCAAATCTGTAACCTACCCACCCACCCCCCCCAGTTCCAGACCCAGGCCCCTTTGACCCCGTCCACACCTCAGCTTTTACACTCTCACTTCCTGTCGAACACGTGTAGCTCTTCCCAGAAGCCTTTGCAGTCTTCCTCCTACTTCTGTCCTCAATGTTACGTTAGCTGCTTGCATGAAATAGGTTGTTCTGTTTTTTTGTTTTGTTTTTTTGGTTCTCGAGTTTTTTTCTCCCAATGTCACATTGGCAGTAGTGGAGAGAATCATAGCTGGCAACTGTTTTTATTCATTTTTTTAAATGTTTTTTTTTTTGTTTTACTGTTTTGTTTTGTTTTCAACGTTCAATTGCGATATTTATATTTTTGTAATATAAAAGTATGTTATTTTCCTTCATCATTGTCGTGATGCCAGTGGATAACAAATGCAGGGATTTTTATGTCTATTGAAAAAAAAACACTATTACAGTTTTAATGTTTTTACATTAATGGAGTTTGATCTGTATAAAGTGCTTACTAATGTTAAATAGGAAAAAAAAGAGTATATAACATTTTACACTACAGGTCTCATCATAGCTCTTAGAGGATTTTAAAAGGAAAAAAAAAAATCAGTGGTTCTTCCAGACTGTCATTTTGGTCTCAGTTGGCGTGGATGTATGCTGTTTTCAGTTACAAAGATAAATGTATGCCATATAATTTATTTATATGAAAATTTATTTTTGTAGTGTACATAGTAGTTGTCAAGGTATTTGACAGAAGTATATTTTTAAAGAGTTTATATGTAATGATATACCATAACAGAAAAAACCTTAAGGTGCACACTTTCACTGCTAACTGTCTTGTGAGACAACATCGACACCTCCCCTTCAGTATTATGTTCCGATCCTTGGAGAGAGACAGCTGTTTCTATGGGTTTGTCAAAGGCTAGCCATGAAAGTAGAAAATTGTACTAGCTCTCTAAATATTAATGTTCAAACACTGATAGAATTCTAACAAATAAAAATATTATAACTTATTTGTCTCTTTGTTCATAACTTTAATAAATGGAAACTTAAAAAAGATGACTTTGGTCTGATTGTGAGTTGATTTGTTTCAAATGTGTTTTGTGAGTAAAAGGTACAGTTTGACATTTTGTGGGAAAAAATGCTTTTTTGTTTTCTTGCAGAATTGGATGAGAAGCTACACTTTCAGGTCTACACGGTAAATAAGAGGCTACAGCCAGAAGCCAGTTAGCTTTACTTAGCACAAAGAATGAGTAGAGGGGAACGCGTAGCTCGGTTCTGTCTAAAGTTTAAAATATAAGTCTACCGGCACGTCTACAGCTCACTGATTAACGTGTAATATCTACTCTACATCTGTATTTCATTGCAGTATTACAGGCAGTCATTGACAAGTACATTTACTCAAGTAGTTTTGAGGCATTTGTATTTCCACTCCACTACATTTCAGAGGCAAATATTGTTATTATTTTTACACCACTGTATTTACACAACTGACAACTTTAGTTACATGTTTTTACATTTTTATAAATATTTATTTTACTGGCAATTGAATAAAAAAAACATTTAAATGGAAAAACATGATTCCAAACAACACAAAAATGCTGAATATCAGATGTAATATTTGTCCAGGCCTATAATTGGTCAACCCCTAGTATACAGTATGTACAGTACATCTAAAAATATGTATAATTTATTTCTTACTTCTACTTTTGATACTTTAGTATATTTAATGCCAGAAAATGACTTTAGATACTCTGTATATTTAATATCTGATACTCAAAGACTTCCCTTTTACTCATTTACTACTCACAGAATGTAATGGATTACTTCTCTGGTTAGGCGTTTAGTGTCAAGCCACACTTTTAATGTATTGTTTGGATCAAGCCAATGAAATGCAATGTGTTAATTAGTGAGCTTTAGAGTTGCCTGTTTTGTTACCTGTTGTCAAACTACACCTTTAACTTCCAATTAGAAAAATTCCCCATACTACTTACACGCACATTATCTTATATCCCTGTGTTGGTTTTGAGATCATCATAGTTAATGCTGCTCCAGAAGTTTTTCCAACAGCTTGATCTGAACATGGACTGGGTTGCAGTTGCGGTGGTCGTCCTCGAGCAACATTAATTATGTTGTTGTGAATCCCTTTAATGGAAGAAGGCCAGGCACACCGAGCATCACCTCCATGCAAGTCAAAATATGTCTGGTATTCCCTATTAAGCATAGCTAACAGGTAAACATGACCTTTCTCTTCCCACCTCCCTCCCCTCCCTTCCTCCCTCCCTCCCTCCCTCCCTCTGTCCTGTCCTGCAGTGTAAAAAACTCTGACATCTGGTCTGGAGCCCTGCAGCCCTCCCCAACAGCCCACCCAGCTCCGCCCCTGCACCCCCCACCTCCACTCCCTGTTCGGTATGATTTTGATTGACAGCTTTATAGACTGCAAGGAAATTGGTTGTAGTTACAATACAGCTGGCCTGTTCGGAGTAATGAAAAAGGGCATGTGGCCTTGAGCTCGCTGCACTGATGGTGAGAGAGGGAGAGCGCCTTGTCAGCTGCATGGGTGGTAGCTATTTATTCTCAATCTCGAGAGCTGTAAGAGAAAGTCTCAAGTCTCGCCACAAGGCAGGAAATGTGCAATTAAAGCACCTTGATCAGAATCCAATAAAACCTTACGCATCGCGACATGTTGTGCAGTGTAGACGAACACTATCTTTGGCAAACGCCTTTTCTGTTGTTCCTGACAACAAATACAGGTTCCAGATTCAGTTCAGTTTCCCAAAGCCACAAACTCAACCTGAACCTCAAGGAGGCTGAGGAACTCGCTGACCCTGGATCGGCAGTCTGAGGCAGGCTGTAGGCATGTCATTATCTTTTAAAGCCAATAAAGGAACACTACTCTGCAGCGTGCTGTCCAACCAGTGCAAAGACTCAGGCTGACATCCTACAAATGACATGGTGTGTTTGGAAAGCTGGGTGGCAGGGTGTCATGTGTCGTGTTTTTTCTTTTCTAACTGGACTTGACATTTTTAGCATGCAGCTTGATGACAAAACAGAGCAAAGGCAGAGGCTCCTGCAGGTGTTGCCCATTGCAGATCTTAATGTGGCACCCAAAGTACAAATTCAGGATTGATGTTAGTGGAACAGTGTTTGAGGCATTTCTGGAGGGTGAACTTTGTGTGACCACTCCATGGTTGTTTGTGGGTGATATGGTTCATTGAGTTCCTATTTTCATGGGATAAGGATAAGTTCACCCAAAAATAAAAATTAAGTCGTTATCTACAAAAGTCCTTAAGTAAACATACGCTGGTCCAAGTGTCTGGAAGCCTAGAAAACCCATATTAATTTGAAAAGACGTTATTTAAACCCTCGATACACAGACGAGCTCATGGAAACCCACTTCAGACGGGGTGTGTGCTAACACTTTTAGCTTGGTAGCTACAGTGACGATTTTGGCTTTAAAGGTGCAAAATGGAAAAACTGGCCAGCTGTTGTTCAGCATATCAACAGAGTGTCAGCCAACTGCTGGCAACTGTAGCTGGTCATTAGCTAGTCCGCTCAGTTAGCTGTGCAGCGATTGGTTCAGCTGGTGTTTACACAGCTAGGACAGGAAGTTTGGACCAGGACGGGCCAAGGCTAGTTGGTTAGCATGCTAACTTCAGTAGATGCAACACAAAAACGCCATAATGTAAAAGCTGTTTTTCTTCATATTCTGTTGATCATTTTATTTCATTCTTACATACCGCACCTTTAAAAAGAACGTAAAAAGAAAGAAATCAAGTCTTTTCAAAATCAATTTTGGATATCGGTCCTTCCAGTGACTTGGAATATACAAGAGGAGTTCTATGGAGCCATTTTGTGTCTGTTTTTCAGTCGATAAGGAGAATACTGCAACACTGTTGTGGACCACGAAACTCACATTACTTTCCATCGGTGAGTGGGTGAGTAGATAACAATAGAACTTTCATTGTCGGGTGAACTCATTAAATGGGGTGCTCGTGAAAGCTAATTGAGAATTGATCAAAACCAGATAACAGTGTTTGAAGCGTTGCTGAAAGGAGGAAATATGTGAGATCGTCCCATGGGTGATTGTCGGCGACACGGTTCATTGAGTTTTTACGCTCTTAACGTCTCCATGCCAGCACTCCCCTCACTTGCTGGAGCACCCTGGGTCACCAAACCAACATACCCCCCTCCTCTGGCCCTGGCTTACCCTTTAGCCCCCACTCACCTCTAGCCTCCTTAAAAAACACATACAAATATGCAACCATACACACACACACACACACACACACACACACACACACACACACACACACACACACACACACACACACACAACACATACTGTGAAGAGTGCTTCAGTGAACCTAACAAGCTCCAGGTTGTTAATGAATGAGGGTTTCCGGTACCTGTCCTCCAAACAGAAGGGGGGGTGGGAGGGGTGGAGGGAGAGAGAGATGGAGGGACGACAAAAGAGGAATAGAGAGGAGGCAATTAAGAAGTTCCTTCTCTCCTGGACTAATGGACTGTTCCGCCGTGGCTCTCTGCCCAGGCTGGGCGACAATGGAGCGGATACATACTATACATCAAAGCTTTTCTTCACTCTGCCCTCACTCATTCACTTCTTTTTTTAAATTTTCCTTTCTCCCTTCCCATATACCTACATGTGCGAAGGGAATTATGTAAAAGGACATTACTGATTCCTCTGCTCCAGTCCTTCTTTTTCCTCCATCTGTCCTCCCCTCTCCCTCCCTCTTTCCATCCCTCACTCCTTCCCTGAAAGGCTTGTCCATCATCACCTGCCGGCAGAGCTAAACCCTCTGAGTGTATACTCTACATGAATGATTGCTCTGTTGACATGACTGCATGGGACACACACAAAACACACACATGCACCCCTGCCAGACCCAGGGTCAGATTTACACATTCTTTATAAAACCAGAGTTTAAGAATAAATCTGCAGGAAGCGTCACGCGGTGTGTTGATACAACTCCAGATCCAGACAAATGAGGGTTTTACCTTTGAGGCCTTACAGACACCTTGAAAACCATTCAACTTTGGTTGCTTCTGTGCGTGCGTGTGTGTCTGTCCAACAATATGCGTACGAACGAGAACAGTTTGCCAGATTGACGTCAAAGCTGCAAGAGATTTCCAAACACCATCAGATGAATAAGAACTGTACGTCTCAGATTGTAAATATTAGCCTGATCTTACTTATTATGACTTTAACTTTGAAGGCTAGACGTTAATGACAAATGGATCTTAAGTTTGTTGTGGAGATTGAGTTGTGAAGACTGGCACCACTCATAATGTAAAATATAAAATATTAACCAAGAACCAGGAGATGGTTAGTTGAACTTGTCCAGCTCTATCAAAAGATGACAAAATGTGACTTCCAGCACCTTTAAATTGTACGTAAACTCAACATAAAACTACAAATTCTCACTTTTATATCTCTGTTTATGTATTGCTTGACCGCCAGGGTACAAAAAAGAGTGCTGCTCTGGTCGCATTTATCTGTCCAAACCTTTTGGAGAGAATTGTAATTGAGTCCACACATACTAATGCAATCAATCAATCAATAAAATTTTATTTGTATAGCCCTTTACAATAGCCAGACGGTACCCAAAGTGCTTTACATCAAAGCAATAAAATAATACAATAAAAACAATACACACAAGAAAGTGCTACAGTGCTGCAAGAAAACACAAGAAAGTGCTACTAGTGCTGCAGGGTGTTAAAGGCCCTCTAAAAGTGCATAAAGTAAAAAACAGGCAAAATAAGTGCACCTAAGAGCAGGACTACCCTAGTCAGAGTTAAATTCCAATCTAAAAAAGTGTGTCTTCAGCTTCGATTTAAAAAGGCTGAGGTCAGTAGTGGTGCGAATGTCAGGGGGCAGTCTGTTCCACAGCTTGGGAGCTGTGACAGCAATGCAGAACTGGAGCTACATCCAGGCAGTGACTACTGGTGACGTGACCGTCAACCAACCAAAGCTTGGACGTCATTTCTAAATTTTGTTCCAATCCTGGCCTCGTGTTGTGTTTGTGCATGAATGAAACGACATAGAAATGTGGAAAATAGGTTCCATTTTACAAAATAATATTTGCCCATGTTCGCCGTTTCTCCCTGCCTCCAGTTTTCGTGCTAAGCTGAGCTACACTGCTGATGACAAATTCCCATGAAAGTGAGATCGATCAATCTTCATTTATCTCTTGGCAGCTGTATAAGCTTATTTCCTTGCAACTATCCCTGAAATAAAATGTTTACATCTACTCCGAGGCAGAAAAATAACAACTACGATGTCACGTGGGACAGTTCTGCAGCGGCTCTGACATCATAACAACGTATATGTCTTTATTATCTATTCTATTCTGTTCTATTCTGTCAGGAGTCTCTAGGTGGGTGGTTTTGGGCGGGTGTTGGTGCTGGTGTTCAGTCCCACCCAGGGACCAGTTTGACTTGGCTGGCTGTTTTATCTCCCACAGAGGGAGAGCGTTCTTCCTACAAGACGGATCCAGAAGAATGTGAGGTCCAAGTCCCCAGTGGCCGGACTTACATAAGCTGAGTGTTAAAGTGCTATTCTGCAGGCTGCAGTGGTGAATAACAAGAAAATAGCCCTTATGAGAATGACATGTGAGAAATATGCTCGGCATTTGATATACTGGAGAGAGAGCGGCGATGCGCGGTCATCGGGGAACAAATTCTGCGCTGGGTTTTCCTAGCATTGTATGAGGGAGGCCAGCATCTGTCTTCTCCCTCTTTCTCTTAGTCTCTCTTAGTTTTAAAGTTGGACTTCAGCCTTCTTGGAATCAGATATCCAACGACGAGAGAACATTAGATCAGATTAGATTAAGATCATTGAGGAGGACGTGTTCAGAGAAAGTTATTATGTGTGTGTGAGGTTGCCTTTGAAATGCAGTGAGTGCGCACCACATTCTAAAAAATCTATTTACATTTTAACTATTTATATGACAAGACTAAAGCTGCCCTAAATGAAAGTTTACATATGACAATGTCAATCTGTACTGTGCTCCAACTTTGCTGACATATCTTAAAAAATCATGACAGGGGTTGCTTTCAAATTATGTTCAGATATGCATGGTCCCCAGAGGACGAATCCCAATGATTTTGGTGATTCTCTGACTTTTCCTGTAGCGCCACCAGCGGGCCAGGTTTGATTTAACCCGTGTGATATATCTGCAGGATGGATTTGCACAAAAGTTGGCACAGGCATTCATGGCACCCAGATGATGTGTCTGAATGACTCTGGTGATCCTCCTACTTTCCCACCATGAGGTTTATTATTGTAGTTTTGTGTGACACAACTTTGGATTGATTGGTTACCATGAACACTTGGTGGCCCTTTTAATCTAAATTTCAGCTTGTCTGTTTGGTTTATTACCAAAAAAGCTATAGAAATGACAATCCCCATCAGCGTTTGTTGTAGTCCCACCTTGTCTTTACTGCCAATTAACAACATTGTAACCATACTAACACAGCTAAGCTGAGCATGGTCATTCTACCTGTTTGGAATTAGCACGTTAGCATGCTGACCTGATCAGCAAATGTGCTATGCAACAGCGACACCTAGCAACTGCATCAACTGGTATCAAAACGGTTAGATAGCTATCATTCCACCTCTCGTCATTCCCTAATGACTTGACCCATCAAGTTACTGATGCATGGAGGAGAAGAAAAACAGCCCAGTTGCCAGGATATAATGTTAGCAGTTAACATTATTACAGCCAGCAAGGCTGCCAAATGACCGACCAAACTTCAAGTCATACCAGTGGATATTTTAAGGACACCTACATGTATATTTCCATCACTGATCATGGCGATCAAAAAAGGTCTTTTAAGCCAAAAAATTATGTTTTCCTTACCCTAACCAAGTGTTTTTTGTGCCTAAACCTAAGCAGAGCGTAAGCACAGCAACATAAAGATATGTTCAGTTTGAATTTTCCTGTGGTTTTGAAAAAATGCACTTAGCTAACATTTATTCTGGCGATTGGGTTGAATAAATGCAGTTCCAGAGCCTCTCGTAGTTGCCTGTAGCTCGTAGCCAACATGCACTTGCATGTAAACGCAGCTGGGTAGCAAAACAATAAAACAGAAAAGCTCAGATTACAACAAATACAAAGGGACTGTGACTTAATTCGCTGCTCAGGACGCCATTGTTCCACATCTTTATATGGAAATAGTTACTGTATTAATGGTTACAATTCTCATATAGGCTATAGAACCTTTAATCTCAGCCTCAAAGAGTAGTTATGTGGCTTTTCAACTTATGGTTGCATTCCAAAATGGATATATAACATTTTGGATCAGAACAACATATTCCACAGCCATGCATTCTTTCATTCGTCCATGAAATGACTGACTGTTCTCCATAAAAACTTTTTGTTGAACACATTTTCTTACACTCTACGACAGCTCTCCAGGAATCTTCTTAGAGAAAGGGGGAGAGAAGAAGAGCGAAGGAGACGGAGCAGCCTGGAGGTCCAAAACAGCGAGGGGAAGCACATCCAATTCTTGGAAACAGCTGACATGATTCACTATGCATTCAGCAGCTTTCAAAGGCTTCTGCTGCATGAGAGGTCCATCAGCGGAGCCAGAGATCGTATCTCTCTCATAGTCTGCTGAAGAAAGCTCAAGAAATTTGCCAGAATTATTATTACTGTTGGCTGTTGTCGCTGCATTCAGACAAACACACCAAACGAAATGCTTATGTACAGTCATTTGTAGTATTTTACTCCCACAGCCTTTTATTCCTTCCATACGGCGCAGGCTCAGTCCTCAGGCTTGAGATTCAAGACCTGAAACAAGTAGTTTAAATTCAGTGTAGTCAGAGGAAAAGAGGAAACGTGCCTCACCGAGGATGGATAGAAAGAGAAAGTGAGTGGGAGACAATAAAGTAAAAGGTGTAATCAAGTCATTGAGAATAGGCAAAGAAAAGTTTGGGAGTGAAGACAGATGGAAAATGGAGGGAGGACGAGAGTGAGGGGGGGGGGGTTAGAGGATGGTTGCTGGTGGATGGGAGTAGCCGTATGAGAGTAATTAAAATGACTGATGTTGTTTACTCCCATTTCCCCTCGCATCATTTATTCTGTGGAGGTGGAAAACCCACCCACTCTTTCTTTGTGTTACAGACGAGTGCTACAGAGCATTGCCAAGCCATGTCATAATCTCCCCTCTTCCGCTAACACTGGAAGCATTTATCCTGCCCTCGGCTTCTCTCTTTCCACCCTCCTTCACTTCTACTCTGCTTCCATCAGGCTTCTCTCCCATTTTTGTCTTTTTCTCCCGCTTTCTACTTGCCGTTGTCTCGAGCCGATCGCCCTCCCTGCTCCCTCTTTTCCGTTCCTTTTGTTTTCATTGCTGCTGTGTTGACACGGCCGTGTGTGACTGCTGTGATTGGGCCAAGCACATGTAAGATGTTAGCATGATGTACGGCCGTTTACACTGAAGATGACAAACTGAGGTTGGATGCTGTCATCCTTTCTTCCTTTTGTTTAATGTAGCCCTGGTGGCATGCATGCATGCACACACGCCAGATGAACACACACCACCCACTTCTTTGTTGAAACTATGCTGTTTGTGTTTGCCAGCAAACATGCAACAATGTATGGAAACAGATGCGTCATCTTAAGACGCAGAGGGGGGGGCAGAGGAGGGTAAGAGAGAGACAGAAAGAAACCCGCAGCTAAATATTTTCATCTGTGTCTGGGAGTGTTGAGCGAATTTCTTGCTCGCTTCTGCAAAAGCCAAACAAAACTGGAGCATATGATTTCACATGTCTCCAACACTTTCGGAGGACAGTTTTCAACTGCGGCTCGTAAAGGAAACAAAAGGAGTACGTATTGCTAAAAGTACAGTAAAAAAGTTGAGGAGGGTCTTTCCTTGTTGACGACGGTAAACACTTTGGAATTCGCTAATGATCTGCCCATTCACAAAGACGAGAGGAGAGAGATTTTTTATTTTTTTTCTTCTTCCATCTGTGCTTATTGATTCTGGCACCATGACAGATGCCTAATGAGAAACAGGGCTGGAGGAGAGCTCTGAGGACCCCAGAGAGAGGCTCAGACTGAATCGACGCACAGACACGCGCACTGAAAACTTTACATGCAGATATGAGCACGCGCACTCATGCCCGATGTGGGTGCAAAGAAAAAAATGTACATGTGTGCTGTATAGCAGAGAGGATGATGCAGTAGATATTGTTGATATTCACTGACCTCTAACACTGACACTTTCCAAAGCTCTTTAAAGTTCTTTTTTTCCAGATGTGAATGAAGAGTCACGATTCAATACTTCATCATTATATCAGCATGAGTCTTGCTCGGCTCAGTAAGAAAAGGCTAAACAAATGGGAGGTAAACCAGTCAGAGAGAAGTTGAATGGCACTCAGTAGAGTCCATACTGTACCTCCGCCAAGGCCCAGCTGTCCCCTTCTGTACTCATTTTCATCAAGATTAAGGCTTCATTCCCTAAAAAATGAACAAAAATTAGAAAAATCTTGCAATATTATAGAAAGTGAGGAAAGAAATTCCTTGATCCGCCCCTTTATCCAGATCCCAACCGACAGTTAAAACGGGGTCTTGTATGAGCCGAAACCCATCCTCCATCCAAGTTTCATGGAAACCAACCAACAAATGTACAATAACCATATAAAGATACAAAAAACTGACTGCATTTGGACGCTCCTGCTCTCACATCGCTCCTTAAGTCAGCGTTTCAGATTCACAAAACTTGGGAGGTTGCATAAAATGATTGCTATCATGCAACTGTTTACACTGACATCACTGCTTTTCACATATTTCCTGTATTACTGTTCATGAATGTACTTATTGTTTACTGTTTATTCCAATAGTCCAAACAGTGAGTGCTGAAAACTGTACAAGTATTACAGCAAAGTAAGAAAAACTCACTTAATATAAATATTTCTTTATTTCTTGACAGACCCGCAACCCCAACTAGGTTCGAGAGTACAACACTGACACACAAATACTGTACACACACACACACACACACCCACACACACACACACACACACACACACACAGAAACATCTGAAACAGCTCAAATAAGCAGGAGTGCTGAGTTATTTTCTTTCATATCTTGATGCGTGTCATATATTTACTCAGATTACGAGGAGTATCTGTTTCGCCACTGATGAACCAATGCAAGCCTCTGGGTCTGTAAACCTACCCTCACACACACACACAAACACACACACACACACACACACATGCACGCTCAAACTTAAACACAGACATGATTGGAGTCGAAGCTGTCGGAGAAGGATTTTAGAGCAGGAAGTGTGTAATTATCGTGGACAGAGGGGCAGATAGATGGATGTGTGTGTGTTTAACACTCCCCCTCAATTTCCCTGCAATCTACTGGACTAATAGAAAGCAGGTGTGTATGTGTATGTGTGTGTGTGTGCATGTGTATGTGTGTTTCTGTGCATTGCATGTGATTGTATGAATGCACATAGGTATATGTGAGTGATACAGTATGTCACGGTAAAAGGGGACACACAGTTCTGGTATCGGGTTATTGAACTTGGGCGATGGATGAGTGACAGGAACAAAGTTGCGCTGGGGGCCGACTCACTGCTTCTTTTCAGGTCAATTGGAGCCATCAGGGGCCCAGTTTAGCCAGAAGTGAGTCTTGCTTTTGAAATAGTACAAACTGTGTCCCCTTTTTTGCTCTAATGTTCATTAAACTTGTCATCTGAGAGTTATAATTCACATAATAATGAGAGAGAGACCAAACCTTTCTCTGTTTGCTGCAATAACAAATTGAGATACAATGCTCTTTTCTGAATGTTTTGCAATACGGTTCATACTTGAAGTTGATTGCATGGACTTTGAGAGTCCTTGAGAGTCACTAGAAGTTTGTGCTTTTGCTTTACGGTCCCTGGAGCAAGGTTTAGGGCCCTGGCACTACAGGCAGATGGTTGGCCAATGTCAGCGCTGCCAGTGACAACTGTGGCCATAGTTGTTGTGTTGTGTTCCTCACCGTTGGCACTAGTCAACCCTTGTCAGAGGCTTTCTGTCTGTGTGTAGAAAGTCGGTGAGGGAAATCACTGTGTTGTTACCTTTTTAGCTCATTTTTGCCACGGGTCCTGGCCCTCAGTCCTGGTCCCAGCTGACTCCTGATGCTGAACCACTGCTGGTAGTCTGTCCAACACCTGATCCTCGTCCCCAGTCAGTGGTCCGACCAGTAGCTAGACCTCCCTCACCAATAGCCAGCAGATTTCACCTCATGCACGAGTCTCCTGGTGACAGTTTTCCTCCTGGATACCTGGTGGCATGTTGAGGCGTATCCTCTCACACACGCACAGAACGTTTGAGCTAGTTGGCCGTCGGCTGTGGTCTTTTCAACTAATTTTTGTGAATGAATACTACCAGTACGTTGTTTAAATTAATAAGCTAGTGTAATAGACAATTAAAAGTTTATCTGAGCTTAGAGGTTAGATGTGCACAGCTGGAGTTTTATTGTCAGTGAATTTCCTACTGACTGATTGCAAATGTGGAGTCTCAGCTGGTTCTCTTCTTACTGGTTGATTACCAGACTGTGGCAGGCAGCTGTGTTATATGTAACCATCTGTAATCAGAGGGAGGACCAGATTAACCGGTGGAACCGCACAACCGCAGCCACACATACACACATTTAGAAAGCCTGTGTGTGTGTGTGTGTGTGTGTGTGTAAATCCGTCATTTATTTCATATGCAAAATACACATATAAAAACTAAATATAAACAGTTTCCTAATAGTGTTTCGTGATTGTGCATTTGCAGTCCACAATAAAAGTGTGGTGTGGGTCTGTCTGTGTGTGTGCGTGCCGGTGTGTACAGGCTTATGCACGCGGTGCTGTTTCACATTGGTCACAGAAACTCTCTCCCTTTCTCGGCCAATCCCCAGCTTCCTCTCCAAGCAGTAAGGAAACATGTTTTAAAAATGCTTGGAATTGCCATAGAGAGTGTGACTACATGTGTGTTTGTCGGGGTAAAAAAAAGAGAAAAGGCTGCATTAAATATGTGAATTGTTGTAAAGTCATGTGTATTCTACCTTTCCAGACCTCGACGTGATTTGCTTACATGTGAAAGAAAGGGGTTATGTAAGATAAGATCTGTTCCTCCAGGCAGGATTTTTACACACATCTTCTGTGACTGCTCACATCAGACATTATAAGGCAGCTCAGGCCGGGCAGGTCGTGATTTCCTTTTAAGGCTCCTCTGTGTTGCATTTTTGTATTCTGCTTTCATACGTCTTATACTGTCATTCTGGTCGAACGCGGTAACGGCGATAACACAGTAACGGAAACCAAGAAGACAACTACAGACCGAAGAGGATAATAACAACATAGCATATATAGAACTGAAATAATACTTGATCACCACATATGTGTTTGTTTGTTTCTTGAGGAAGAAAGTTATCTGCCAACAATAAATTGCTTATCAATCTTTGGTTTGTTGTCTGATTTAGACTAACTGGTGTCAGCCGTGACCCCCCGGAACTGTTGGGATTCAGCATACTCTGTTGGTCACGAAACATCCAAGAGAGTAAGGAAATGGGCAATATTTTTCCTCTTTTGGACACTTAGATTAAGTTACATTTCCTTCTGAATATACTGTAACCTATCAATAAACTGGAACTGTTGCTGTTGCTTTTATGATTTAACTGAAAAAGGTTTTACAGTGGATCTTAACTCCCACTACTCTACTGTATGCTGTTCATAAAGTAACAGAGATAAATTGATGGATATGCAAAAGAAAACAGAAGAGAAAGTGAATTAGACCACCGTTAAGTTTTAGGTTTGGCCCTCCGGGGAAAAAAAGGTTTTGGCACCCTTGTTCAAACGCTGTCGTTCTGGTTACCGTCTCTGCAAATTGACTCGTTTTCTGACATTTTCTATCACGAACACTGTTCAGCGTCAAACCTTATCTGACAGTAACTGCTGCCGAACTTAACAACTGACTTAAATCAACACGCAAACGCACGCTTGAGCGAATACAGATGCACGCGCACACAGGAAGACCTCCAAAAAACATCTCCTATAAACTTTGTGTGAGAGACAAATCCATTTGTGAGGGAGAGCTGGCCCCTGTCTTGAGACACCTCCGACAGCGCTTCCTTTCTCCTCTGCTCTTTCTCTCTCTCTCTCTCTCCCCTCGTCCTCCTCTCCATCTCGGTGCCCCTCTTCCTCTCTCCTAACAGCCAGACATTCAGAGCTAAGCCCAAACGGATCCGAAGATTTTTAACGGCACATTCCTCTGCTTTAATTTGAAAGTCTCCTTCCTTCTCTCCCCCCTCAGTCGCTTCGACTGTCCCCAGGCTGAGGGACTGCCACTTCGTCCACACAAATACCAGAACAATGAGGCGTTGACTCAGACACATGAACGTATGAATGTTTTTAAAGGCAGACGCTGGTTCAGAGTGATGGAGAAGTGTTTGATGGCTTCCATGGGGAGGTAGGGAAGAGCAACTTTAATGAGAAAAAGGAGAAATGATACTGACGAAGGGATGACAAGTGGATACATCGACGTGTGGTCAGAGAATGCAGGAACCCATCATGTAAGACTGGCATAATAGACTTTTACTTTAAAGGATTTAGTGACATCTGGAGATGAGGCGGCAGATTGCAACCAACTGAACACCCCTCGCCTCAACCTCTCCTATAGTGGAGACATGAAAGGCATTTTTTAGAGACAGTTTTTTGGTTTGTCCGTTCTGGGATACTGTAGAAATATGGCAGTGCAACATAGTGAACTTCTTTGGTAAACGATCTGCTCCCTCTGCAGAACAAAAAAGGGTCATTCTAGGGTAATGAAAACACAATGAGTCTTAATATGAGGCTGTTAGACACTAATGGAAACATAATTATGAATAATATATGACATTTCTGCCAATAGACACACTGCTGAATCCGACACACTGGACCTTTGAAAATAGCTAATGCACTCCCAATAACAGTAAACAGATGCTGCCACTCACTCGCGTTTGTGATCCTTAATCAAATTCCTTATTTTTCATACTGGAGCAATTGTCAGGAATCAGAAACAAAACAATATGTCAGTGGAAACAAATACTGAGAAATAAAAATGGGGATCACAAAGCTTGCTGCAAGTGACAAAACAGACATTCAGCGCCAAGACAAGACGAGAGGGTCAGCTGCACTGTTAGTAAAAGTGAACTACCAATCCAAGCACACTGAATTTGAAACGGTGTCATGACTTCGGCTCCATTTCATTGTTCAGGATGAGCTGGAGGCAACACCAGCACCACTTCCACCAAAAATCAAACTCCTCCTTTTGGTCTTTGTGACCGAGATGTGGAGCTTTTTCATTAAATCAGCACAGAGGTGATAAGTGTGTGCTGCTCATTGGAGTTACGTTTTCATTGTCTGCCAGCCGGTATTACACTGGCCCTTTTCAGATTTTTCTGAATTGGTCTGGATAGCATGGTCAGAATTAATGAGACACCTGATAAATCATGAAAATCGAAATCATTATTGCTTTAAATAATGGCTGGCCTAACCATATTTTCCATACTTTTTTTGGTACGAAGACACTTTCACAGTATAAACAATTCCAAAGCTGCTCAGCTTGAAATGGTGCTGTGCTCAGCTTTAAAGACAATTTGATTAAGTGTTTTTTTGTTGTTGTTGTTTTTTTTATCACTTCAAATTGCAACATCAGAAAACTGAGGGAGCAAGAATAATCTCTGCTGAAGGAAGAATAATCTCTGCAGATCTTCTTTAGGCAGGAGACACAGGGGCATGAATGACAAAACATGTACTGAGGAAAGTCAAACTCTAAACTTGGTAAACTTGTTTCCAACGTTATTCTCTGTACTTTGTATCTCCAGCTATTATTAGTTTTCAGTTCATTGTCTTTTTGTCGTGTGCTTCTGCTTTGATCTGAGCTGCACTGAGACAAATTTCTATCAACTTGTTTAGACTCAAACATTCACGAAAATGTGTGTGCATGGACATGTTAATAGACTCTTAACAAGTGTAAAAAGCTGCAATGGAAAAAGTAGGTTTTGTGGAACAGTTGATGTGCTTTGGGAAAACACCCAATTGGATGCAACAATCAAAAGACATAGAGCACGCAAACAGAGCTTAATGCTGCTTATCGCAGAGCGCAAAATTTTCCACTCGTGGTAACCAGCAGGAGACACCGCACACACGCATACAGCAGTCCGGGCCATCAAACGAAGCAGCATCGGTGTGTGTGGTGCTCAAAGACAGGCGTCAGGTCACGTAGGGCCACAGCGCCAGAGCCAGGATGGTAATGGCTTTGGTCTGGACCAGAACTGGTAATAGGATTGGTCTGGATCAGAACCGACAAATTTGTCAGCAGCTGTGCAGCTCCTGGTCCCAGAGAGCCCGGGATAAGCTCCAGAGGCTGATACCCAAGCTCCCCACCCGGCTCCATCACTCTCTGGCCAAACCAAAAGGTCAAAAAACAACTATACTTCAAAAAATTAGCAATCATGCACTTTGCCTTTTTTCCCCCCACATCTATTTACAGAGTGGTTGGGGTAAGGATTTATAATTTTCAGATGTAAACTGGTAACAACTTCCAGCACCACAGTTTGGCCAGAAAGTGTCATTCAGTGCTTTATATGTGTGTCCTAAATGTTCCAGTTGGACAAAATGAGATGGGTAACAGCACCTGCAAGTTCAAAATTACAATAAAACAAAGAAATACAAAAGCACATGTGGCTCATTAACTGACATAAGGAAGACGATAAGGAGGTCAGCTTGTTCTAATATCATTCAGTATGTTAAAAAGATAAAATCCCTGTAACTCTAATTAGATAAATACATCTATGCCTATCAGTAAATGTCTTCTTTGTGCTTTAATCTTTAATCTCTGCTGGTACAGTTGCCCAGTTGGCAATGTCAAATTTCTGGCTGTGATCAGGCCTCGCCTCTGAGCATGAAAGCATACACACACACACACACACACACACACACATGCAAACACGCTGCGCACACAGACATATGGAAGAGTTGCTGCCCCACTGCGTGACAACCCGTCTCCTGGCTCTGTAATAATCACAGAGTAGCAGTACAGTAAAAACACACGTGGTTTACACTACATTTCTCCTAGCATCCATATGTGTGCCCATGCAAGCATGAGCATAGCAGCACACACACGCACAGCCGCAAGGACAAACACACACATAGACACATGCGTACACACACACACACACACACACACACACACACACACACAAAAACATCAGTGTGTGGGTTTCCACTTTGGGCATCAAACCACACTCTCTCAAGTTTTTGCCGTGGTTTTTCTTTCCTTCTCTCTCTCGTTTTTCGAGTATTGCCAGGGACCTTGTTCCAAACCCATATGCTGATGTTTTTACAAGACTTAGACACACACACACACACACACACACACACACACACACACACACACACACACATAGAGCAAGCACCCATGTGGAGAGACCTAGCCCTGGTTGACCTACATGTTGGCCCAGGCAGGCGGCCATGCAGGGTGGAGCTGATGGTGAACCTGGGCCAGCGCCTTATGATTTTAACTGCTGCCTTCACTGGACATTTACTGATGGAGACACCAACATAAATATGTTAACTTTGAGGCTCATTCATCCGACGTCAGGAACAGTTCTGAAGTTTTTCATAAAATGTGTATGATTAAAGTTAAGTGCGTGTTTATGTGTGCAAGTCAGTTTCAGGTCAGCGATCTAAGTCGTACATTACTATTCGTGTACACTCGAAGAAGTTTTGAAACAGATTACAAGTTATCTTATGTGAAAAAAGACAATCACACTGTGGGCATTTTTTACATTGTTTTTCATGACACTAAAATCCTTTTGCAGACAAGACAAGCCTTTTGATTGTGAAACTTCACCTTTTGGAAAGACTTCACAAATATGGAATTAGAAAATCATCAAGAGGATGATGCGAAGGAAATGTTCTTTTCCATTTAAGCCCAGATTGAACAGCCTAAAATTTTAGATAAAAGCCTGATGGACTGCACAAACAAATCTCAGAAAACTAAAAGTGACTGCTGACAGTTTTTAAGCAGATGTGGTGGAATATTTTTAAAAGGAAAACTTCAGAAAATTAAAAAGAGTTGCATTACACTGACGTTTGTACCCACAATTTTCCATGTTCTATTTGGGACGCTGATGACAAGCACCAAACTAGAAGGGGAATAGCACACACACACACACAATTACCGTACGTGCACACACCTGTATATACACACACACTCCCACCACCTCACGCGCACACATCCACAGGCCCGGGCTTTCCTACCACAGATATTCTGGTGTCTAATGCGGAGCCACAAGACGTCTTTAAACACATTCCCTCGTCTTACAGACTGCACTGCCTCACTGCAACACTCATACTGTGCGCACATACAGCACATACCATGGCTTGTGTGGGTATATTGAGCAGTATTCAAGTGGTACAGGCACACATTAACAGCCATCACCACATCTGACCACGCTCAGACACATGCACAAGAAGGCATATCTGAGACGCAGAAACAAAATGTGTGTGGGTGTGCATGTGTGTGTGTGTGTGCTGTTCAAAGACACACCCACACTTACATGCATTTAATCTCTTTCTCATGCAGGCAAATATGCCCACAAGCACACACACACACACATGCACACGCACATGACATGACGTATGTTTAAACAACCGTTTCCTGGTGCAGTGTGTGGGGCTGCTCGGGGTCTGACTGGAGCCTCTGGGCGATTTGTCAGCTTGAGCCAAACAGGCCCCGGAACCCCTCAAAGTTTGCTTTTGGTTCCAGAGGGACACACTCCGGACCCCTGAATTCCTGGCCAAGGTATGCACTCTGCTTCACCCTCTGGACCCTCACCCCTGAAATGTATGACACACACACTCGCACAGATGAGAACATGAGCACACATATGCTGGGAGAAAGTGTAGATTTTCAAAAAGTGCGTAACGCACACACACAGACACACAGCATGCTCATCGTTCCAAGCATTTCTCAATTCCTTGTAACCTTTGAACCGGTAATGAGCTGGTGACAGGTTTATCTTAAAACCAGGCCAGCTAGATAGGTCCAACTGTTATTTTAATATTCCAACAAAATGAATGGAAATGTGGATTTATTTGACCAATTACAAATTCAAGATTGTTTGCAAAGCATGCGCATGGAAGAGCTGTGGATCTGGATTGCATTTTTTTTGTCCACACCTTTCAAAATTATTTTGTTTTTGTTTTTTTCAGAATGAGACTGTTTAATCAGATCATGTTGGTATCTGAATATTTGAAAGAGTTTTAATACTCATTTTCAACAGTATTAATACAACCGCACCAGCTGCAATTTCCTTGCTTTCTCTGCTCTCCAACAGTGAGTTGAAATATATAAACAATTTTAGACCCTGATTGTTGGCTCAATCTTACATGGTGGTATCAAACGTAGATATTTTTCAAGGTACAGTATCTGGAGTTACACATTTCAAGTATTGTGACAACATTATTATGTGTACTTCCTTCCAATTTGTTAATCCTTGTTACCTCCTCGATGAATTCCAGGGAATCATTTCCAGAATTGATAAAATTGTTTTTTCAAATGAAAACTGCACTTTCGACCAGTTTATATGTGTCACATACTCTGGACATCAATCTAGCAAATCTTCTTTAAAATCATGTTTCACCAGTTTTTCATTTGCCTCTTTTTTTTTTTTTTACAGAAAATGTGGCTATTTATCTATATGGGCTGTTGTGTTTTTTTCCATTATGATTCTGTTTTTATTGAATTTCATCTTATTTCTATCTTTATTCATTCTTCTTATATTCTGTAAGTATTTTATTTTGCCTTGTGTCTCCTTTGTCTTTTTTCTGAATGAATGCTCTATCAATTAATTTTAAAAAGTGTATATTACTGAAAGATAAACAAACCTTAACTTGCATTGCTTTACATTTTGTCCTGACTTTGTTTTTGCAATGTAGGCTACTGTTATTGTAACAAAAATGTTAACCAGGTCAGGAACAACAAATGATAATGTGGTGGGAAATTGGAAAAAAACAACAACAAACAAAACAAACACTTTAACACTGCAATGTGTGAAATTATCATTTACATCAGCGTTTTTCTTGTTGTACTATCCCGACTGCCATGGTACTCAATTTCCCAGCATGCACTGCCAGGAGGACGTATGTGGGGGACGCGCCTCTCAGCCAATAGTCTTCCTCCATACACGGAACTCCGATAGAAGAGGGAAGTTCGGATTGTTTAGCTACATCGCGGGACGAAAAGCCCGTCTTCTTGTCTGAAGACATTGAATGAAATGGATACAGCTGACTTCTGCTCTGTGAAGACTTTAGTTTGATAGCTGTACGTCTTGTTTACATGTAAGTCTACATTTGAAGCCACCGTCGCCGGCATTTATACGACTATAACGTGATTAACATGCTAATAACAAGCTAGCAGCTGGAATGACAGTTACCTCCTCACAAGATGAATGAAACGCAGTTGTGTTCATGAAGGCGTATCTACACTGGCTCTTACACAGGAGTTGTATTTTGTGCTTCCGTTGTTTCTTTACATTGAGATGTTTCACACCAAGTGTGACTGCAGTAGATTGGAGGAAACACTGGCATCGTGTGGTGAGGTGTAGTTGTTGCACCCAAACCTAGATCAGGTGAAGTCAGCGTGTGTGGGGAGACTTGTCAGATTTGCTTTGTATCACTTTAATGGTTACAAAGCCGAGTGTCTGTTTAAGGGTTTCAAGGTGTTTATGATCGATACTGGATTCAGTTGAGGTATTAGTTTTTGGATCATCATTGCAGGACGTTCTGTTGAGGCTCCTCTTGCTGCAGATCCTATAAAAGAGATCAGCTGTTAGTATTTCACTCTCTGTGTACCTTTGTTGTTTCTCTTTCAGAAAAAAGTACATCCTTTCAAAAGTAAAGTTTATGCCTGATGCAGTTAGTTGACTGATCGATTAGGCAACTGATAGAAATTAAATCTACGAATATTTTGATAATCAGTTAATCTTTTATCAGGCGATAATGCCAAACATTTTCTGGTTCAGGCTCTTAAATGTGATGGTTTGCCGCTTTTCTCTGTTTTATGTAGTTGTAAACTGAATATCTTTCCTGGACAGTTGGCTGGATGAACAAAGCAGGACATGCCACCTCGCCCTTGTGAAGTAATGATAAGGCTGACTGATAAAGGGATTAATTGATTTGCAATTATTTTGATATTTCATGTTTATTTTGAGTAATATTTCATTTTCATACATTTTCTATCTTTCTCCCTCATGTGATGCTAAACATATTATCTTTGGCGTTTGGATGGTTGATCAGATAAAACAAGCAAGGAAATTGGATTTTATGAAGTAGTTTTATTGTTTTCATGCTGGAAATTCTGACTCTGATAACCTCAAAATTAAATACCACAATGACAAATTTCACAGCATAATATTTTAGATTTTTATTAAAAAAGAAACATAACGAGGTGTTATGTGTGTTATGTTGTGTGTCGTTAACAACAGCATCGAAGTTAATTTACTTAACTTGGATGGAGGATAGGTCCCGACCCAGAACAGACCTCATTAAATTTAGTTTGAGATCTGGATAAAAAGACGGAACCAGGATTTTTTTTCTTACTTTCTGTAGAGCATTTTTTGATATTTATGTTTATTTGGACACATGGTTTCATTCGGACATGTGATAAATGGCACATTGTAGAAGCAACATTCTAAAGAATTATTTAATGACAACACCCCAAACTGTTCCTTTTATCACTATTATTGAGACAACCTTTTACATTACTCCTTATTTAATCCAGATGTCTTTAAATGAAACATACTGAACCATACAGAAGTCAATTTGTAGAAAGTGATGTTTAACTGACTTGATTATACAGAAATAATGTCAACAATCTCATAATTGGAACAGCAAACTCACCCTTACCCAAAGTCCACAAACTTAGTTTAACAAATCTTCAAAGATAATATTTGACCAGTCACATCTCGTTCCTGCTCCAGGACGTTTTCAGCCGACGCCAGAGCTGCTGTGGAGTGTGTTTATGTGCACATACATATTTTATGTCTGTGTGACATGCGTTTGCACTAAAACTTTATGTATATGCAGTATATAAGCCTGTGTCTACATGTCACTGTCTGTGTATGTGTCTGAGATTGTGGAGATTGTGGGTGAGACCGTCTGCTTCTTAGGTATTCAACGTGTAGTTCTTTTCCTCCTCTGAAAACTGAACCCCCAACACAAGTCAACAAGAGTCGTTTGTTCTTAATTTGGTCGGGCTTTTTTTTCCTCTGCGAAAATGAGTATTTATATATTCACATCAGCGAGCCATAGGGGCTTTCCAGCAGAGAGGATGGCAAGACATTAAACAAAGTGTGTGCAACGAGGTGATCATAAAACACAACCCTGTGGTGTCTCATGCAGGCCTGTCATTATGGCAAAAAAGAACAAATAGACACACACACACACATGCCATTTTCAGACTATATACAGACACGAAACACTTCCTAACACGCACCCATGTGATCTGCCCCCCCACGTTTTTCTCTCCATCATCATAAAAGGTGAAGAATGTACTGTTTATTTCTCAGTAGGCCTCATGAGTGTGTGACATGGCTTGATCGCCCAGAGCTTAAAAGTATGATTGTATGATTGTGATAATAAGAGCTTAGCATAACCCGATTAACACACCATGCTGCAGTTTATGTCCTACTTATTATTACTACAATTATTATTGTATTATCCACTTCTTCTCAAATAGAACATGGGGCCACACATGCACCGTGTTAAGCAAAGCCCCACAATGGCCGGCTGATGTTGGTATATCCAGATATCTATATATTTTTTGTTTGAGACACGCCTTTGCGTTAAAACAGTTATTACAAAATCACATGTTTGTTATTAAATGTTTTGGCATTTTGATTTGGTACATTGAAATCTTATCTGAGACTCTAAGGTAAAAATGTTGATATTGACCAATTGTGAAGTAAAAGTAAAGTAAAGAGGATTTAGGACAGATGATAATACTTTTGTTTGGGTAGTCCTTGACAATGGCCTTTTTCTTTGTCATGCTAAAGATCCAAAGTACATCCACCTGGCCAAGCAGAATGTCTCAGCTGCAGCCAGTGATCCAGCTGCAATCAATGGCGGAGCCCCTGTTGAACATCCAGGAGATGCAGTTCTGGCTGGACAAAGCAGTGGCGTGGGGCCAAGCTGACAGCCCAGACACTCAGGGAGACACCTGCCTGCACTTAAACAGACTAAGGGATTTACTCCAGCAACTCCTCACAAATATGAACAACACGGTAAGCTATTGTGAAAAAAAGTTCTCCTTTTTGTTAACTCTGTCACACTAAGATTTATATTCCCGGCTGATTTGTGTAGTTCTGGTTCTACGTTTTATTTTCCAGATGCCTGTTAGAGCTAATAAAATGGTCAGTATCCACTAAGTGGCCTGTTTTACAGGCTCGACACACCTTACCTAATGAAATAAATTAACAGTTAATCAATTAGGCTACACAGCCATCTGATAAATGAAGCATGAAGTTAATTCAAACGCCAGTACGTCTAAGCACACACACACACACACACAAACATGCACACGCTCATGCTTTGTCCAAGCCTGGGCATGAAAAGTCAGTCCAGCGTTGGTTTGGTCCCGCTAACAGAGGCTGCTCTGTGCTGTGCAGAGGCCGTGTATGTCTGGCTGGCAGTGCTGCAGTGTTGAGTTAGTCAGGTAATAGCCGCATTGGGACCTCCAGCGCTAACCTAATGTATCCCTATATCAGGTCCAGCAAATTTGGGAAGGGGGCAGAGGACAGGAGGGGTGCAGGTCTGTGAGATTTCAATGTTGCTGCGACCTTGCCTCCTTCCAACTTTTGCGCCTTAGCACTCTCTGCCATGCTGCTTTTTATAACTGATGTTCTCTCACATTTTTCTTTCACTTGAAATACTGTTTTTCTCACAGAAGAAATCTTTTTCGTGTCAGCCTTACAGTCATGGTTCTCTTGCAGGTTTTAATTTGCGATTCGGCCCAGTCCATATGTTTTACTGTAACACTCTGGTGATGGTTAGAATTGCTCTCAGTGTCAGTCTTACTTTCTCTGAACTTTGGCAACTTTTCATGTATTTTTATAGATGAGAACATTGACTGGCCATTAATTTTATCTGTCTGTCTCCTTCTCAGCTAGCGTCATTCTGGGTATATGTCATGCAGAGGTGTCAGCGTCTGTAGGATGATGGAGTGGATACAAAGAATGGGAAAAGAATGGTATAGATTAATTGGGTTGAAATCCTTTTTACTGGCAGTGGACTCATAAAAGACCAGCTGAGGATACCCTGCTTCTTGGCAGCATTTTGCATCCTTTGATGACTTAACAACTTTCCTGTGGCTTATGCCCTTAGAAATAATCCTACATATTATTAATTTCCTGGTTTACACTTTGTTAGAAAAGTGGAGAAGTTTCTCATCTCAATATTGTTCTTATTAAGAGAATGGTTTGACAGGCCCCATCACACGGAGGCTTGTCTCTACAGGGGCAGACACTTCAGAAATGCTTTCATAAAGGGTATTGCACAGCTGGGCAATCACATGTAATCAGTCAGATCAATACCACACATGTCTGTTAAACGTGAAGCTAGAGCCACCAACTTGGTAGCTGACTTCAGCATAAAGACTTTAAACAGAGGAACACAACTAACCTGATTCTGCCTGAACTAAATAATATCCGCCTATCAGCAAATCTACAGCTTACTAATTAAACTATTATATCTCGCCTCTTCTTCTTGAAGTCTTATCATTACAGTGAGGTTTGCATCCCATGAAGATGGTAAATTCACAGTTTCACACTTCAGTTTTTGTAAGGATTAAAGAAACGAGATACAACTTGTTTATCTCAGTTGTAGAGCCGATTGTAAGCAAATGTTGTAATCCTCAGGGAGCCAGGCTAGCTGGTTCACTTTGTTTCCTATCCTTGTGCTAAGCTAAGCTAAACTAACTTACTGCTGACTCGAGCTTCATATTGAATAGATAAGTAATAATAAGAATGGTTTTAGTCTTCTTATTTCACTCTTGGCAGGAAAGCAAATTAGCACATTTCCACACATGATGAACTATTCCTTTAAAGAGTGTTTGCCGGTGTGTATGTGCATTTTACCATTATGTTGTAAACCTATAGTCTCCTTTGAATACCTTAACCTTTACTTTTATCGCTGCACTACTGCTGCAGTATTACATCCATCCTCGAAGGAGTTGGTCAGAAAATCCTGCTGCCCCAAGTAGGATAGATGCAGGGTGTGGGGGGAGCTTGACGATACGCTCCAGTGTATATTTATGTTCTCACCATAGTAACTCTATTAAATGTTAGGGCTACTCTGATTGTGGTTCAGTGATGTCAGGGACAGAAGTGTTTCCTCATTGTTCTCTTCATCATAGTCCATAAACTTGCCCCATTTGGGTAAGTACATAATCAGTCACTTCTGTCTGAGATGTCTTTCCCTAATCAAGACAAGATACATTGTCTCAAAGCCCATTTACAATTAGAGACAACGTTGACAAGGCTTTGATGGTGATTTGACCTCGATAGTCAGTGATAATTACTTTCTGTTGTGAGTGCTCATTGTTACGGGCATTCCTGCAGACACACAGCAAAGTTCTTATTGTAAATGAAAATTCCTGTTTAGTTGCATCAGCGACACACAAATGCACATGGATACTCACACACAACGTTTACCGGGTGTTGTTGGATTGGTAGGAAGGCTGAGTGTGAGGGCTGCGTTCCAGACAGCGCTGGTGGTGTTGTGGGGGGCACAGTGGGGGCATTTAGAGAAACTTTTCTTGGTCTATTACCATTCTGCTTCCCATTAATGGTGATCTCATCCACTTGAGTGAGTCAAGTTAGTCTCCACGTCTGTTTGATGCTCTTTTTGAACATATAGGCCTAAAGTTACCTATTCCTTTTATCCAGTGCTATACTAAAGCCTTGTTTGCGCACTACTCTCTGATTATTTCTGATGAAAGGTGCATGAAGCAAAATTTATGCATATTAGAGAATAGGACAATATTCTGCAGTGGTAATGGTCCTGTAAACGGAATATTCCATTTGGGTATTTAGATTTTTTTCAGTTCCAATTTACACATGTGTGATATGCCAATATTATTCAGGTTTTAGGAGCATTTTTTGGACATGTATACATGTTTATCTCCATTGGGCTTTTTAACGCAGCTGGCGACACATGGACTCTTTTCTGTTTACGGTCAGCTCTATGCAATACCAAGCCAACAGTTTCCAAGGCATGGGTGGAGACGCATTGATGAAAGAAAAGCCCACATTTCTGTTTGGAAGAGAAAATGCACCTAATTTTAAACATTGTGAAAGACCTGGTTTTCAGCAGGCTTTTTAATTTTTAATACGCATTAATGTTGTAATGCTGACCTTTTCAAGAAGGTGGTTGAACGAATGGTAGAGGAACGTTGTGTTTGTACCCAGAGTATGCACGGCTGTATGTAAATAGAAATATGAGTGGAATATATGATTTTAATTAGCCATGTCAACAGCAGGAATCGTGGGAAAAAAGGTAGTGACATACAGTAGGACAAGGAGAGGGAGATGTTCTGAAATAATCCAGAAATCATATTGTGACATGTGTAATGATTGTCCCATGTTTTTCAATATCCTTGGGTCATAACAGATCCTTATCATGGAACACCACAGTCTCCACTGTGTGTGCACATGGCAGTGAAGTAAACCAAGTTATCTTTGATTGAGCAACATTGCACATCGCACTGCTTCAATTACGGCTGGCTTGTGTCAGGTTTCTTTGTGTGGGCTCCTCCCGCATCAAAGCTGTTCTCTACATTTTAATTAGCTCAGAGGTAAAGTGTATGATATAGTCTGTTTATATGGGATTTAATAGTAAGTAATACTGTAAATCCACATAGACGTGATTCATGCACACGTGTCCAGGCTTGCTTGTAAATTTAAATCATACGTCATCTCTTTGAACTGTTTTCTGTATGTTCCACTGTAGTCATCGTATTGTAAAACACCAAGTGCTCTGCTCTGAAGTATTAAACCAGTGGTGTCCAGACTTTATCCTCAGGGGGCCAAAACTGAAACCAAATTGCCAGCCATGGGCCAACAGTGAGCGCATGTATTGTTGAGATGCAAAATGGTTCTTAATTGACTGACTTCCTGCACGTGTCGCTCTGCCTGCCATGCTCAAATCATGAAGAATCACTTATAATTAGGGGTCATACATATTTAAAGAGCATTTTTACCTGACAAAAAATAAACAGCATGAACAGAGATTTATGTTATATATCAGGTGGTTTTAGATCCGCTGAACTACCAAACAAGGTTGAACGATCCCCTTGTGTTTGGTTCTTGTTTTAATATAAGCTCCAGTCCTGGTTTTCACATGGACTCTATCCTTGTTTGTGCTGTTTTTGGTAGTTACTCACGCTAGAGATACTGTAGACAAGGTTCTTTTTTTACATTGATTTTAGTGAGCTGCCCTGACATGTTATTGGAATAGTTCCATACTTCAAGTCTAAAAAATTACAAGTGAATGTCGACCGGGAAAATCAAATATTTTCAAAACTGAAATGTACTGAAAGTCAGGATTAAAGGGTTTTAATACAGTGTCTGTCCTCGCTTGAAACCTTCTGGATGTTTTAATTGGCTGTGAGGTGAAATAAATCATATGGTCTGTTGTTTTGAGCTGGGTAAACAAGCACAGACACACACATACTTAAACCCTTACAGGTATAGCACCCTCGACCAGAGCCCTGTTCTGCGCTGCGTATCTCTCACTATTGACACGGTGGTGGGAACTACGACATGACCGAAACACAGGAAACAAAGGTGATGCATGAGTAATATACTGTGCACCTGTGGATGTGCCTGCTATTCAACTCAATATCTGCAGTCATTAGGTAGACCTGTGACTGTTTAAAATGTTGTTTGGCACAAGGTTGCTTGTTTAAAACCGATGAAACAACATAAGATTAAACAAGTAAGGAGGTGTTATCAATTTTAATACAGTGTAATGATGAAAACAGATCTTATTTTTTGGATTGGTTCCACTCTTGTCATGCTAGAGACTGAATATGTGCCAGGTGCCAAAACAAAAAAATATTACTGTATGTGCCCTTCACAAAGAGAACTAACCCATTTAAGTTATAAGACCAAGCTGGCTGCATCAAAGGGTGTAAGAGAATACATAATGAAAACGAAAAAATTAAATCCATGTTCTCCTGGCTGTCCCCATTCTGTTGCTTAGAGCTCCACAATAGAGACCATGAAGACGCTGCCCTTCCTAGGCCAGTTTCTTGGCCGACTGTGCTGGAACCCCTATGTCACTGCTGATGGTGAGTGCCCCCTTACTGGGGAACAGTGAACGTATCAGACCCAGATAAATGAATATTGATAATTTTATGTTTTATGTTAAACCGCAAACCTACCATCCATTTAGAGACCACTGAATTGATCTAATCTGCTGTGATTTCTTGTGTCTTGTTGTCTGCAGCCACTAGCAGAAGGTTGTTGTTCCAGTGTCTGTGGGGACTGTACTCAGAGCATCCAGGAAATGCTGTGGAAAGAAAAGCCAACCAGTGGATACGGGTATGGACTGAACTTTTTTAAAAGGGAGGGAAGTGATTTGTGATTGCTCTTACGTGCCACCTTCAATCTTTTTATCATCCACTTCATCTTGGCATGTGCAGCAACTGGCTAACTTTTTTGCTTGTCCAAGTAGAAATAGTGCTGAAGGTTTTCTGGGGGGTTGAAGAACGAACTATAAACAATGGGCCTCATTCATGAACCGTTCTTACGAACAAATTTGTTCTTAAGTCCCACTTACGAAGATTTTACGAAGATTGTGGCATTCATGAATTTTTTATCTAGGATTTTTTCTTAGGCAAGAACAAATCCTACGAACACTCAGGAGTACTCTTACGCACATTTCAGTGCCGAAATGTTGGCATGGTTGTGTTTTCTTCTCTTGTGTAGTTCAATAAAATGCAATATTACAGTGATAATTCTGTCATATTTATTCATTTATTTATTTATTTTATATTTTTGGTCATTTACAAAGAATTTAAATTCTAAAATAAATTAAATGCGCCAATGATTTAAGATAAATCAAGTAAATTGGAAACATGCCATCAATTAGTAACCCCCCCACCCTATTTATACATGGCATTTCTCCATCCAAGGCCCGCAAAAAAATGGCATATATATTGCTCCTGCGGCTTTCATCAATTTAAAAACACAGCTGTGAACAATTCTGAGGCTTATGAACGAGTTGGTGAATCTGACGTAGGGTTTTCTTAAGGAACCTTTTAAGAACAACTTAAGAAAGAATCTAAGAAGATTCTTAAGAAGATATTGGTGAATGAGGCCCAATATCCTTAAGGAATAAAGTAAAAGTAAGGATTGCTGGGTTGACGGGTGTGAATAAAATGCTACCTTGGACTAATAGATCTTACAACTTTCTTCGACAATTGCATACATCATTTGTCTTGGAGCTGATGATGGAAGGACTCAAGCCAACTCGCTTCCTTCTTATCTCTGTTCATAGTTGCATACGCACATGATCCAATTGGCACTTGTGAGAAAATGGCACGGGTAAAACTGATGGTGGTGCACAGAGATATAAGACATAATCATAACTGAGGGAAGCTTGAAAAGGTGGAGACAAAACCTTATCAGTTTTTATAAATATTTTTTGAGAAAGGCTACAGTTCAACCAATTCATAATATAATGTAGTTCTCTTTCAGTCATCCATCATTTGCCTTTTTCGCATATTTGTCAGGCCTGATCTGTTTGGCGTTTATGTCCAAATTAGTTCTTGACTATCATCCCTTCATCAAAAATTCCCCAAAAGTATCTGTCTTTGACTGCCTTTGGGCTGCTGAGGAGATTTTCTGTCTAATTTACTTTTAATAGGAGTTCTCTCCAGCCTTCTTTGTCTGCTCTCCGTGGATGATGGATGAGGGAGATTGGGTCTCTTTTAGTCTAAGCCTTTTGTGCCCAACACTGTAAAACATATTTTGAAAGCAAATTAAAATCGACTGTGTCGCTGCCTCTTGTCACCATAGAAGGATCAGCCTTTATATTATGGTTAGTTGATCCCGCTCACTGTGTTTTTTTTGAGTCGCACACACACAAAGGAGGGAAAGAGAACAGAGGGAAGAAAAGATTCTGCAATTTTCAACTTTGAGAGGGTTCACACAGATGTCTTATGATAAACAATGTGGAACCTTCACATTTTTGCCAGATTAACTGTGTGTTTGTATTCTTTTGATTAATTTCTCATCTAATAAAACATCTTGCTAATTAAAACGGTGCCTTGAAAGTAAACCTAGAATTTGCCAGATGGTCTTTGACCCATGAGGGGGGAAGCGGAGTACATGTGTGCGTGGTTTAGTCAGTGTCTGCTGTATGGCTGTCTGTTTTTGTATGGCTATATATCACCATGTGTGTATATGTGTGTGTGTGTGTGTGTGTGTGTGTGTGTGTGTGTGTGTGTTTCAAGAATAATTTCTGGTAAAAGTGATCAGTGATGGCTTTTACATTTTTGTACATTAAGTTAGTTTGTGAATCTCTAAATGTAAAGTTATTTTTACCTTTCTAATGTCTGTGGAAGGGAAATGATCATCGTAGTAGTATTAAAAGTTTTAGTCTTAGTCCTGTGTCAGTTTTATACATCACATTTAGGCAACCTCCTCCAGTTTTATTTGGTCACGTTTTAGTCCACTACAAGTCTTGGTATTTTGGTCTATTAATTTTGATGGTAATGAAATAGAAATTACGTCAGCAAATACATACATCAATCTCTTGGTCATAGAGAGTTTCTTTGGTTTGATTAGAATAAGGCAGAATCAGTCGAATGAGGTTTGGTCAGGGTATAAAACTCTACTAAGACTGCCCACAGATTTCACTTGGCACGTCTGTGTTGTGTTATGGCCACGACTGTTCTAGACAATGCTTGCGGTTCCTCCAGGTGCATGCCGCGTTTCAGCAGCGTCCAAGAACTCTATTTGACAGAAGCAGACAGCAGCCACGTCAAACTGCACAGAGCAGATCGAGCCTGACAGGAAGGCAAACAGTGGAATGGCAAAGTGCATCCAGTCAATAAAAAAAAGAAAAAAAAACACCCTGTGCACACTCAGCGATTCACAAATATTACCATTAAACTCACTTTAAACAGAAGAATAATAATAAAAGAAAAATATTGCCAACGTAGCCTACTCACCTGTGGTAGAAGCACATAAATCAAGGACAAATGTCAAAATAAACACAATATGAGCAAGCCAGCAACAACCGGCAGGCATTACGCTCATTTTTTAAAATGCTTCCAGTGGGATATGAGGCTGGCTGAAGGACAGAGTAAAACAGCGTTGCACACCTGAAGTTACAAAGACATGCCCGGTGGCAAAAAGATGTGAACCGTGTTTATTGTAGGATAAGTCTGTTCCTTTTTGATGACCCTCTCTCAGACATCAATTTAGCTCATCTTTCAAACAGTTAAGGTTTAAAGTCTACTTTTACCATTGTGTAGTAGTTAATTGGAGTTGAATGCTTTAGCTGCAGCACTGACGGGTTAAAGGGTTCATTGGGTCCGCTCATTCTAAAATTGCAAGTAGGACACAACCGGATGAAAGTGGCCAAAGATCACAAGTACAATAAACCTATAACCAACTCTACAGCTTCTCCTCATTTTCCTCTTTCTCTGAAGAAGCTTCCAGTCCCCACAAATGACATGAGTGGCGGGGAGCATAAAAAAATCCTATTCACCGCAGATCATCCCGTCTGGGGGAGCAGGGCAGATGTATGGTTTTAGGCCAGAGATGGTGTGTCTCTGTGTCTCTCCCTGTGTCTGTGTTGTGTTGGGCTGCCTGTCCTGGAATGCAGAATGCAGCCTGTTTTCTGTTAGCCCTGTCTGATCTTGCTCCCCAACATTGTTTTCTTGCTGCCTCCATAATAGACTGAGGGTCTGGTGCTAAGTGGCACCTAAATACTGTGTTTGTGTAAGATTGTGCATATTGCTTGCATATGTTTTGTGAGTTTTTGGGCAAAAACACGTGTTTTACTGCTACTGTATATTCTGTTAGTGGCCGCATGTATTTTTTTCTCTTTAAATCATGATGGTGTTTTGCTTTTTCTCCCTCATGTCTTTCCTTCACTCCTCCCTGTCTGTCTCTCCTCTCCACATCTGAGTGTTCCTCTCACTGGAAATGATGAATGCTGGGTACAGCCACATAGCTGCAGGCTATGTCAGATAGTCATTAGCTCAATCGGTCTGTTTCTCCACATCCTGTGCTAGCAGGGGGACCACACAGTGCTGCAGTAACATGGCATGGTCTTTGAGGAGATGACAGATAAGTAAAGCATGAGAGTGTAATATTAGAGGGCCGGAGGATGGACGGTTTGATCGCTTAATCTTTGAGGTGCATCTTTACTGACTCGAACAGGGTGAACCACAGGTAGGCCCTGGAGCCACTGTGGCAGCTTTATAGTTTTGAAACATATGCTGGACTCTTTGCTGACATTGGCTGCTACACTCTGTGTTTTAATTTGGAGATGAAAGTGTCTCTGCAACATTAATGTTTTCATCTTTCTTTTTCCTCTTGGGTGGCATCTCTCTTTCAGTAAATCTGGCTTACTGAAATTATTATTTACATTTCTGTTTTCTTTCTTTAACATAATGAATGGCTGGACATTTTGGAAAATATTCGTATTTCTCAGCTTGTTTGTTTACTGCCTGCTGTAACTTTTCCTTTGCTACCAGATGTTGTGAGTAGACGCTGCACAGAGTCCCAATTAATGAGCTTTAGAGGTTCTTGCAAACATATTTTTGAACTTTGGGCAAAGCCAGGCTGTCACCCCCTACTATACTTTTATGCAAAGCTAAGATAATCACCTCTTTCATACTTAACACCTCTCATCAAACTCTTGACAATAAAAAAGTGTACCCGATCCCATGTGGTAACATCCTTTTATATAATCATGTGTTTCTCAAAGTGGTGAACTTGGTCTCATCCTTGCATGTGTATGGCTGAGCCTTTTTTGAGGATGCCCCTTTCATACCCAATGATTATAGTATCACCTGTAACCTGTTTACCTGTAAAATGTTTTTTGAGCATTCAACAACTATCCCAGTCTTTTGATGCCCCTGTCCCAACTTGTATGAACCGCGTTGCTAGTATCAAGAGGCATTTATTGTGTTTACAAAAATCTGGGTCAAGTTGATGAGCTAAAACATGACAAGACAAGATTCCCCTTGAGTACGGTCATGTGCGATACGTCAAAAAAGATTGCAGATTGTGTTTTATTTATACTTTACACAGCGTCCAACTTTTTTGGATCAAGGTTGTTCTTGTGTGATGTCATCTGGACTGAATATATTTAGACTTTTTATTCATATTGAAGCGCTTTTCTCTGCATTTGTTTTTAAAGCACTATTTGAATACAAATACAAAAAGGATACAACTCTTTCCTCTTTCCCTTCCGTCTTTTTTGTCTCTGCTGTTCTGACCATCTGAGGCTATACTTGAGTCTTTCATTGGTTTTGGGAGAATTCAATCATGGCTTAGTAATTGTTAACAGGCACCCATCAAAACCAACCCAAGACTTTGCCTTGTGCATTTTTCTACGTCCTCCGTTTTAATTTTAGATTTATGGAGGGATCATTTCTATGGCAGCCGCTTGTCCAAGCCCCCAAAGCCAGCTCGGTTGCTGTTTTTCTGTGAGAGAAAGACGGCTTTTGACCTAAAGAATTTGCCATCCATCTATCCATTTGCCCTTCATCCCATTCCTCTGCTGACCACACCCTTTTTTCTCCCTGCTCCAAATGCAGCCGTCGCCGTACGTTCCAGCTCTCTACCATTCCTTCCAACCAGCCTTCCTACTCTTATCCCCCAGCCCCGCTGTGCCTCCCTATTGAGGGTGGGATAAGTGTGATTGGTTTTGTATGTATTCAATGTGCAGGGTTTGAGGGTGCTCAGATGGTAGTGATTGGGGTTGTTTTGTAAGACTGTGTGGAGGGTAAGCATCTTGGCGTGCTGTAGAGCCTGGCCAAAGAAACCACACAGCTCCACCAGCAGCACTGCAGCGCTCCTCTGCCTCGGATTTTGGTTTTTCTCACTCGTTGTTTTTATGTCTTCTCCTTCTTTTTTTCACATGTTGTGCCTCTTTCAATCTCTTTCTCTCCTCATCTCCTGTTGGTCTCCTTTTATCTGCCGTTTGAAGGGGATTTGTACTTTTCAGTCTACTCTTGGGTGTTTCTTTGTTTTCAGTTCATTGGAGTTG
The DNA here is from genome assembly GCF_900880675.1 of Sparus aurata. Classification (NCBI taxonomy): domain Eukaryota; kingdom Metazoa; phylum Chordata; class Actinopteri; order Spariformes; family Sparidae; genus Sparus; species Sparus aurata. The sequence continues at coordinate 27,980,892 of NC_044191.1, forward strand.
TAAAAACAGATGTGAGCTGAAGATGTGAGGCCTCGGCTGTTTCTGTTGGATCGCACTTTCCATCTTGTACCAGTGAATCAACTTATTGTGGTCAAATAGCGAGTACAGAATCCATCCCCAACTTTTTTTCACACTTATGGAGGGAATACCAACGGACAAAAAATCTTGCCAAACACTCAGTTTATTAATCATTTGACCACTGAGTGCAGTGTTTTTATTTTTAAGAATGTTGACTGTTTTTTCTGAACCTTTTCTTGCTTTCAAATGATCTGAGAAAAACCATTCCTCAGTAAAACGTCTTGCAGCGGAAACCGCCAAGGAAAAGTTGACATCCACAAGATTTGAGAATCATTAATGTAACATTATAACTTACAGTACGAGTCCAGTGTTCCCTCTCTTTGTTCCTTCATTATGTCTCGCTTTTCTCACAGCCGAGAATCAGCTGAGTTTATTAGTCTAGTTTTATCAGTGTATGATGAGGCCCCTTCTGAAAAATGCTTGTAAAACACAGAGGCCCTCTGTAACAAAGAATGCTCATTTCTGAAGTTGCTCATATGCTGTCCATACATTCTCACTTACTGGAATGCCTTCTCTCCACTCATGTGGTTCAAACGATGTGACGCCAACAGAGTCATCCTATATTCCAGTAACTAATTAGCTTTGATGTTATGGATCTTGGGGTTCGGGCAGATTGTATTAAAGTCTTGTCCACTGTTATAGATGTACACATAAAGTAATAATGATAATCTACTGCACATTGTGATTCCCGCCCTCCCACAGAAAGTGTTGTGTCAGCTTGCTACAGAGGACGACGATGCTGCAGCGCAGGCAGTAATGAAGCATATGGGTGTCCCACCTAAAGAGTACTATCTCAAACTCCTGAGAAAGGTATTGACCCTTTATTGCTGTTTGCCTGATTCTAGACTGTTTTGACACGTACTGTATGTTTATGTTCGATAAATATGCAAAATGTGCTCTTTCTTGCATTTCAGAGGGTGGCACTGCTGCAAGAAAACATTGGGAAGAGCTGTAATTCTCTGGGTGACATAAATCAAAGGTACAGCACTGTAGAAACTAGGGCTGTAACTAATGATTATATGCATTATTAATTCATCTGCTGATTATTTTCTTGATTAATGCTTGGTTTGAAGTTGGTTTGAAAAATTGTATGCGATGTCTTGTTTTTGCTGACCTACACACCATAACCCAAATAATATCATTTAAAATAACTAACTGTTAATTCCATTATTGTTGATTTCATTGTCGATTAACTTGCTTCACAATTATTTAATGAATTGTTTAGTCTATAAAATATAGAAAAAATGTTCAAAATGCAAATTCAAAACATTTGACGTCTTCATATTGCTTCTTTTGTCCAATTAACATGTAGGAGAAAAAAAGTGGCCAATCCTCGCAGAAGCTAAACTTGGCTCACGAAGTGTTTAAAGTCTTTGCTTGAAAAATGTGTAGATTATCAAATTGTTGGCAATTACTTTTCTTTCGCTTAACTAATTGATTATCGACTTATTATTGCAACTGCATTTACAATACTGTACAACAGAGAAAAGCAAATCACCATATAAATAAAGCTTGAACCTGAACATTTTTGGGGTTATTGTTTGAAAACGTTCACCAAAATGGATCATCTGTCAAAATAGTTGCTGCCTAATTGACCAATTGTAGCAGCTTCCTTACAATCTTGCCTCTTCAATACATAAAATCCCCCCTGTCACGATATAATTAGCATGCAGAGTGGTGTAATGTTTTGAATCAAAACACAAAAATCTTGTGGGTGATTGAAAAGAAGTTCCTGGTGATAAAGATTTGTCTATATGACTCTTCACAGGTGTTCATGTGACAGCATTCTGGCCACATCAGAGGCTTGTGTCCCCCTGGTTACCTGTCCCGAGGCTGCTCCTCTTATTGGTGTTCTGCTGCAGCAACCGGCGAAATGTGCCAGGGCATCACTTAGTGAAGACTTCCTAGATGCTCTGAGCTCTGCCTACTCCAGGTACAGTGAGGGGACATATGAGTGCTGACTTCCTGTTAGGCTGTGACATGTTTCCAAAACCTTTATTGAGTTATGACCAAACACATAATTACATTTGTTTCTGTTTCATTTTTCCAGCCAGTGCTCGTCTTTGGAGGAGCAGACAGTAATCTCTCTGTGGTATCACAACCTGTCCAGCCTGGAGGAGGCAGTGCTCAGTCAGCTGGAGGATGTTGTCACCAACAAAGGGTCGACACCACAGAGGCTAGAGGAGCAACTGGCACAGTCACTGCTGGTGGGTAGTTTAACGTTATGAGGTAAAAACACAACTTAAAAATCAGATTTGCCAAGAATATGAGTTCAGTTCTTGTTTAAACATCAGCTGAACACTGAACTGATTCCCCAATATATAACTTACAATATGTCATTATTGATGAATTTGCTCATTTTATCATAGTTAGTGTTTGAAATATCAGGCGAAGGTTGAAAACATGCCTGTCTTAATTCCTGAGGTCAAGGTCTTCAAATTGCTTGTTTTATCAACAGTCCAAAACTGAAGGATATTTAGTTTACAGTAATAATCAACTTTAAAAAAGACCAAATATTCACATTTAAGAAAATGGAGGCTGTGATCTTGCTTGTATTAAAAAAGACTGAAACAAATAATGAATTATTAAAATTTTTGCAGATTCACTTAACTAAAAACATTCAGCTAGACAATTCATGGAATGATCATTTAAGTTCTAGTTTAGATTACAAGTTACAAGTTCAACTTATGTCTAGCCAGTGTGCAGTGAAACACATGGTTTACATCTCATATATTTTACCTCATTTATCTCCACTAACAACTATTCTGGCAGCATCTTCACGGGGAGGAAAAAAGCCCATTATAACCAAGCTAGAAGGCCAAAACATACTGCACTGTGTTTAGAGAGCTGACATTCGGATCAGATCATAAAAGAGCATCTAAAGCACATGAAAAATATCTGACGTCCACTTGTGGTAGTGTTGAGTGACTAATGATGGCCTCGTTTTACCCTAAAAGAGAGAAATGTTGAGAGTCTTGTACCATTGTACCGTGTTTTTTTCTGATTCTTCACTGCTGTATGAATTGGCAACATTTCATTCAATTGATTAACTGGTGTTGTTAAATGGGTTTGTCATGTACAAAGTTTGACTCATCTGCCCTGCATTATAAAGCCGCACATGAAGAAATTGCTGCGCACTCCATATGTGTTTAGCTCCACTTTTGAAATGCTCCGTAAACTGTGAAACCAAACAGTTTGAATATAAGGCCATCTGATTTTATTATGAGGTATGGAGTTGTAATGTTTTCATATGCATAGTTCTTGGATGCGATCCATGGCTTTTTTTTTGGTGGATCTTTATTGACTGTTTTTGCCTGGCTAACTCACACCATTTGGCTTTGCACTGCATGCGTCTCACATCATTTGGCTAGCTCTAAACTCCATCTCACATCATTTGGCTTGTGCTACACAGCCTTTACTGTGCTGGGTAAGTACTGAACTCTGTGTCGCTTGAGTCCCTGGCCAGTCCTCACTTCATTTAACCTAAGATCATGCCCCGTTCAAAAGTCAGACGTGATTTTTGAATTATGATTAATAGATTGCTATGACTATTTATTGAAGATGATGTCCTCATTACTACAACGCAATCAGAAAATACCAGCAGTGATTTGTGGCTTTTTATTTTATTGCACAATAACCTGGAACTAGTCAGACAAAATAGTGCAGCTTTGGTCAGAAGCAACTGGAGCTGCAGCAATTAATAGATTGATTGTCCACATTTATATTTATTGCCAACTATTTTGATATTTAAACTGGCAATAGACACGTTTCTGCTTCCACATATAATTATGAAATAAATGTTAATTGTTCAGTGTCAAGGATATAGAATACTAAAACCATCAGCGCTTACATTGGTTTCTGTTGAACCTTGCTATCACACGGTGATACACAGTTTTTTTCTGCAACCAGACACCTGTCACCTTATGACACCTCATAGAAGTCTTGTTTTGTCCTCTGTGGTTGTCATTTGTGAGTCTAAAGAAAACTGAAAAAATACAGTGGTGCCAATTATAATACCACTTGGAAACGTTAGGGGAGAAAAGTTGTCTCTTGCCTCTGCAATTAAGTAGGAGTAAGAGTCATTTTTTAGGAAAAAAAAGGTCAAAATTATCTGATTACAGTTTTCTTGAATGTGAATATTTTCAGTTTTCTTTACACAGAAACCTCAGTATCTCTTGATTGTCTTCTTGGGTCCTGATTGCCAATTTTTCACAATTTTCTGAAAGTTATAGACCAAAAAATAGATAGAATATTCAAGAAAATAATTGAGAGATGAATCAACAATGAAAATGATTGTTAGTTGCAGCCGTAGACAAGCTATTGCAGTGAGAAACAAGGATGTCAGTTTGTTTCTGAATTCAAGAAAACTCTGAAATTCTATGCAACAGTGTCTCCCATAATTTTAAGAGTAATTATTCACTAGTAGTCAGGTAATAGAAGTCCCGGGGAGTAGATTAATCCATGTAGACGTTTTTCTACAAATTGTTTGTGCCAAATGGTCTTACCCAGCAACACAATACCTATTTACTGAGGTTAACTGATTGCTTTGCTTTTGGAAGCTATAAATGTCAGCACAACAAAAATTCACCTGCCTCGCACTAATTTCGGTGAAGTTTGTCAGTTGTGTCACCCCTGTTTTCTCGGAGTGATGGTCCGCTTGAGCCGTGTACATAACAGGGTAGAAATCCACACTTTTCCAGTTCCGGAAATGTTCTTTAGAATTAGGACTAACGCTGCATTTGCAGGAATGTGCTTGGTGATTGCACTTGCTTCTGTCATCTTGAGTTTGTAGGAGCTGCTACGTTGGAAAGAGTAGTTCTGTAAACAAATTGATCTAACTCAATGTGTCTGTGTCTGTTTTGAGAGTGTACCAGAGAAGTACGCTTTAATTCTCTGTCCCACCCATTATCCATCTCTGATTGACCTCTGTTTTTATCACCTGGCTGGTTCACACGCACATGTATGCATGCAAACCCTGACACACATATGCCTCCAGTCGCCCTGCTTTGTTTATGATATTGCATCTGGTATAGCGTGTCCGTCGTTAAGAGGGTGGGAGACATACGTTTAGGTTTCACTTAGCCTTCAGGTTGTTTGGATGTCAGATGTGCGTTTCGCACGTGTGTTAAGTCTCTGTTGGCGTACACGTGTGCAAGAGCAAAAATAAAAAAAAATCTAGAGGCGTCTGAGCCGACTGGCTTTTCTCTATCCTCGCCTCGCTTTCACTTGCTTGTTTAAACTGCAATCAAAAATGGGAAACGTGAAATTAGGCCCACATTCCTCGTTTTGGCTCGTCCCACCCCCCTGTGATCCAGTGAGAGACACAGGCCCAATAACAATAAACACTCACTTCCTGGGCCTTACTGCCAAAAACAGGATGTTTGTTGTGTGCTGTAATTGACCCTCCTTGAAGTGTTAGTGGTAAGGTATGGAGGAGGACGCTCAAAAAAAAATAACCCATCTGTTTTCACTAGGGGGAACCGCGACAGTTCGCACACATGCCTGCACGCTGGCATGTAATCCATATACGCAGAATCGCACTGACATACATAAACAAACAGCTACATTTAACGCATGTTTTGCTTGATTTAACGCTGTTTTCTGATCTGAGAGGACAAAAAAAAGTAAGTGACTAATGCACATGTCAAAACTGAGGTCAAAACACTTGATTTGTGTGATGGAACAATGTAATGACACCATGTAAACGCTAGGTGGGGCTGTCTGTTCTTACTGTCCTCACCAAGACTAATTGATCTCTTAGTATGGCCGTTTTTCAGTTTTATTGAACCAGTTTATAGGTCAAAAGTATATATTAGTCTTCATGTATTATAATCATTGTAAATAACAGAAATGGCAGGTTTTTAATGGGTTTTGAGTAAATTCGATAAATCAGAGAGCTTGCTACTAACTTATTCTGGCCCTCTTTTTAGTCTCTATTGTATCACTGCAGAATTAAATGGTGTAAAATAGATTACATGTGCGCGCCCCCCCCATAGTGAAGCATATGTCCCTATGTAAGAGTGTGTGGGGGCGTGAGAGGGAGAATAATTAGGGACTAGAAGAAATGTAAACATGTAGAGGGAGGCAGACATGAGTAGTACAGCTGTTAAATGTTTGCGCTGGGGCGTTTTAGAATGTGTTAAATCTAAAACACATGATGAGTGTGCATTAGGCAGGGATGAGAGAGTAAGCGAGTGTGGGTGTGTGAGGGAAGGTCTGACAGTGGTGAACTGGGTGGTTAGTGGGGAGAGAGTGAGAACAGGGAGGAATTGAGGCGGTTTGGAGGATTGTAGACGATGCAACAGCGACACCCAGTGGTCAGTGTTAACACGCAGGTTTACATCCATGTATTCTTTAATTTGTGATAATGGAAGATGATTTTAGCATCTATGAAGCAGCATGAATTTTCAGACACTGTTTTTGTGTGTTTCAGCCTAAAGCCTGTGCTCAGCACTGCTCCATATACCTGGTCGTGAAAGACATCTTCAGGTGAGTACTCGTGTGTCGTGTACGAGTGTCGTGTTTTGGTTGTTATAACATGTTTTGACCACCTGGTGTGTGTATTTCTGCAAGAGTGTGTGATTATGTCTGCGCCTATGTGTCTGACAGGTCCATCCTCAAGCAAGCTGAAGGGGTCGAGCCTGTGAAGCATCTTATCCAAACATTTACAAGCTGTTTCCTCAGAGAACTGGCACTGCTGCAGCATCAGGTGGGCCTCATATTTCAACAACAGATATAAATATTTGATACATCAAAAAATGAACTAAGTATTATTTTCATGATCAATTAATCTTTAATTGTGTATATTATCAATTAATATATATATAATATATACTTAAAGCCCCTGTACGGAGTTTTTAACTGGATATAGAAAAGCCTCTGCTTTCTGCTGATGTGTCTCTGTTACCTACAACAGCAAATGAGCCCATCAGCGTGAAGATACGCGTGAAGTAGTCTAATTCTATACCTCTGAAAGGCATTGGTCGGGTCGGACCACTGACGAAACGATTTACGGGAGTCAGACCGGAACTGACGACATTCAGGATACGGCATAGCTGTTTTGTTGCTACGCTAGCCAGTGCTAACCGAGCTAAAACTTTTGTCATGGCTGATAATGAGACAAAGAAAAGTAAAAGAATTCGAACCGAAGACCAACGAAAGGCCAAGAGGGAATCCGATCGAGCTAGGGCTAAACACGGATAAACATTGGCGATTCCTTCCAGAGATGGAGAGAGTTGCGGGGCTTGAAGGGAGGGTCGGATCCAGAATTTGCCCGATTCCTCCTAGACAGGTTTGTAAATTTTATTTCATTTATGAAATGTAATGCGGGACGTAGTTTACAGCAATACATGAATTCATGTTGTTACAGCAAAGCTGGCTAACGTTACCACTAGATTAGCTCTAGATACTACACTCGTGAAAACGACAACAAACGTCTTAGATCACGCATCCATTTCAGCTGTGTGTATGCTTCAGCCCAGCCGACCTGCAACGATGCATCGGTAATATCCTCTGTCATTATAAATGATTCAGTTTCTTACTTAGAACAAAACATCCATCACAATCACTGTGACTTTGCTGTAACGCTAGCTCTGTAGCACCGTGGGTAATATATACAGCTGGGAAATTGCAGTGCAACAGCAGCATTACTTTGTTTCACCGGCGGCATTTTATATTAAGTAGAAATACAAATAGACACAGTACCTCGTCCATATGCACGCTGCAGATAGCTGCTAAAAAAAAATAAAAAGTTTTCAAAGCAAGTCACGTCGTCTTTCCGACGTTTCCAAGACAAATCTACACGCGCCGGCCAGACAAACGTCTTCACGACAGTGGGCGCTAGAGCTCATGGGAAATGCAGTTTTCATTCCGGCAAAACACTACCGCTTTCGTCCAGCGGGGCCGCCAAAATCAACACTAAATGAAAAGTCTGTACAGGGGCTTTAATGAGATTTAATAAGGGCATTATTAGGAACATGGTAAAGAAGAGGAAGAAGTAGTTGTTGGGTTTTTTTAAAAAGCAACTGGATTTGAATACCTGTTCTATTACTCTACTGTTTTATTGCAGATGTTTGTGTACCAATGTTTTATATGTTGCATTTTATAATGTTGTGGTTTTGTATGGCTGGTACTTTGGCCAGGTCTGTCTTGTAAAGGAGATCTTGAGCTCTATGGGCGTTCTTGTTAAAATAAAGGTGAAATAAGAAATAAATAGATACATAAAATTACTTGTTTTATTCAACCTTCAGTCCACACCCCAAACATACTAAGTAAAAATAAAGGAAAGCAGCAGATCTTGGCGTGAACAACTGCCAATGTGAAAAACGACAAACTAGTAGTTGGCCATCAGAATCGCTGCCTTTGATATTTGAGTCTATTCACTTAAAGCGAAACTCTCGCAAAAATGCAACCTAGGCTTTTTTTGTGAATGAGTATGAGTCAAACCTTCGTGTAAAAGCATAATTACGACGAAAGATGGGAATGCTACGGGTACTTTTACGATAGCATCAAAATCGCTATTTTTAAAACACTAAGAAGGCTCGACACAACATAAAACTTTGCTCGTAGCATTACCAGGGTCTCTACACATGAAGTCGAGCATTGAGAACATTGTTTGTGTACACAGAGTTTGCTAAAAAGAACGTTTTTGAACAGCTCACCTTAGCAGATGCTTGTTCCGCTAGCCGGCGTCCTGCCAGCCAAGAAGTGTCGATTTCCTAATGCGACTTAACAGGGAGGAGAGTTAAGGTGGATCCAGACGCTGTAGTTTTAATGGTATTAATAATCACTTTTGTAAATGGAGGAGTTTAAACACATCCCTCTTTAGACCGTCACCTGCTGTAACACATTCTACAACAAGTAAGTTTACCAAAGATGTCCAACTACTCTTACCCACCATTTTTGCTGAAAATAAAAGGATGATTACCTTAATGATTCAAGCTTAGACACGCACAGGGAGATGAACAATTTCCTCTCGTCAGCGGGCAGGTTCACTTAACATTTGATGAATTTTCCACATTGTTATCTCTTTATCTCCAGCAGGGAGCTCGCTGCTTACTCACTACACACTACAAACACCTCTGCCTTGTCGACACTAGTGGCAAATAGCTTTTAAATCATTTGTTTGCAGGTGATAAGTTTGTACAAAACACCTGCAAAGTGGAAACCACTGTGAGCTGTTAACACTGATATGTTGCTATGTGCTTTACAACTTTTGTAAAAATTAAATGTTGTCTCAGATGTGCGTCCTGTGTGACTCTGAGGACTAATCTGGCACTCACATGACCAACATTACTGCCAAAAAGCCAGAAAACAGAGGTGTCACGTCCTAGATGTAATGTATCACCTGCTACAGCATTTTGTGAATGTGGCTTTACTCTTTTTCACCTCTGTTAACCAGTAGATGGCAGTGCTACAGTGTGTTTACAGTGCGCTCAGATTTAATGGCTGTAGTCACACTGCACTAAACGCTACCTATTACATGCTACATTAGACATTAGCACCCACTGTATCACCGTTACACAGCCTCCCATTCAAAATGTCATTTTTCAGGCTTTCAGAGCACAGTGATGTATGAGTTCAGGGTAAGTATGATTTACATCTGTGGAGCTCAGGAAAAATGTGTGATTTGTGTTGTTTCAGACGAGCGTCTCTTTGAAGGCCTTGTTCCCAGAGTCACCTCAGAGTCTGCTGCTTCCTCTCTTGACCCTGCCGTCAGGTCAGTGTGTGCATATACACTCATCTATGTGTGTGTGTGTGTGTGTGTGTGCACGCGCGCTTCTGAATATTTCACTTTGACACAATGCACAAAACCCTGTATTGTAAGAAAAAGTCCATTCAGGTATTCTTTAACTGTGTGTCAACAGAGTTTTCCTGCTGCAGAATGAATGGGCTCCTGTGTGTCTTGTTCTTGCTAATCCATTATAGTTATTTAACAACTGCGTTAAGTGTTAAATGTTAAATATAAAAGTTGTCGCACTGTTGACCAGAATATTTAGCTTCTTAAGATTAAGATTCTCATTTTCTTTTTTTGTGAATAACTGAAACCACTGATCATCTTACACAAGCACAATATGACACCTGTTTATTCTTCTCATTAAGAAGAATCTATGCATACTGTATAACCTACACTGAATATGTATTACCGGTGATTATGTATGGGAATCTTTACTGTTGAATGGAGGCACAGGAGGTGAGTGAAGGGGCAGAGTGGAGCGGTGCTTATCAGTGTGTGCCCAGACTGGCCCGTAGGCAGGAATGATTTACATGAATGGGGCCATTTAGGGACACACTGGAGCCCAGCCAGACCTCCGAGTTAATTATTACTGTGTGTGTGTGTGTGTGTGTGTGTGTGTGTGCGCGTGTGTGGTGAAGGGCAATTTTTCACCCCAGACTGAATTGAAATGTTACTGTGAAAAGTAGAGGATTTGAGGTTTTATCATGATTTGTGCTCCCTCTGAAAAAGTAATAAATTAAGACCTTGCATTGCATTGTTAAAACACAGCCTGGGGGGGGGGAAAGCCTGGATCAAGATATCAAGCATGTGAAATATTTGTTAGCGTTTGTTTGTTAATTCGAAGTGTCAGTTCTGTCGGGGTTTTAGTGCAGCATTTGGTCTGTGGTAGCAAAAAGTTGTTTTTGACAGAACAATGTGGCGTGTGACGATCACCACTCTGGAACTTTTAAGCAGTTAAATATAATAGCTGGAAAACAGGAAAAAAGTAATTGCAAGTGCTCGCAGTAGATGATCCAGTCCTGCTTGGAAAATACTTGTGCCTGATGTTTGGAAAGTTGTGCAAAATTGTGCTTGTGTTACCCTCCGGACTAGGGCTCTACCAATATGGCTTTTTCAGGGCCAATACCAATACCAGTTTTTAGAGAGAAAGAAGACTAAAAATCTCTTTTCAGAACTAATATTCATTTGCATTTAAAAAGGAAAATCTGAGTGTCCAAATTTAGAACAATGATAGAAAAAGTGCAATTCCCTCAAGTACTGTTCTTAGGTAGAATTTTAAGATACTTCACTTGAGTATTTTAATTCTCTGCCACTTTATACTTCCTCTCCGCTACAGTTATTTACTAACTCTAGTTACAAGTTACTTTAGTTAGATTCAGGTTATTCAGTGTTATTATTATTGTTGTAGGCCGGATATTGTGTGAGAGGATGCTGCATCAGAGCCAAAGTAGAACATTTTTGAATTGGTTTATTTTATCAGCACTCCCACTCAGGAGACAGGTGTTCACTTGTTGTGTGTCTTTTATTGGAAAGTATTTTGCATTTTAACATTAGAGTAGTTTGACATTTTGGGAAAATATGCTTACTGGCTTTCTTGCTGAGAGTTAGATGAGAAGATTGATTCCACTCTCATGTGTGGATAGTTGATATGAAAGCTTAGCTTAGCTGAGCTTTATGACTAGAAACCTGAGAAAGCAGCTGGCCTGGTTCTCATCCAAAGGTATCAAAATCCATTTATGAGCACCTTTACAGCCCCCTCTGTTAAATCCTTTTTTTTAAATAAGTACGAATTTTAAAAAATGATTCCAAAAAATGCATTATTTTTTTTTAGAATATAAAAATACATCTGATTCCGTGATCGTAAATGAGTTATATATTTTATATATTCACATTTACAAAACACTGGCAAATTAATCAATAATAATAATATTAATAAATGATTTGCAGTTGTAGCTTTATGAGGAACTTCATGCTGGAACTATTTATTGATGTGTTTACCTTAATGTGGAACCATTCCTTTAAAATCAACTAGATAGCTGGCTTTGTATATTGTGAAAAACAACTGATTGTAAAAAGTATACGTGCTACAAGTGATCATTATTACTGCTATCTGTTCTTGCAGAGATGCCTCAGGAGGCCTGGAGACGTCACCTGAACTGGCTCAGTGGCTCATTACAGAGACTGACAGAGGAGGAAGAAGGGGGAGACAGAGACAGCAGCGGCAGCACCAAGTAAGAGTGAGGAGGGCTTGCAGAGAGAATGTGTTAATGTGTGCCTGCTTCCACCACCTTACTGAATGCCTATGTGGTGTTCCTATTTCCATTAGCTGCTGTTGAGGGGGTGGTTCGTCAGATATTTTCCCCTTGCATCACAGCAGAGAGGTCCTGGTGCACTGCGTGGCTCCTCCAAGCACTCATTAGAAGCTATTAGCTTGGGAATAGAGAGAGCTGCGGAGAAAACAAGTGTTGGAAAGCCTTATAAGAGCGAGAAAAGGAGTGCAGAAGAAGAACCAGAGAAGCAGGGAGGAAGTGGACGGAGGAGATGATATCATGTCAGCATGAAACAGAGAAAGGCAGAGAGTGAGCTGCCTCGGTTAGATGGATGTAGAGAAAAAGCAGATAGAGGATGCAGATGAAAAGCAGAAAGCAGTTGATGACCAAGAGATGGAGACAGCAGACTTGATACCCTCCAGCTGCGGTTTTTAACAGGGCCCATTATCCCTACCACTGCTCCATTCTGGAGCTCCATGCAAAATTCCCAAAACATTGTTCCGAGCCAGCGGTGGGAAAGTAGTATGTTGTGTGTTGCTCCGAGCGGAGATGCAGCTGCCAGAGCCCTGCAGAGGGCTGCTGTTGTTCGTATTTAAGAGCCAAGGGGAAAGAGGGGAGATGAGGAAGAGAGGGTAATTTGAGAGATCCGTATCGCTCTTCTGACTTTGAGTCATAGCCTCGTTGTTGCTGCTCTGTTTCTGCCTAAATTTCAGTCGATCAAGTAAGCTTGCCCGCTTCTTTTCCGCGTTTGAACGACAGATGAATGCTGAGTAGACACCCCAGTTTCTCTTAGGCCTTCCACTAATATTGATTTTATTGCTATATGTCAGAGAAACGTGAAAAATGCCTATCACAGTAGCTGCATTTGATGTCTTCGAATGACTTCAATTTTTTTTCTTCTTTACCACAATTAGAATCCCATATACAAGAAAATGTTTGCAAACCTATTTCTCCTTCATAGTTGTTCATTTCAGCGCAGGACAAAAGCATGCACAAACAAAGGACCAAGACATATTTGCTGTAATTGCATAAAAAACTTGAAAGGCCAATCCATTGTTACATTGACAAGTCATCTCAGCTACAGTCACACACTCCCTTTTGCTATCCCACTTTTGCTGCTCTGCCATCCCTCACTTGTTTCTTGCAGGACTGCCTCCCACATTTTTTGCTGTGATGAGTGAACGAAACGCTAAGTATTATAAATGTCAACAGGCCAGAAGAGGTGGCATTAGATAGAAGAAAAGTCATCTATATTCAGGTTAGATTTTGTAGCTTGAGATGTCATTTCATTCTAAAAAAAGCATAAAACTGATGCTCATCACTTTTTATAAAATCTTTTTTTATGGGATGAATGTTACCAGCTGAAAGAGCCAATCACAGCTGCCCCTCAATGGGATGTCACATCTGGGAACAAATGATGAGATTAAAGTCTGATTCTGAATCAGATCTGTATAGAGGCTTTGTCTGTCTCTGATCATCCATTGTTCCTGTCACTTGGGGGGGGGCGGGACTAGTATTACTGGCAGCCACTCAGAGTCATGGCTCATTAATAAAGCTCTTACGATGTAAATGACCCCAGACAGCCTGTTCTCAGAGGGTTTGTGTGGCGCCCTAGAAACCAAATTGTTTCAAAAAAAAAACTTTGGCGCAAAAACATCATAGAACAGTAGTCATTTCAATTTCTTTTCTGCTATATTGTGACGTTTTGTTTTTTTTATTGTTTGGACAACCTGAGTGGGAATTATTGGTAGTTTGGGGCTGGAATTGGAGAAGGAGAAAGTTGTACATATTCACACACATTCCTTGGAAAAAGTGAGGCTGGGATGGGTGAAGTGCCAGGAGCTAAATCAGACCACCCTTAGCACTCTGAGCCTCATAGACTGGGAAAGCTGGGAACAAACTGAGATTTTCAGCTGCATGTTTTCATGTAACTGACATTTTACAACTAATCATTCTAAAGACCCTGTTCCAAAAACGTTTGGGCGCTGTGTAAAGATAAAACAATAACCCTTTCCCTCATTAATTTAATCAATTTTTCAAAATATATGCTTGTTCTATATGTGATGCCAGCAACACGTTTCAAACAAGTTGGCACATGTGTGGAAAAAGAGTTGTCTAATGCTCGAAGAACACCTGTTTGGAACATTCTACAGGTAAACAGGCTGATTGGGAACAGGTGTTAATTAGATGGGTCATGGAAGGGGCATCCTCGAGAGGCTCAGCTTTGGCAGCTACCTGTCGTGCTAAGCATTCTTCCTCTTACTCCTCCTGTCCTGTAGGAGGCATCACAAAGTGTTCGAGGCCTGGTTCCTGCTGGTTCAGTGTGGCCACTGGGTGCAGGTGGCTGTCCAACTGCTAGTGACATCAGAGCCCGAGGACTGTGGGCCCCTCCTGTGGCTGCTGACCTTCTACCACCACCCCACCAATCAGTGGCACCACAGAGAACTACAGCTGGTGAGAATTTCTGCTAAATTAAAATATTTCTATTTATCGATTGTTTTCCCTTCACGTTCCTTTTTTCGTTTCGTTAGCAGAGTGGCTCTAGAGATGGAAGTGTTGGTCGGCCAGTCCATCACTTTTTTTTTTCTTAACAGAAATATCTCAACAACAATTGGATGGATTGATCCTTAGAAATTCAGTGATTGCCGAAGTTGACACTCAACTACTCCAGCTGTACTTTGTGTTACAAAGTGTTACATTTTGTGTGACGACACTTACGCAAAAGTTAGAATGATAATTAAGATAAATATGTTAGCACATAGCTCAAAGCCTCTTTCCACCCTTACAGAGCTCCTGTCATGGCTGAAGAATCAAGGTTTTGTTACTTGGTAGCCATTTAATTTTGAAATCTATTTAGCCTATTTTTACATTTGAATTATGTTCTGTCTCACCACATATTGCTACTGCTCTGCTCCTTTATCACTGCTGTAGCTAAATGGTAAACAAAGGCACTGTACCGAAGTTTAGGAGAAGGAAGTAGTGTGGATATCATAACTCAACAACACAACAACATGAGTGGCCTTTTTTCTTCTTCTTCTTTTGGCAGGTGAGTCGTCATTTAAAGCCATAGAACAAATACAGAGAAAAGGGAATAAGACATTAAAGAATGAATTATGGATGAACCCAGTCCGAGAGTGAGAGAATGAGACAGTGGCGAGGAGAGAGGGAGAGAGAGATACAGATGAGAGAGGGGAGCCGGGTGAAAAGGGTGATGTAGTATTGATTTTTCAGTGAGTGTCTGGCCAGCTGGCCTGAGTTTCATCTCTCTGTCTCCTGTTTGTCCGCCTCCTCTCATAACCCTGGGAGACTCGCTGTCGTCGCCGCCATCTCTCTCCCATTACGACTCTACGTTTGACTCATTGGGTTATCTTTCCTCATCATTTGTGAATTACTATAAAATTTATTGATTTTTATTTGCAGGAAAGATACTTAAAGCGAAGCTTCTTGTTTCCAGTGCGGTCTATAAATAAAGTAAGCTGACCTTAAACCTGTCATGTGACCCATATTTCTAGGTGCACGCCAGAGAAGCATGGGACCACCTACACTCATTTTTCTTGATCTCAGCTCATCCTCTTCCTGTTGACTGCCTCCAATCATTGGTCTCTCTGCTTTCATCAACACAACCTCAGCAACCGTCGCCATCTCCATTATTGATCCTCAACCTCTTAGTCAACTTTGCTGTTTTCTCCCAACACTCGCTGAGTGCATCAACGCAGATTTTACAGGCGGTGAGGAAATGATCTGTTTTCTTCCCCTGAAAAATCTGTTCGACTCTGTTTCAACAGTCCTGCAACACGAGTCTTCGTGCATTTATGTTCTGCTATGAAAAATACATTTTTGAGACTGGAAGGTAATTTTTGACCTTCGAAATGGCAATTGACAAAACAATCTCACTACTACTAGAATTTAAGTAGAAATATAAATATTTCAGGTCTGTGTTGTACACAAAGTATATCGTAATGTATAATGCGTGATAATAATCATACTTTGGACAAGTGTGTTGTTTTGGCAAACTATTGGTTGAATTCTGCATTGGATGTTAGATGCGTTGAGCATGGGGGTACTGTAGAAGTATTGTGTTGAATTTTATATCGTATTATACCATGGTCTTCACAGGTGATCATCTCACATTACATTTGCTAGTCAACTAGCTTCTTGAGGCCGGAGTAGTGAACAAAGTTTCCATTGCATAAGAACCGTAAAGGATGTAGTGATGGTGCTGATGTGATGAGTGTTTTTCCAGCTATTAGGCAAACCCAGGAGTGAGATGTTGTGGCTTCTGAAAAACGTACTGGAATATAAAGATCATGGTATAAAAAGGAACATGCCCTTAAAATTAATGGACTCCACTTTGTCTGTTAATTCCTGATATTGGACACTTTATCGGCATTATTCGTTATATATACCACGAGTTATGTCCCGTTTCTTGTTAAAAAAAAGTGCCCTTCTAGAAACCAGTTTTGCTTCTCTGCCTTGTTACGAGCAATAGCCCTATATTTTTTTGTTTTTGTGTGTGTGTGTCAGTCCAGGTGGTGGATCAGTCTGGTCTGGTTGATGAAGCAGCGTGTGTTCTCAGCTCACTGCAGCCCCGACTAAACGAAGGAAGCCGCTCGTCAGACGACTGTAACAGAGTTCATCTCAGGATCACGGCACTTCAAAACACACTTATACATTCGGTATAGAGTCCTGCTGAGAATCAAGTACACACACTCTAAAAACAGGTGGGAGTGCATACCCACACACACACACACACACACATTAATGCATATCATCACACCGTGGCAGAGAGTTCATCCTCGGCTCAGGGTTTTTTCAGGGCACCTTTGCAGAATGACAAATAGCCACACTTTTGTGTCGACATGCTGCGGTACAATGACAGGAGTGTGTCAAAACAGCCCGAAGAGGACAGATTATGTGGAGAGGCTACAATTATATACGCACACACACGCATAACACAGCTACGAGGCCCACAAGGACACTTGAGCAGTGACAGATCACACTGAAAAGAAGCAGCAGCTCGTCCAACATGTCCGAGTCCTCCCACTCGTATAATTGTGCGACAATATAAATCCTTCACGCTACACGGGCTGACTGAAAGACGTTATGGTTTGGAGGACAGGACGAGCGTATGACAGTTATCTCTGCATATTTATTATTTGTGGTAAAATGTGTTTATATGAGAGACAAATTCTCACAGCACTGTGTATATTATAAATGTAAATCCTTAAATGTAATGTCAGTTCTTCCTCTGTGAACATTTTCTATTGCCTATTATTTATGAAAAGAAAATTACTTTTGTGTTTTATCCATAATCTTAAGCGTAGACATTTAAATTTGAGAATACCGTGCTGATGCTCCTACATGGCGAGTAGTTGACTGCTGCTGGGGCTGGACAGAAATGTAAACAAATGCACATGTATATGAACATTTACATTTTTTTATGTCTTGGTAAAATAAAATAAAATAAAAAATATTTGGTATTATTTAAGTTTTGTTTTGAATTTGCTACATGATGCACTTGTTATTATTTCATGTGATTAGTCGGAGATTTGTTTTCCACCATCACAGCAACATTATGTAGAAATTGGCATTTTGTGTGACATCCTAGGACTGGTACATGAAGGTTGTAGTTGCTTACTATAAATAAAACTCATGACGTCCTAACAATGTTATGTGTTGAAACGTGTTGATCCTCGACTTTCACTGAAGTTACGTAGTTCAGAAACAAGTAATAGGGGGGCAGAGTGGTTGAGACGGACACCATTCACCCTATTACACGACACTGTACCATCAAAATTATTCTGAAATTATTTTTTTTAGGTCAAAAAATTACATATGTTTGCTTTTAAAGTTAATAAAATGGGCTAAAGATTGGAGTTATTACTGGACCATGTCTCAGACCAAAAATAAGACTTTACACTTCAAACACAGACAGCCTAATTAAGAGATGTTAAATCAGCTATTTTCCAAATTCCAAGAATTCATTTGGGGCCCACCCAAACTTTAACCCACAACTCAGATCCCATCGTTGACGCGGTGTAAGATACATACGCGATATTGTGTCAAAATCTGTTCCCCAATCAAATAACATCGAATAAACAGTCCCTGCAATGCAACCTACTGACCTTAATCTCCACCAATGGGTGCCGGTGAAGGTCGGTGCATATCAATGAAGTGGATTTCAACAAAACATCAGAAAAAAATAATGTCAGATTATTTCGTTTAAACAAATATTTAATCTAAAGTAATGTTATCGCAATTTAAAACTTTAGTACAAAACCAAACATCAAAAATTCTGGATCTGAATCATGGATTTATTCTTTTAAAGTGTTTAAAAAAAATGATCTTCACCTGTCTAACCTCTGAGAGGGAACATTGTAAAGTAGCACCACACATCATCGGCTGTCTGTGTAGGAACATTTCCAATACAGAAACCTAACATCCAATTTTCCTCACTGGATTTGTGAAGGAAAAAAAAAATTAACTTGGAATCCACTCAACATTTTTTTATGAATACATTACATAGCCGATGTTTAATTCAGTAATACAGATGTCTTTGAAATGACAATCTGGCTGTGATATTTGTACCTTAGTTGCATTTAAATTCAGTATAAAAGGCATGAGGGACTGACTGATGTGCAGGTTTAACTCCTTCAGTGATGGATTAAGTTTAAAGAAAAGTCTTGCATTTATTTAAGGAAAACATCATTTTATTTCAATGTCAACATATCAAAGAGTTTTTACACGGATAAACAACATTATTAACACAGGTTGCTCTGAAAGTTGTCTGTTGTATATTTTCCAGTGTTGAAACATGACTCACCTGAAGGTATTTCCAGTCTAAACTTTTAAGAACCATATTGTGGCTTTAGACTAAACAGACATGAACTCACACCTCCGCAGCCACACATGTACAGCAGACTAACTTAAACACAGCAGCTCCAGATCTGAAACGTGACCGTCTTTCTCCATGACAGACCTCTTTTAAAATGGGTGAAATTATGTCATTTTTCACCCTTCCCACAACAATAATGTCGACAACAACATTGCATTTCACTAGGAACAGCTGGAATCATTATTGGTTCACACACATCAGCTGTTTCTCTAGACTTGAATGAACGGAACTGCTGCGCTCTAAAACTTGCCAGCTGGCCTTGGCTGTAGAGTAAGAGCACAGCCTTCTGGTGTTCACACTGCTGAGCGATTCTGCAGCGTCCCCGCTGCTACAGAGGAAGAGGAGGTGAGCGCTGGACCTCCGTACGCCCCCGGATGCCAAACTCCTGTTGTCTCCGTCTACGGTCAGCAGCCTGGAAGAGAAAGATATATGCGGATTAGAGCATTTGGTAGACGTCTACATTATCATCTGGCTGAACTGTTGGTATCCACCTGACACGAAGGCAAAAACTGAATACACTGTGTTTAGTCCAGACAGATAATCCACTTCAGCCAAAGAACCAGACAGAAATTGTTTTTTTTTTTTTGTTACGAAAGGTTAAAACATCTAGACCAACATATAGTATTCGATGTGCATTTCTTTCAGTATGGTTAGTAAAGACCATCAGGACCTTTTACATTGCAAAACTGTGAGATGAACTTCAGTAGTATCCTCTGGTGGACAAAACTGTTATATGTATCTGTTGAAGGGGGAGGATGAGCCGGTTGAGACCAGTGCCAGCGTGTCGTGGTTCGGTGGTGAGCGGCCTGGACTCCTGTTCCTGCTGAACTGAGCCAGTGGTTCTGTAGGACTGATTATCAGCTCAGTAGGCACAGGAAGCCAAGCCCGAATCCCTCTTTCTCATGAAGCGCTGGCTGGCTATGAACACATTTCTTTCATCTCGTGCTTGCAGTGTTTGTTGAAAGCAACTCAGGCTGCGTGTCAGACAGTGTTCCGCTTTACCACACTGTTGTCGGTTCTTGTAAACTGTTCAGCTAGTTGGATCTCACTAGCTGGCAGACGAGGGGCTGCACTGGTAGGAACCTCTCCGCCTTGACGTCAGAGAGACCACAGCTATCCAAAGTGATTGGTACAGTGTTGACATAAAGTGGCTATTTAAAGAGTCTGATCATAAAAGGCCAACTATAAATCCATCACAATCATGTCCCAGCACCTTCTGTGTGGAGCACGCATACACACTGCATCGCCTAAAATCGAAAAAGTTTCCAACATATTATTTGAAAATGCGAGTACACAGAACATTAAAGAGACACTCATTCAAGTTTAGTCTTGTAAAGAGAGGAAAATGTGGGCAGAATAAGTATATTTTATACAATGTTGCTTTGTCCTTTGATGTGCAGAGCGCCATTTCCCTCCCATTAGACTGTAATAAATCACCTTTTAGATACGCGCTCTGATGGCAATTCCTCTCTTTTACAGGCCTTTGATGGTCATTACTCTTTTAACAGGCCCTAAATATAGGTCTAAAAATGGCAGGCTCCACATGGCCCTCATTTCTAATTCACACATCTGTCCTCGTTTAGTCGCCATTTTGCCGTCGTGAATATAGAGCGCTATAATACCTCCTCGCAGCTCGTGTTCTGATTTTTGCCAAAAAAAGACTGACCGGGTTCTAAAATACATTTTCAGCCATCTGTCACTGTTTTGATCAGGGAGCGATTGGTCCAGAACAGTATAGCTTTGCATTACAATTAGCCGGCGTTATACAGCAAGTTACTTTTTGGTCATTATTTTAAACTTTAAACAAGTTATTATTTTGGAGGTAGACGGCTTTGATGAGAAACTTTGTCTAAAATGTCCCAAGAAAAAGAGACGTTTAGAACAGACTGAGATTTATTGATCGTTGACTTCACAGAAACAGTTGGCTGTTTGCTTGTTTTGTTTTGTGTTTGAAGCTCATCTCGACTCGATTTGGTTACACTCTGTGATGCTCGAAACAGAATGTGTGGTGTAACCCAATCGAGAATTCCTGCGTTTCTAGTTATCAGTGGGTGTTTTACAGGATCGCGGCCTTTTGTTTTTCCCTATCTGAGACAAAATGATAAAAGCTATTCTGATGTAAATCCACAGTAGAAAACACTAAATTGTCTCAATAAATTGAAACTGACATCCCAAAAATGATGGAAATCTCCAAAATCGTTGCAAGATTTCCATCTTCGACGCCTCAGTCTTGTTTTCCTCCACAGTGTGGAAATGTGTTGTGTGAGAATCTGCCTGCTTTATGGATCTCTGTATCTCCACTTCCTCGGGCTGAGATTAGATCTGAAATCAATACACATCAGCAAGGGATGCATGGACGGCACTTTTCACTGCCAAAGTGATTTGAAGTTTAAAACGTGAAGCACTTTAAGTGCTGAAGGGATGATTTGAGTGCTGATTTGCTTTGAGCACGGTCAACCTTTTTTCATTGAGCTACCCTGCTGTATCTAAACTGAACCGTTATGTTACAGGAATAGTTTGACATTTGGGAAATATGTTTTTTTGGCTTGAGAGTAAAGAACATAACAACGTTGAACCACAACAGGCAAACAAAATGGAACATGTTTATTAATGAATTTAAGGAGTATTTGCAGACAGATTTTGTTATCTATTGGAGGAGCAGGGCCAGCTGTTTACCCGTTTCCAGTCTGCATGCTTAGCTAAGATAAGCTAACCAGCTGCTGTCAGTATCTAGAGCTAAACTGATAAATGAGCCAGGCCCATATATCTGATAGAACCTGCTTATAGCAAGTGTGTGTGTCTGCTAATAAGTAACAGGCAATTGCCTTATGGAAAAGCTATGTCTGAGATCATTTAGATTTGCTCAGGATTTTGGTGGCAGTAAAAAAAATTAAGTGATCTTAATCGGCACAGTTTCTCAAATGACAAACTATTCCTTTAAAATTTTGGCCAATTCCTATTTTCTTTCTTTTTAAGAACTATGATTAACCGCATATACAAACATTTTTGTAATCCTTTCAATCGATAATTCAATGTTATGTTCATAATAAAACACTGACTATCAGATAACTAATAAAAAAAACAAGCTGTAAGCTATTTTAACAGCCTCTTACTGAAATGTCTGATGTTTTTTGCACCTTCATAACCATATATACAGTGTTTACCGGT
This sequence comes from Sparus aurata, assembly GCF_900880675.1. Classification (NCBI taxonomy): domain Eukaryota; kingdom Metazoa; phylum Chordata; class Actinopteri; order Spariformes; family Sparidae; genus Sparus; species Sparus aurata. Next base: position 28,003,039 of record NC_044191.1, read on the forward strand.
TTATTGGGGACTCTTATTTTGAAAGTATAAAAACAGAAGGAGTCTGTCTGGTAATGCGCTAAATAAGATGTGAGGGGAATAAAAAGCTTGCTGCTCTGGTTCAGTAAAGGTGCAGTCCATAACCTTGGCCAAAGTGTTTTACTTTCCCCAAGGTGAAACACACGGACAGCGGAGAGGAGAGGAGGATGTGTTAGAAAGCACCACTATAAACAAGCTCACATATTTTGAGGTAAATAACATAAAAATGTTTCTTAGGGTTGGGCAAGGCGAGGGGTGTTCAGTAAGTTGCATTCTGCAAATACACCACTAGATGCCACTAAATCCTTTGCAACAGACCTATTAAGAAGGTCTTTTTTTGGAAAGCTACAGTAGCGGTGAAGTTTAAAAGTTGCGGTCATCTTTGATAAATACCTTCCTGTTAGTAATCATGAGGAAATTCCATTATTTTTTTTGTATATTAACTGTAAAAACAGCATGTTACGACAACATGTACGGAGCACATACTGCACAGAGCTAATACAGCTGTATGACACAGCGAGCGCCTGCTGTAAGACGAGAAGGGAAACGTGGAAAAACAGGACACGGATGATGATGAGGGCGATGATGGCCGCTGCTCCCGGATTGATGAAATATCTGTCAGCGGCATTAGGCACGGTTTGGGTCTCCCCAGGCCTCATTAGTACTGGAACTACCGAGTCTCTCTCCAGAGGTACTTGGCTCTCACCTTTGCAAGAACTACAGAGCACACAACTGGCATCATCTACAGGATTATCTTTTTTTTTACTACGTAACTGCGCGGAGACAGAAAAAGAGGGTTGGAAGCGGAGGGCACGGGAGAGAGATGAAAGAACGAAAGACAAAGCAGGAAGAGAGTAGCGCTGCGCTCATTAGCAACGTTGCGCGGTGTTTTGAATTCGTGAGGATGCTTGTGCGTTTAATTCTTCTGAGTGAGAGGGTCTCGGCGGGAAAAAAAAGTTTTAACTGGAGGAGATGAGGTGTATTTAAGACCGAGGTGACACCAAATGGAGGGAAAATGCAGGATGAAGATAAGGGGAGGAAAAAAAGAGCGAAGTGAGATAAGAGAGAGAAGGGGAAGGTGAGGGAGGACGAAGGCTGAAATGTATAAACACGCATTAGAGAATTGAAGACGCGCAAACACACACAGCCTCCAATGTAAAAAAAAAAAAAGGGGGGGGGGGGGGGCGTTGGGAGAAGAAAAACTTCAAAGAACATTTCTTCTCTCGCTTTTCTTTCGCACCGACTCGTTCTCTTCCTTTGTTTGCTTGTCTGGTTCATGCTCTCCTCAGGTGCAGAACTTAGCCACTGTGAACAAAGAGGAAATCAATCACTGTTCACCAATCAGCTAAGCTCTGTGCCTGGCTGGAGAGAGGATACAATCCCTGTCTGTCAGGTCGACTGACGTGCGCACACACACGCACTCTCTCACACACACACACACAAACACTCACACTCACATCGAGACCCCTCTGGGCTCCCTCATCAGCCTCAAACCCTCAAACACAATCACTCTTAGATAATCATGTCTTCTTTAGTTTGAAGTTTCTGGGGGGGACGGAAGAGCGTGCGTGTGTGTGTGTATGCATGTGTGTGTGTGTGTGCGTATGTGTGCGGTTTCCATGGCAGCCGGCTGGGTCAGGGCTGTGTGGTAATCCCTGGCAATGTGATTTTATCATAAGTCACAAATCAGCACGCCAGGAACCCTCACAGCCCAGACATGAATGAACAAGATCTACTTCTTTCCATCTTTTTTTTTTTCTCTCTTTTCCCCCTTCCCCACCTTCCTCTTAACTACATCCCTCAAGTCCAGCGCAAACCTGCAGGACCCACGAAATGAAAAAAGTCTCTAACTTTCTTTGTTCTTCATCCTTTTAGCGCGGTCATGAAAGACGGGACCTGTAGATCCCGTCTCCCTCTCGCACTGTTTTCCTTGGTTACCCCTCTCCTCCTCTCTCATTCGCCACGCTCGGCTAACCCGGCGATATGCCCCTCATTAAGCGGATCAAGAGGGATTCCAGAGGCATGTACCGGGGGAAGAAAAGAACGAGGGAGTGAGCGGGGAGGCAGGGATGAAAAAAAAAAAAAGGACAGGGAGAGACCACCCTTCTCCTTTTTAAAGGGTTGTGCTTTTTTAGATTTAAACACACAGAGCAGAGAGCGCGCCTTGACAGACATGTTGTTTTCAGTTAAAACCCTCTCAGCCCGCCTCAGCCTAATCCCACTGTACTATGGGGTCCGTGTGCGAGGGTCTGAAAGGGTACGTGGAGGGCTGCTCTACTTAAGGGGGAGAACACAAACTGAGCAGTAAAACACGAATCCGTCTCCCCACAGAGCGATATGAAAAAGCGGTGAAGAGGTAGCTTCATCCATCATTTTAATTGGAGAGAGATCTGGACCTGAGCTCGGTTGACCGGCGTGATGCATTGATGTTTACAGAGGCTCGGTATGGTTCAGTCCAAAGGGAAGCAATAGTAAAAGTTAGGATATTAATCTCTAAATGCTTCTTCTCTTCTTCTATTCTTTCAGGTGTCTTTGCGTCCCCATTTCGTTCCTCCTGTACTTGTAGTGATGCTCCACAGGGAGATGTAGTGAGGGAGTGAAGGATGATGACAAAAGATCTGCGGGCACAGACAGATAGGCGCTATATACGTGTGTGTGTGTGTGTGTGTGTGTGTGTGTGTTTCAGGGAGATTTATCAGGACTGAGCCAGATGCCGAGCACTTGTCTAGAAAGCCTTTCACATCCTGTGCAAATGCATAAAGCTGTCCGCGTGTGTGTCTGAGCGTGCGCGCGTGTGTGTGTCTGAAGATAAAAGCCCGTCTCGTAGAGGCTCGGTCACGGCCTAAAAAGGGATTTAGCGCTGTAAGTCACTCAGGTTGATGGGGACAAGTGTTTAGCGGCACCTCTTGACGCAGCCCGTGTTGACCAAGGTCACAGACTTCTTGTTTGACCCGATCTTCACCGAATTGGGGGTCACAAGATAACAACACAGCTGGCTGATTTCAGAAGCTAATTGGGACCTTGATCATAAGTCTGAGGGTTAAGTCAACATGCTGGGTTGTGAGAACTAATACTTGCCACTGGCTCAATGGTCCCACCATCTCTAACTAACACCAGAAGTAACTGTGCAGAATCCAACGTAATAAACATAAAGGGATGGATGTTCCCTGGTGGAAATATTGAAGAAATATTCCTCTGGCTCTTCTAATATTAGTCTTTCCGTATTTCAACATCGTTCTGTTAAGACAACTGTGAATATGAAATAACTGATGTTAATCTTAAGCTAAATTTTAACTCTACGTTGAAACTAACTTAAACGTTATTACATTCAAACAACTTCTTAAATTTGTGGATTGTAAGATAGAGTTGTCCGATTTCGAATCTATTCTCCCAATCAGTTTCTTTCTTGAGTGATGGATTTTACATCAACAATTTTCTGAGAAAGTTGCAATAGCTGTGGTATTTTTTTAATGGGAGATATCTGGATTTATGATTAAAAGAGAGCATGGCGGCATCAATCAAAATTTGTCAATATCGCAATCAGAATCTGAATCATCATCATCATGGAGAACCACACCACACACATACTGATTAGACAAAAATGCAGTCAGTTGCCTGTTTTAGCTTCTCAAATTTTAAATTGATCATTAGATCGAAAAATCAGCAGCCATACAGGCTTTATGAATCACGATTTTAAGGCTTTTTTGAGTGTTAAACCCTGAGAGGCAGACAAGACATTATACATAGTCCATTATCAAAGCTTTGGGTTAGAATTTGAGGATGAATACTGACCTTCTTTAGTTTTGATTGTTGCTTATTTAGTCAAAAATATTTTTTAGGATCCAATATTTCGTGTGCTTTTTCATATACTCGCCACGATTCCAGTTCGGGACCTTTAGCGTACCTTTAACTTCGTAATCATCACTCCCTCACCGACATCTCTTCACAAATCTATAGCTGTAGCATTCAATCCATATCATACTACTGTGTTGTTTAAAATCTCTGAAGAATAGCAGGGATTCTACAGTGCAGCTGAATAGTTGCGCCAAGATCTGTTTAATTGCTGGCTCATTATTCAAAGGTTAGTGTCAGTAATAGCAGGACTGTTATGAAAAGATCAGCAGCTTCAAAGAGACCTGTCTTCACTCCCCTCCTCCTTTCCGCTCTCCCTCTTCCTCCCTTTTCTTTCTGTCGAAACCATAAATTTCTCTCTTCCCTGCATTTAGTGTGAGACCAATAAACCCCTCACCGCTCTTAATCGTCAAAAAGCTCAGCGGTTGAGACACACTCACGCGCGCGCACACGCGCACACACGCGCACACACACACACACAGTATAAAAATCACCCCATATTGAGCAGAGACGTGTCCCGAGCCCCTCAGAAAAAGCTCGCTGACCCGTTCTCTCCCTTTTTTCTCTCTCCCCTTTCTCGTTTGTTTGAGGAACACATTCCCAAATTCCTTCACTGACAAACACATCCTGATGGCGCTGCTGTGAAACCACGGAAAAGGCCCCATTCTGAGTCCACAAACACACGCACACGCACACTCACACTCACACTCACACACACACACACACACACACACACACACACACACACACACACACACACACACACACACACACACACTAAATGGGCTCAGGGAGGAATGTGAAGTATAGGTAGCCAAGTGACTCAAGTGTGTACTGTCTGCTGGTGCAGATGGAATCCGGATCAATTCAACACAAAGCTTTCTTGTACGGTCGCCAGTTCAGACTAAAAGTTCAGGCATGAGATAGAAATATCATCTTTGATTTGTATAAATACTGAGGAGGAATTATAATATTGTTACATGACTAGATGATACAGAATATTTGAGAAATACTCTGAAATGTTTTGTCATACTGATATGTTTTTGGTTCTTCTCTCCGGAGTAGAATCCAACGGCCAGTTGAAAAGATTTTAAACTAAACTGAAGCAGCTGAACACCTACACAAATCTATTTTTACATCTTTGATCCGGCATGTTAGCAGACCTGATGATGTCATTTCTACCCATTTTCAGTGCCGCTGAGAGCAGGTAAAATTATAATGAATTTTGCAAAGATGGCAGGAAAAACAAAAGAAGATAAAAATGTTTTCTTTTGGTCCATTTTGCATCTGACGCACAACATGGTTGGTACTCATTTTTCATTAATGAAAAACTAAGAAAGAGACTTCACCTCCACCGTCACAGCACCATCTCCTCCACCACTCTGCGTGCCGATTGGTCCATTTCCTCCTGGACTAATGAGAGGCAGCGACAGGCCAGAGCCTGCTGCTCAGGGTCCTCCTGCACCATCAGCTCCCCGTACAGATACACACCCATGGCCTGGAACACACACAAACACACTCAATTTGACTTTTTTTTTTACTTACAATGCAGAGGCGTCTTTCTGATTGAATCAGAGTTTTGAAAAGTGTTTAAAGATTTCATTGTATTTACTTGGTCATGAACTAGAAAGTGTTCCACGTCTCCGTAAGCCTGACTGTACGCATGTTTGACCACCAGCTCACACCAGCGATGTCGCACCTGGAAGTCAAAGCAGAGGAAAAAATACAACAACTCTTAATGCAAAGAGAAACACATAGAGGTGGTCAGGTAGCCTTTTCAGACCGAGGTATGTCAGTGACAGCTATTTCACTTATGTTAATAAGACTATGGCATTTAATAGAGTTATTTATACATGTTTTTATTAGACTTAAAAAGCTAAAAGAGCTTCTTGAATGCAGCAGACTAGCTGCTAACATATCCCTCATTTTAAATAATTGCACTTGCCTGTATAAGTAACACAAGTTTTTGTGTTCTGAGTTTATTTTGTTCATCCAAAGCAGATTGATCTGAACACATGAAAGCCTTAGCAACATATACATGCCCTGGTTACAGTGCATTTAGAGGGATAATACTAATAATAAAAGTAATAAATAAATAAATAATATCATCAATTAGTTCTTCAAAAAGATGTCCTCGCAGACATTTTATTCTTTGCCAGTGAACTCACATTAATGTGATCAGATCTCCCTGAGTTGCAGTAACAAAAGACAAACAGCTCATCTGACAAGCCGAGAGACAAAGCCGCTTGTCTGACAATGAATAAATTCATCCAGAATCGGAGGATTAACAGACGTGAACTTTGTCTTAGAAAGGAGGCCATCTCGATCTAAAGTTCATGTTTAAAAGTTATATTTAATTCTTCTGTCTGTGTGTCTGTTCGGTGTGTGTGCATGAGTGTATTTTTACTGTATGTTTGCATGTGTGTGAGAGCTAATGCCTGGCCTTTCTCCCAGAGGATCAATAGGAGCTCTGTTGCCGAGGTTACAGGAGAGATCAGAGACTGGCTCTGTCCCCGCCTCAGCCATCATCCTTCATCATCTGCTATGGGCATGCACGTCCGCCCGTGCACGTGCGCGGGCGTCGATATACGCGGCACATGTGTATACGGATACGCTCTCGTGTAGGAGACAGACAGGAGGATGATAAAAGAGACAGAAGAGCGATAAAAAAGATCCAGATGAAAAATCTTTTAAAGCACTGTCACTTCTTTAAAGCCTGACAGTTTCACTTGGCTGCTTTTTTTTTGTGGGTATTTCAATCTCCTCTATAACTATCTCCACACACTCAGGATGATAAACTAGTCCTCTGGAGAGTACAGTGACCAAGCGTGGGTTTTTTTTTTTTTTGGTGATTGATTCTATTTCAACAGCTCAAGCTTTGGGCATTTTCACAGCGCTCGTACAGATATTCATTTTGAGGATGTGCACTAAAAAGGGGCCAAATGGATCTACCTGAGCTCCGTGTGAATGTGAGCACACTCTTAATAGGAGTTTTTCGCTTTGATTGCAGCGCCATCCTTCTGCCTGTTTATGCAGCATGAGAATGGAGACTGAGCGACGCTCCATTTGCAAAATTTAAATCCTCACATTACTCCTGCAACCTACTAAATAAACATGAGTTTAAGTGGTCTCAGAGGGGCTTTTCTAGTTCCTCTTCCAACATCATATAAAATCTTCTTTTTCCTGTACATTCTCTGCTTCTGGTTTTTTCTCTGCGAGGCTCCAAAAAAACCCAAACCGGACATGACAGAAAGCAATGCACTGAAACATGCACTGGAATAAGGATATATGTGTGTGTATTCACAAGTGTGTGTACAGTATGTGTACCCTCTGGTGCCAGCCCTGCCCTTCTGGCCTGCGTAGCCCCAGCAGCTGTTCTCTGCACTGGGTTACATTCCTAGGGAGAGCCCTGGGGCAGAGCAGCTGCCTGGTGCACCTCTCCTTACCCTCTTTTTTTTTTTTTTTTTAACTCTGTTTCCTCTCGCTGGGCCCCTCTCTCTGACAGTACATGCAATAACACAGTGACATTCCTTCATTTATTACTGCACCTCTGCCCCTCCTTCACCCTTCAGCACCAACGCCACATACATATAATGATGCTTCAACACATGTATAAAGGCTTACAAAATTAACCTCTACTGTGCCTTCAAGTCCATTTTCAGTGTATGCGCGCTGCATCACTTAATATTGGACCTGGATCGGCTTCAGAACTATTTGTGATTTCACCAATAATGATTATACTGCAGGCCCGGCTCTTAAAATAAGATTTTCAGCAATGAAGATGTCAGTCATCTCAAAGTAAGAATCTTAAAGACATGACAGACGTTACAGTCTGGACATGTCCACATACTGTATACCAGCAAAGGGACCCAAACACAGCCTCATAAACTGTGAACAGCAATAAAATAAAAACAGAACAGAACAGCATGATCTCTTTGAGCTAAAGCTGTTTTTCACAATTTCTGTCTTTCATCTAGGGCTGCAACTAATAATTATTTTCATTATTGACTGATTTGCTAGTTGATTTCATGATTCATTTTGGTCTCTTAAATGTCAGATAGAAGTGAGCCGGCCACTTCAAACTGCCTGTTTGGTACAATTTACAATCAAGACAATAAAAGCAACAAAAAAAGCCATTAATCAATACCTAAGATTAATGTTTAGGTATTAAAATTTTGTATCGAAGACAGTTTTACGATACCAACTCTTCTTTCAACTTATATATTTGTGCTCCTTTATTTGTGGTTTGAGTAATTTCTTTAAGGAAAAAACGTCATAATTCTCTGATTAAATAAATAATTCAGCCGATTCCAGCTTAACAAATGTGAAATGTGGTTGCTTTTTGGCCTCATTGACAGCAGACTAAATACTTGAGGATGTCAACTTTGGCTTGGGGGAAACATTTTTTGTCAAAATGTTTATGGTACGTTATAGACCATACAACTCATTGATCAATCAAGAAACAATCGATAATTGTTAGTTGCAGCCCTATCCATTACGCAATCATTATTCTTTGTTCAGTTGCATCTATTTGAAATGAAAGGGGATCCCTTCCTCTGTGATGCCTCTCGAGGTTTTTTCATATTTTTCCCATTAGAGATTTTTTTATTTTGTGGTTTTTCTTGTTCACTTCAGAAGCCATTTTTGTTTCCAGTCTGTGAAGCCCACCGAGACTGTCGCTGCGATGAAAGGCAACACAAATAAACTCAGATTGACTATTTTCTCAGACGCTCCTCGGTTTATTTATTCTCAATGCCTCTTTTTCCTCTTTTTGTTTTCTTCACGTGGAAGCAGACTTGATGTGGTCGCGTCAAGTCTCCGGTCACCGGAGGAGTGATCCTAACCTGGGCTCAAACAGACAATGTGTCCCTGTGTGCTTGACCGGCAGATGGCCTTCAACACACACACACACACACACACACACACAAGCATGCATGTACTAGCTCACAAAATCACACACATGCACATGCACATGCACAAAGAGAGGCACACAAGTATCTCACATCACATGAGGCTCATGGGAAAAGTCATGCTCTCTCTCTCATACATGCGAACACATGCTCCGGCTCACACACGTATTCATGGTCACTCACACCGTTCACAAAGCCGTCCCGGCTGCACGCACACTTGTGGTCAGCCACATATTTCCTTTCAGTATACACACACGCAGGCTTGAGCTTGCACGCCAGTCTTCACTGCATCTTTAACCCAGAGACTTCTTTATCACTTTCACTTCACGGTGTACTACCGTGTTAAACGTCTCTGTATTCAGCAACTAACAGGTGGTGAAAGTATATATGCAACAGCATGCCATGCTTCTATCATCTGGTTAAGCTGTGGTAATATGAAAGTAGCTTATAAAATGGATTAATAAAATTGATCTAAACAGCAAATCAGGGAAAGTCTGCCATCAACGTGGTATGAAATCATCATTAGCAGACTCGCAGCAGATTTTTACTCTATGCAAACTGATAATACAGTTCTATTTTTGGGTGGACAATCTGTTGTGTTTTGTCCTATCTGGATGCTTATTGCTTACTGCTCTTCAGAAGCCATGAGAATCATTCCTCTAATCCAATATCCATCGACTCTGAAAAGCTCTCATCCTCTATGAGGTAAACAGCAAGGGGCTACAGAGGCATAATTGCGCTCGGCCTTGTATTTATCATCAATCCCTCTGAAGAGGATGTAGTGTCGGACAAAGAAAAGCTGAGTGAGAAGAGACAGACAGGGAGCGAAAGAAAAGAGAAACAGAACAAATGGGCAAATTCATAAGGAGCGACGTAGGTGATTAACCTCTCCTGAATGAGATTACCAACATTAGGACAGGACCATTGCCTCCAGACAGGTGCGTGCAGGTGTGTGCATGTTTGTGAGAGAGAGAAAGTGAGAGAGTGTGTGTTTCCATGCATGACTATGTGCATAATGGCCCTGTGTATTTTTAGCGGAGGCTAAAAGTTTTTCCTGGAAATTGCAGATGAGAATCTGATTTCATCTGCCAGGAAGAGGCCTGAACATAAAGCTGGACCCGAGGCTCGACGCAAAGTGGCCTCATCTTGTAACTGCGAGGCTAATAAGGGAGTTAAAGGAGACCTATTGTGCTTTTTCAGTTTTTTTTCCCTTTCCTTCAGTGTGTTGTATATGTTCTTGTGCATGTAAAAGGTCTTGAAAGTGAAAAAGCCCAAAGACCACAGCAACGGGAGCTCTTCTTTCCCACCGAAAACACTCTTCCTGATGGGCCTGAAATGCCTCGTCAGCAGTCCCGGCTTTAATTCTGTGACATCACACTACACAACCATGTCATATATTTGCATAATTTCTGCCTATATTTATGGTAGAAATAAAGATGACTGGAAGCTGAAAACACAACAGAACTGACTGGAGACATGGCTCAGGCTTGTGTGAGCTGACCAATCAGAGCAGACTGGGTATTCAAGTAGGGGTTGCTTAAAGAGACAGGAACTAAAACAGAGCATTTTAGTTGGAGGGGGAACACAGAGCTGCAGCCATGGACTGTATGTGAAAAAGTTTTTTTGGAGCATTAAAGAATGTAAACCTATTCTAGCAGTAACCCAAATAGGGGCAACATTTTGTATCTGTGAGGACTTGTCCATGCAGCCTGAGTGTGCAACGAAAATCATAAAAAACGTCTTCAAATGTAACTTTAGTCTGGATTCAATAAAATAACCATTCAGCTGACATCTGAGCCTCATTGTATACATTACTACCCGAACAAAACAGCTCATATAATTAATAAGAAACTTGTAAAGAACTAAATATGTATCAAATTTTTCTTTTCAAGACGAGCCATGTGTTAACGACGAAGGTTAGCGTGGACGGTTTACAGGCTGTGCCGCAGCTGTGTTTTCACACTCCTGTACTGAGAGGCGGCGCTGTACAGTAAGAACTCCTGTAGCGGCCAACACACACAGCTGCAGAGCACAAACACGCACACACACGTACTCACAAACATCGTTAATAGTACCATTAAGGAACTTTGTGCAGTACTAAAACATGAAGCGAATACTTGTGGGATTTAGTCAGTAATGGTGGCTGTAAAGAAGAGAGATGCTATTACAGCAGAATTTACTACACATTACTAAGCGGCGCGCCTTGGGATGGAAAGGCGGAGGAAACCTTCTACTTTCTTATAATTGGGAGGAGATTATAGAGCTTGGGATGCATACGCTCACTTGTTCGAGCATGTGTGTGTGTGGTCTTACCTCGGCGTCTTGACTCTGTAGGTCGTAGGTTCTTTGCAGAGCGCGCACCGTTGACGCGCTCAGCTCCTCTTCCTCGAGCAGAAGCTCCAAAAGCATCACGAGCTGCTCCGATGTCACCTGAGGAGACAAAACAATTCATAAGATTAATAGAGCTCCCTTATAAAATCCATTGAGACACATTATTGGACTTTATGAGCAGAAAAAGTCACATCTCCGTATACCAGCGGCTTCAAACTACTAAACTAGCAAAATTATAAACATATTGCCTGCTGCGAGTCTTCTCTCAGACAAATTTAAATTTCATTTTGTGTTCGGTGCTGGGGAAGGCTTGATGGAAAAAAACAACAACACACCAATATAAGTCAGGTAATTAATGCAGCCTTTCAAACAGAGGAAACGGTTGCATAATAAAACAGAGCTGAGATGGCAATTGAATAAATATGGTAAACCAAGTGAATCCTCTACAACTGGGAAATATTACAAAATAGGCAAAAGAGGACAGATGAAGGGAAAATATTAGAAATTCGAAATCAAGGGCAGAGAGAGAAGTGAAACAAAGCAACGAAGTTGTCTTTTTTTGATACAGCCTTATTGAAGAGATACAAAGATAGCAGCGGTGGTAAGGGACACACGCTGCCGAATAAAATAAAAAAATCTTTTAGAACATTTATTCTTTGTAGGTTGCAAAAAGACGGTTATGAAATCCCTGATTGCAGCGATGTCAGAGTCTTGAAGAAAGAAGCGAGGGTTTTCACTGTTGCTTCTTCAGGGTGCATTAACGATTGTCTTATCCTGAAGTAAAACTAAAGGAAACAGGCTGTTTTATTCTAGTGACTAACATCTTCAGGGACAGCAGGGAACCCAGCTTTGAGTTTTAGGTGATCATTCTGGGGGATGGATGTGGGCAGCGATATGAGAGAGCGACTTCCTCCCCTGGAGAGAGCTGTGCCCAGCCTTGCCTCGCCTCTCTCGTGCATACACCCAGCACTCCCATCCACACTTTTCTCTGTGGTCCCAGTCTGGGACACAATTAATGGCTGCAGGCCCCGCAGAGACTGAAGTGAAAATAGGTATGAAGTGTGTGACTGAGTGAAGCGGAGCGCAAGAGAGGGAAAGCAAGGGGGGGGAGAGAGAGAAAGTGACAGAGAAGGAGGTAGACAGAGAAAGCTGCTTCTGTTCAGGTAAACACATCCACTTAAGAGAGGAGTAAATAAGTGCTGCTTTGAGTAATATACATTTAAAGGCTATCTTTGGTAAACAACCTCCTTCGTGCTGCTGGGAAATACCTGACCTAAAACCAGGAAGTATTTCAGCAAGTTGCTGTTGGAGCTGAGGGAATAACACCCAGACTCTAGCTGGCAAATGGTCAAATCAAATACACACACACGCACACACGCACACACACACACACACACACACACACACACACACACATGCACACATGCACACACACACACACACACACACACACACACACACACACACACACACACACATTGATGATCATCTAGCTCCGTGGAAAATCTAATATCCAGTCTTTCCCTTCACCCTCTATCGACTCTCCCCCTCTCTCCTCCCTCCATTTTGTGAAGGCTGAGTGTTTTCTGAAGTGGCGTCTCCATCTCTAAAGGGTCTCTTTGGGGCCCACCCATGATCCTTCTTGCTCTCCCACCCTTTGAAAAGTGAGGAGTCCACGGTGATAAAACACTGCTCTCTCCTCCCTCTCTCTCTCTCCCTCTCCCTCTCCCTCCCTCACACAAACATACACACACACACACACACACACACACACACACACACACACACACACACACACACACACACACACACACCCCTCCGCGCTGACTGTGAGGTCCTGTTATGCCTGTATGTACTTATGTTGCTATGGTGGTAATCGATATGTCTGCACCAGTGTCTCCAAAAACAAATTCCTCTTCAATGATGGTACATTACAAAGCAATTTATATTGTTGTTATTATCCTCTCTCTCTCACACACACACACACACACACACACACACACACACCGCAGACACACACACACAAAAACTGTACACTTTCACAGACAGAACCAGGATTTTCTACCTCATCACATGTAACATCTCCATGGTGAAGTCACCAAGCAACTGTAAACTGGTGCCACAGAGCAGAGAGTGTCTTCTCACCTAACTTGCCATATCTCATTTCAGCCCAGTCACCAGAATAAAATCATATTAAATGACATGTCAATGTAAGGAGGAGGAGGGTATGGTGGCGGCGTGACAGCGAGGTGAGACGGCGGCCTTGCGTCAAGACCGCCCTTTGAGTCCAGCTTCTACTGATGAACCCGGGGAATTTTAGCGACAATCTGGACGTTTTGCAGCCATTTTTGAAGAAACCGCAGCGGATATTTTAAGCCAAAACACAAGCTTTTCCAAACAAAGTGATTATTGTGCTTGAACCTAAGCTGACCTAAAAGTTAAAGATTGAAATGGAAAGACACAGAAAGATGAGAAAGAAATCCTAGGATCAACATATCCATGGTTTGCAAAAATGTTCGATGCCACAATTTCAGCGTTTATGCTGTTGCTGTGGCAGCACCTAAACTCTGGAGCAGCCTTCCCCAGTTCATCAAGTCCACACTTTTATAAATTCTGTCCATCTGTGCATCATGCTTGTGTTTGTGTATGAATGTATGTATGCAGGTATGTGTGATGTATGTGTGTCATCGGTTCGTCATATTCGTGAAATGTCAGATAACTGCTTTAAGGCTCAGCTTTGAGGAAAATCTAATTGATATCTGTTAAGAGGTAGCTTGGATGCAGTTGAGTGTGCGTGTGTCTGTGTGTGTGTGGATGAGGGAGAGGGAGAGCGCAATTAAAGGGGAAAAGGTGAACTCCAAGGCTGAGTACCCCCTTATTAGAGCCTGAAGAATCACATAGACACTTACAAACAGCCTACACACACACACACTCTCACACACATAGAAACACACACACAGCCCCATGTCATGACCAGGTCATGGGTAACTCTAACAATAGCCCTTAATAGTACAGTGCTGAAAGCACTTTACCACTGAAGGGGGAAATGTATCCCTCTCTATCTCAACGATTCATGTGAAAAGATCTCCTCACACACACCCACACACACGCAGACACACACACGCAACACAGAGTTTGGCCACATGAAAGAGGCATTTCATTCCCATACTGTCCGTCAAAGCTGAGGAATGCTAATGGTGAAAAAGACAGAATACACAGTCTCTCTCTCCTCTCTCTCTCTCTCTCTCTCACACACACACACACAGATGGCCTGTAATCTCAGTCATATGGACATATGGACATTATATAGAAAACAAAACACACACACACACACTGCCCTTCTGTGCAAACCACGCACAAGGGTCGGTTGCACTGGCTCTATATTGAGTCAAGACTTGCAAGGACCTCTGGGAAATATGCCGCTGAAATGTCCCCTTCACACACTGACCTCTAAACCTCTACAGAACAATGACGCCCCCCCACCCCCGCCACACACACATGCATACACATGCACAAATATAGAACAGGCAGCAGTGACTGACAGCTCAATGAGACAAACAGCTATACGCAGGATATGATGTCCACCGTCAAGTGTAAAAATGTTCAAATGCACATATAGCTCTGTGTGTGTGCGTGCGTGTGCGCGCGCGCGTGTGTGTGTTTGGTGCTGTGTATTCACATGGGAGTTAGAGTAAATAAGTGCTGGACAGTAATGGAGAGAAAGATTCAAAAGGAAGAAGCAGCTACATTTTTCTACGAGTGTGTGTGTGTGTGTGTGTGTGTGTGTGTGTGTGTGTGTGTGTGTGTGTGTCAGTGCGTATGTGTGGGTGTATGGGACTCAGCAACATTAGTCATGCTACTGCTGCTGCATAACATGCTCGTACCGCACAAATTGAATCGAAGCTCTTTAGCCTTTTGTACAGAATGTGTACACACACACACACTGAGCATCAATAGAGGCTTTATTGTAATATTTCTAACCGGAACGCCGATCGAGCCGCGATGAAGGATGAGTTAAGAGTTGCAAATAAATTGTTTCTGACACATCTGTGGGTCTGCGTTGACTCAACTGAACTCCCATTCTGTAAGATAGTGTTACAAAAGTTAAGAAGGGTTGTCCAAATAATAAAAAAAAACTGTACATCTTGATCATTTTATTTCCCTTTCCCATAATGCAACAATTGTTCGGCATTTCCATGGCAACATCATTTAGTACCACTCTGTACGGTACATAGGAGAGTGAGCCTGTGTCCTTTTTCAGGAGCCTCGAACCAAAATATTCTCCATCTATTCTTTACATTCTGCACATCCTCTCTGCTAAAGAGGGTGACGATCTGTACTCTTTTTACTCTCTTGCCACCCTCCGAGGTCACTCACCATTTACCACCACATCGTTACAAGAGGGAACCTCAGATAACCTCTGCTAACTGACTCATCATTCTCCCACGTTTCTGCTTCCAGAGAAATAAACCGCTCATCTTTTTTTACTGCCATTTCTTCTACCACTTTTCTCACCGGGCTATTGGTATGGCTTGAAGCCCTCAAACTCCTTTGGGGTGCCCATTATAAGTTACTGGTTACAGAAATAAGAAACGGAAATGTGGAAAAAGAGGAAAAAGACAGAGAAAGAGAGAAAAAAGAGAAATGGCCCCATAGGGATTGCGTTAAAAAAGGCCAATGATTGACCATAAAATCTATATAATGATTCCAGAGAACATAAGGGAACCTCTTTCTATGCCCTTGGCACCGTAGAAAGGAATACAGAGGTGTTGCTAATGCTTTCTTAACCTCCCTTTCCTCCCCTCTCTCGTTCCCTACCTCCGTACCGATGGGGAGAGTGTGCTGCTTGTTCAGTCACACTGTATTATGGCGGTTGGAGACATTGAATAACTGTGACATTATAAAACCAAACTGTGAGAGGCCATTGAATCGTGTGTGTGCGTGTGTGATGCCATTCAGCCGCTCGGTTGCCTTTTATTTCCGTCTGACCGCAGGCTCGTAAAAACACATTCTGGCACCAGCAGCTTAAGGCCTCAGCCCACGTCTCAGGTACTAAGGTTTCACTCATTCTTTTCCTCTCAAATCCCTCCCTTTTTCTCCTCCGCCTCTGTCTCCGCGACTGTCTGCTCCCCGTCTCCATACCAACTCCTTTTCACCGGTCCGAACTGCGTGTCTGGCTCCTCCAATTATAAGCCCCTCCTTGCATCCTTTATCTTTCTCAATTCTTTATTTTACACTTGATTTAAGGGCCCGCACATTCATCTGCTCAAACTGCAGTGGCAGGCACCAGGACCTGAGCAGATACAGTACACCAAGCAGCTGTTAAGACTCTCTCAACGGCCATGACAGTACAGATAGCATCGCAAATACTTACTCTTTTAATTAGCCTGTAACTGCTCCATACAGCTGCACAGAATTAAAATGCGCAACGAGAAAAGAAAAAAACAGGGCAGATGGTCAGGAATAAAATGGCAAGCAAAGAGAAAAAAAAAAAAACGTAAAACCGAATGATGTAAAGAAACTGCGAGTACCTCGGGGATATTTATGTTGGCAAGTGATCATTTAGCACTCTGAAATCCTTGCAGCTTCTCTATTGTGTATACTTCTCAAATACTCTCTATTGACCTCTTTTTAAATTTAGTTTTCATCAACAATACACATTTACATCTGTCTTTTTTAGCTATAAATTACATTTTTACACGTATTCAAGTATTAGGCAAATAGAACATAGAAAACAACATACATTTCCACTCCAAATTACATCAAATCAATCAATCAATTGTTCACCCTAAGGTATGTTAAAATACAGGCCACATATTTTGTAAAATAAAAGGTGGCAGGTGACATGTAAATCAAATATCTGTTAATAGGGGATATAAACGTAAGGATCAAGCAGGAGGGCCGAACACAATCGGGCAATAAACCCTCATTGTATTTATTAAACTATGACAGGGCTCCATTGTGTGGTAAGAGTGGATTTTTAAAGCCTTAAAGGAAACTGCTCAGCCTCAGGCCGAGTGGAAGTTGGATGAAGTTGTCAGTTCTGGACCTTGACAGCGAAACAGCGTTGCAGCTTAACAAGTGTAGATTGGGAAAAGAACCAAAGAAAAATAAGATAAAATAGGCTGGTACAACTCATCCAGCATTGGTCTCCAGAAGCCCTGACATCCTGAATTGATTTGAGAAGATGTTGTTTACACCCTTTTTTAAGACAAAATCTTCAGTGTAGTGTTAGCACTCCCCATCAGAAGTGGCTGCTCAAGCTCAACCGCCCGTTGAGGGAGTAAATAACTTCTTTTCAAATCAGTTTGGGATCTCAGGGCTTTTGTAGATTACGTTGGATGAGCTGTCTGGAGCCATTTTGTCTATTTCTTTTATTTGTCCCCAGTTAGTTAGTTGTTTAGGAGAATGCTGTTTTGCTGTTAAGCTCTCTATGAACCTGTCCTTGAATGAGTATTGCTCCATCTGATAAAGATCCCAAACATTTTGACTCCATGTTGTATGTGAGAGGGTCTGGTTTTAGCTATCTAATGGTTATACACGTCAAGACCGAAAGTAATATTTTGAAAAGGTATTTCTTTGCCCTCCCATGATCAAGCATTTCTAATGCAATGATTGAGGTCGAACTGCAAAAAAAATAACATCTTAATCTATGCAGCAGACTGAGTCTTATTGCCTTTCTCAGGAAGAAACACATGACCTTATGTAATTAACACATTTGTGGTCTCATGTTAGCAGGAAGCCCCTTCAATGCAGTAGTGGGCGCCTCTGCTTGCGGAAGCATGTGTGGGAGACTTTAGTAAAAAGACACAGCAGTAATGAGAGGACCCTATAAATACAAAACCTATAAATATGATAGGTGGCTAAAGGAAAATAAATCCAAACACTGCGGGGATGTGATACTGCAATCTTGTGGCTTCACAAGGTCTAAAAAGACATTATAAAAAGGCCCGCTGACATCATAGGTGTGTAAACCGATTTCGGGTAATGGGGTTGGAGCAAACACGCGCACACAAATACACGCACAGGAGATGCTGAAAGGTTATCTGAGTCACATGTTACCCTTTCAACTGGTGAAATGGAGCTGTCTTCTGTGCTATCATCACCTCGAATGACGTCATACCTGCTGCTGCTGCAGCACGGTGATGATCTCACAGATAGTGCCGGTCACAGACTGATGACCTCGCGATGACCTACAGCTACGACTGTCTATCTTAAATCTAATCATAAACAGCATTCATTCTTTGTTTTTTCTGCCTTAATAAACAACCACAACATCTACAGAGATGAGGGTGTGCGTTGGTGTGTTTGTGTGTGGATCTGGCTCTTGCAATCAGTGGTAAACCTAATCAGGAAGAACAACATATATGAGGCTTTCTGCGGAGACACGGTGAGACGAGAGAAAGCGAACGAGCGGAGAAAGAGGCGAAAGCGTCTGGAGTTTTGACCTTGCAATCACAATGACTGTCGGGATCAATTGCCTCATCAATGTTTCTTCTGAAGCGAGTACATGCGCTGACAACGGGCAGACAGTCAGGGATGTTCCCCCAGCATGAGTGTGAGTGTAATGGGAGACAAACATGCACGGCACGTACATTGCTTTGCCAATCAACAGAGACCATTTTGGAAAACAAACATGTGTATGTGCCTCATTTATGCCGGATACATTCTAACAATATTGAATCCAGACTGCGCCAATGCATGTTTGTGTGAATGCGTGTGTTTTATCACAGTTTTTAGGAATTTGTTGTGGACAGCACTTCAATACGTTTAGACAGTTTAAACAACAGCAACTCCCAAAATTGAGCTATTCCTGAAGGGAATTTGGGGAGTTACTCCCACAGGCGCCAAAAAAATATCCTATTTGACATATTTGTCATTAATAAAATCCTCTCCTCTTTCATAAACTTGCTGTAAATGGTGAAATCTGACATTGCAGTGTGTTCAAAGAGCTCCTAAATGATGGGAAGTTATGACACACTTTAGACGAGGAGCAGCAGACAGACTGCTACAGCGATGCCGAAACAAAAAAACACTTTTTACAAGCAAAGAAACATGTGTTGCATTTAATTTGAGCTGAATTTGACTGTGTGTTTGATCAGCTGCTGGTTGTTAGGACGGGTAGCCCCTAGTAGCTGCCCCCCCTCCAATCTTCCTTCCTGGCCTTCAAGTTCACAGTCTCGGGCCAATCAGAAAGCAGCGTGAGGTCACAGCAGGGTTGCCAAGTCAGGGGTTAAGCTGAAAAAGCACACACAGTGGGCCCGCCAGTGGGGAATGACTACTTTCTCTGAGGCAGAATCAACCAGGCACACAAACACACACTGAAAAAGACACACCTACACAAAGAGTGCGTGCAAGCATGTGTGTGTGCACTTGCAGCGGGCATGAGGCATGTCTTTTTCGGCTCGTGGGACAGCTTTCCTTTAACATCTCAACAGTTTCTTTGTGCAGACACAGAAGGTGGGGCGGCTCGTTATGTAAAATTCTATGTTTCTGCAATTTGGCATTGATCATGAAGGCAATTAACATGTTTTCTCTCCTACTCATCACCGCTCTGACTCATTCACACATACACACACCTCCAAAACAGGGGGAAGTTTAATTAATCTCTGGCACTCTATGCTTTGACGCAAGCTGCAAATCTAGCTGTCTCCAGTGGATGCCTCCCTCGCCTCCCTCTTACTGTTCCTCCTCCTCCTCCTACAATCCGTTGTTCCAGTCCCAGTGGAGACACAAACAACTCCTCAAACACATGCACATTTCAGATAGGCCTCTTTTTATATCTCTCCAGCCATTTAATCACAGTTTGGAAAGCACAATTACCGTGGAGGACGGCACTTGTCACTTCTGCTGCTGTTCTGGGGAGGTCGAAACAGGCATGGGCTGCCTCCTCATCATGTGTTTCCCACCTGCCACCTTCACCAGAAGGACAATCCCCATCCAACTACCTCCCTGCAGGTGCCCTTACCAACCAGTGGGAGTCACTTCCGGGGATTGAACCCACGTCTCAGTGGTGGCGGGCGAGTGCTTTGCCCCCTGCACCACCCGTATGCTTTAAAAAGAGAGAGGCCTTTGAAAAAGAACTGGAACAAAAGGACTGTTGTTTGTGTGAGAGAGAGAAAAAAAATCTGTCGCATTTGTACTACAGTGACACATCCAAACAGCTGGACGTCAGCTCGGACAAAGAGAGAGGTGAAGAGAAGGGGATGGTGGTGAGAGGAGGCACACAGGATTATTTCTGTTGAACCACACACAGGCAAACTGATGGAGACAGATACACTCCTCCAACGTTCTTTTTATAAACAAATTCAATGAAAAGAGAATCCAGCAATGATTTAATGCTACTAAGAAGTATTATCTGTGTAGCCAAAGCATGATATAATACATCTGTGACTTGAACTGTAAGATATTGTTCGACTAATGCAGTTTTGGTTTTGGTCTTTTCATGGGATAGGCTCTGGTTAGGCTGAGGCACGAAAAGTAACTGGTTATGGTTAAGGAAACAGCATGGTTTGGCTTAAAATGGCTGTATTGGTCACCACAAACACAACTGGAGATGGCCCAACATCCCGTGGAAAATATCAGTTTTGGATGAAAATCTGATCTTGGTTTTGTAGCCACAAACACAACTGGAAATTGTCCCGAGTTCACTTTAAAATTATCTCGCTGTGTGACCCTTACAAAATGTGAAACACCGTGGTCCCGCTTAAAAAATATCCAGGAGATTTGCACTAAAAAAATGCTGAAACGTTGCGTTTGCCTCATCGCCTGTAACTCCACCATCCCCATCCACATCCCGATGTGAAAGTCAGGTAATGAACATGTCATATAAACATTCTTCTCAATCAAAATCCATGCATTATTCCCTAAAAAATAACTATTGCTGGTGTTATAGTTTTCCATATTCTACTGGAGGGTTTCAGTTTTGTTCGATAGTCTGTGTCCTGCTTTCATGGTTTTTCTTGCCACCATTCAGTGAGAAAATACTGAATCCAAAATCATCACCGTACCCGAAAATCATTTAAACTTTGATGCTCAACAACAACACGGTACATCCAGTTATCTCACAGATATCTGCCACTACCCTGAACACTTAAGGCACGGAAGTATAAAATGTGACTAAGGCTGAAAATAGCAGAGCACCCTGCTTTAATTTCCTCATGTCATTTGTTCTGGCCTGATCCTGAGAGGGTGAGAGCAGCCTCGGGGTCGTGGTTAAATATTATCCCTCAGGTGGGGGGGAGTGGGGCAACAGTGGCTACCAGTTTCCTTTAAGGGGTTGTGGATAAATATTATCAGTGGTGTGTGCTGCTCTTGATTACAAGAATTCCTCAGGCTAATAGGGCACAGGCAGACACGCATGTCGAGAGAAAAAAAAGGAACATTTGTAAGCTCATGCAATTTAATGTGGGCAATTCCACCATGCCGTTTGGGTCGCGGTTAGGTTTCTGAATGACGGGACACAAGCACGCACACACACGCAAGCAGCTAGGATTCGTCTGTTCAAGCCGGGCTTAGCTTGATGGAAACAATAATGGGGGTAAAACACAAACATGCACCGAGGATGACCTCCAGTGTGGCGTGATAGCATCTGCGGCTGCTGAAAGATACACTGAGAACAAGAGGACGAGAGCCGGAGTGGGAGGGCGTAAGATGGGATCGACAAGAGTCGACCACGGAGAGGGAGTGGCAGAGAGGGACAAGAAGGGAAGAGGAGAGGCTGATATAGCCAGAGACATCAAACAGAAAGGTCACGTTCAGAAGGAGACGGGAGCATCTGGTTATTCTCTCTGAGCTGTGTTAATGTTTCTTTGTCGGTCTTTGTTAAATTTGTGTCTTTGTATCTTTTAGGGAATACGCTCTTGAACATTTCAAATATTCTTAGACTGCATCAACTGCAATATTTTCAATACTTTATAGTCAAATTTCAATTTTCTATTCATGCTTCTTGACTTAGGGCCTTCGCTTTTTATCTTTTGCTTTTTTTTCTCTATCCATTTTGTTTTTGTTATGCACAAAAACATCGAGGCAAATTCCTTGCATGTTAAAACCTACTTGGCAATAACCTTCATTCTGATTCGTGTGTGTGTGTGGGTTTGTGTACATGTGTGTTGTCTCCTGTGTGAACTCCGGGCAGGCTGGGTTTAAGCAGTCTGAGCTGACAGAGGTATGCGGGATGGACTAAGCCCAGATATCTGTTGCACAGACAGACGCACACACACAGCTGTGCACCACCACAAAGAGACACACACAGACACACATATACTCACACACGGGGAGGGAGAGAAAGAGGTAGATATTATAGGACACCACAGAAACAGGAGAATAAGATTAAGAGAGACCATCACAGAGAGACGCGGACAAGAAAAAAACTGATGGAAAGAAATTCAAAACGTGTTGTTTGCTTTGCATTAAAATCCCAGGAAGACAATCCCTCTGTCTTTTTCCACTGATAAGAGCACATCCAGCCATGATATCCCAGACTAAGGAGAGCGGAGCTGAAGCTGTCACCTGTAATATGGCTGCCGGCAACGTGTCTGTCTGACTGTCTTGACACTAGATTACTCCAGACTTTTGCAAAAGATTAAGAAAGTAGTTCTGTGTTGTCATCGTCTGGTAGCGTGAATGACAGTAAACACGGCTTTGTTGTTGTTATTCAACATGTTTATCATCATTATGACTCGCCTGCAAGCCAATTTGCGTCTATTTCACAGCGCGTTATTCCTTGTAAAGGGACGAAAATAAGCTCAAATGAGATCTGAATTTTTAACACCTCTTTCTGGAAACAAGCACATTTCTTGAGCCGTCAATTAGTGGATGGATGGAAGAACAAGAAAATTGTCTATTTTTTGTTTGTCCATTATTCATTTTTGGAGCAAAAATACTAAATATTTCTTTGTTGCAGCTTCTCATATGTTAATCTCTCTAGTTTTTTTTTTTTTTCTTATTTGACGCTAAACTTATTATTTAACTGATTTATTCAGATTTTGGTAATCGGTCTGAAAACAGAGCTACTTTACAGACAAGGATTTAAAGGAGACCTGCTATGTCTTTTCCTTTAATTCCTTTACTTCTGTGTTTTGTATATGTTCTGTACATGTTTAAGGTCCTCAAAGTTAAAAAGGTAAAAGTTCACCCCAACAGAAGCTCCTCTTTGCTCCTGAAACACCTCCTCAGTAGTCTCGCCTTTAATTGTATGCCTTTTGTGACACCACACTGTGTCGTGGCTAGTTTGGCACACAATAATCGATTTAGCCCTGCAGGTCATTTGCTGTTAGCAGTGCTTGCTCAGGTGTGTGTGTGCTGACCTATCAGAAGAGACTAGATTTTTGGGAGGGGGGCTTTAAAGAGACAGGAGCGTTTGAGAACGAGGGGGCATACAGTGCTGCAGCACTGGACAGTATGAGAAAACTGATGTGCTTTTTGAGGACCGAAGCATGTAAAACTATTGTTGTAGTAACCCGAGAAGAACTCTTAATGCGTATTTTTCAATATTTTTGCCTTTATGGTCCAAATGATTAATCGCAAAATCTGCAGTTTAATCAACAGTGAAAATGATTGTACGATTCTGGCCCGGATAAAAGCACTCTTGTTTCAGAAAATGAACGGTTTGGTATATAGTATATCTTTCATCCATGTAAAATTAGTCTAGAATTATTTGTGCATTTGGGTTCTTGACAACAAGCCACTTAAAATAACGGTTGGACCATCAATTTGTCTCCCGACTTAATGGTAGAATAAGTTACAGGAAAAACACAGCTGCTTTCAAGATATAAGCCTGATCATACAGCGTGAATACGACTGTGACCTCAACAAACGAGGACAGGGCATCATAAGCCAGACAGCCTCTGTGAAAACAAGCTCCCCCCAAACACACCATCAGATATCTCAGACACTTAGTTATTGGTTTTATGTGCAGTCATTTCTATAATCTGCAGTGTCTGTGAGCCTGGTAGCATACAGCTGATATCACTTTGCGTGCATGCACGTATGTGTATCTGTGTGTGTGTGCTTTTGACAAGGCTAATTGCGTCAGGGCTGTCTGAGAGCGCTGTCAGCTCCCCAGTCATTACCAGGAAAGACAGATGTTTTAGAACTCAGCACGCCGCGATCGTACGCGCACACACAGACACACAAACACAACATTACGTACTGTACCTATGAAAGCTATGAGGTGACGCCTAAATCGGGTTTTATGTGTAAAGCATTGATTCATTTCCCACCACTAAAAAAAGGCCAGCTCCATTTTACGGCCCAACTCGATATTGAACATGACTCTACACTAAATATCTGGCCAAAGCATCACCAGGTTAACACCATGACCCTCACGCTACAGTGCGTTTTTATAGCAGGGCATTATACCGAATGTCTAAATTTGCGTTTGAATTGACTCCAAAATGAACAATGTGTGTTTGTGTGAGCGACAAAGTGCTGTGCTTGTTTTGTACGTATCGTGGCAGCCATATTCGGCCGGCTGTGTTCTCCCTCTCTCTCTCTCTCTCTCTCTCTCTGTCCCTGATGTGTTTTCCATGTGTGCTGGAAAGACAAACACAGCTGCACTTTAATGACACTCAAATGCTTCTGGGATTCAGAATGCATGTGTATGTGTGCATGTGTGTGCGTGTATGTGCGTGTGTAAGGGTGTGTGTTCTTTTTGACCACTTCAGTGAAAAGCCTGTTGAAGCTACTCTTGCTCTGTTTAACTACCCCTCACTCTACTCCCAGAATTTCTCACCACAACTTCTGTGTACGTGTGTGCGACTTCACGTGTGTGTGCATGCATGTGAGAGTGTGTTCCTCCGAGAGTCATGAGGCTCTAAGTGGTATTTCTGAGTAGCTATGGCTGCAATGAAATGGTTTGTCAGCATTGTCAACCCTGACGGGGAATCTCTTTACCCCCCCCCCTTAAACTGTATACACCCCCTCATTCACAATCGTATCATATACATATGTACAAATAACATACACACACGCACACAGGCAGACCGCAGGGAGTCCCCGGACGGGATGAGACAGGCTGTGAGCTTCAGATGACCTCGAAAACAGAACTGCTGCTGAGTGATAAATGAGACAAATACACGCTGGCACTCTCTCGCCTCTCACTTTTCTTTCAGTCTCGCTCTCCCTCATTAACACAACACAAATGGAGCCATCTCCTCTCTCTCCTCTCCTCCCATCTCCACACATAAATCTTCCCATCTCTAACACTTTTGCCGCTGATACATTTTAATTTTCTCCCCGTTCTTTCTTTTTTCCTCTAGCTGTTCCACTACCTACGAAGAGGAAAAAAAAACATTTTCACTCTCCATCAGCACAGATGTCACTTTGGTTGCATTAAAAGGCAAGTAATTGAGTGTGAACAACTTAATTTTCTATTATTTCGTGGATTCTGTCGAGGGATTAAAACGGGGCTTGACAGAACTACGGCATCTCGATACCGTCAGACAAAAAACACAGTTCTGTCTGTCATGTGCACTTTTGCAGACACAAGGCAGATTTTACCATCAGTCAGTTTATTCAGTCAAATCCTGTCATTCTACGGCATGAGTTTTACAGGTTAAACTCTGGAGTCATATATAGTCGACTAGGGCAATAAAGCATGTGGACACACAGTTGAGTATATGTCCAGATATATAGCTTGCTGCGTCACAAAAAGGTACAGACGCAAACATTGACTCAAACGGACACATGAGAGGACCGACTTTCATTGGCAGGTAATGCTGGATCAACAGCTTATCGATGCGAAGTCATTGTGAGAGAAGGGCGAATCAAACGGCAGTTGTTTGCCATACTGATCCCTTGATTCCCACACAATCTGTTCCTCCCGGTCAGCACTTTTCTCAACTGTTGCTGCAGAAAATGACAAAGCCAGTAAGATACTTGTATTGATCTGTTGTTTTACTACAGCTCTGTCGTCTCTTCAGATGTCCTGGACTCTTCCTCCCTCCTTTGATTCTCTCTTGCTCTTTCAAGATCTCTCGCTCTCTGTCCGAGCGCTTGCGTTCAGCCTCGAGAGACCTTTCATCTAGTGTACTGGGTTTGGGTTAACCCCAACCCCTAACCCTTTCAGCCACCATACAAAGCTTAAGCAGATTGGAGAACTGTTACTGTACAAATCCACCTGTTTATCTGGCAATCCATACCTCGTGAACGACACCTCCGCCTTCAGCTTCACAACATGAAGTCTCTATCATTGGAACAAATGCCACCAGGGCAGCCAAGACGAATCTCACAAGACCGGCAGAGAGGAGCCCGGAGAACCGATGCATCTCTCATTGCTTGATCTCTCACCTGAAACGAGTCTGCAGTGGAGGTCCCTAATCAGCAGCCTGACGTTTCAGACAACACGGCTTCCACTTTGACAGATGCACAGAAACCCTCCATCTTGATAAGGTGATTATTCAACAAGGTACGGAGGAAAGCATAAACATTAATTAGACACACACTGCTGCACGTAATAAGTTCACACAGCTCGTAATACCGCAATGTGAATATTCCACTCAAGCAGCAGGATGGATTTGTTTGCATGAGCTCTGTATGTTCGCGTTGTGCTTTCATTTAAAGACAATTAAGGGGTTGTGGCTCACATCATCCCCAGTTGGTCTGATAATAGCGGAACACGCACACACAGACACACACACACGTGCGCGCACACACACACACGCTTTTCTGCCGACCATTTCCCATCCTGATGTGATGAAGTCTGGCCGGAAACAGCCATTTCCCTGAATGTTCCCATCTCTTCTCCGGCATACTCCCTCATCCCTGATTCATTGCCAATAAATCACAGAAGGGGGAGAGAAACAGAAAGAGAGAGACAGAGCAAGAAAGAAAAAGTACGGGAGAAGGAAGGGGAGACAGCAGTATAAACCCGGAGACGGCGCGCGGGAGATGAGAGAACAGAGATGAAGGAAAACCAGATGTGTGATGTGTCCCGGTCAAGTTTGAATTTTTCGTACGTGGCTGAGTATGCTTTGAAGTGGTGATGTCTAACCAAAGAAGACAACAACAACGACGACACAGACGCCGCGAAAACACCATAAACGTATCTGCTTTATTTCATGAGTACTGGTCAAACTCTAAATAATCAAAAGAGAAGAAGAGGTAGATTGGAAAAGATTAATGGACAAGAGTATTGTTATTCAAGCGATTTATTACACTTCTGAACACAACACACATCCGTCTTTTACGTTTCACAGACTGAAACAATTTTCCACACTGCCCATCTGCCATTTTTTTCCCCATCCTCCGCTTACACAAGCCTATTATGGCGGAGTAATGTACTGTGCACCACCTGCAAACCCCACCCAACTGAAGAGGCTCTTTGATCGTGCCCTCCCTGCTGTTTACCCTCCCACAGGGGCTCCGGTTACCACTACTACCTCCCCTGTCAAACCATTAACATTGCACCCAAGCACAACACAAGGGATTTCAGTCGCCACTCGAAGTCGGTTTCGTTTCTCTGTGGGTTTAAATTATCTCCTAAAATAGAACTTAGTATCTGTGTCCTTGTGGCAAAAGCCTGCGCTGCTGTAAGAGCAAAATCCTCTGTGTTATTTTACCTTGGAGGCCTTTAGCCTGACAGCGGTAGAGATAAAAGTTCCCAGTTCGAGTCTGGACAAGGACTTCTTTTTTCATATTTTAAAAGGTTATTTTTTTGTGGCATTTTCTGCATTTATTTGATAGTGACAGGTGAAGAGGCAGGCAGGAAACAGGCAGAGAGAAGGGAATGACATGCAAAACAGGTCTATGGTGCAACCGTTTTGCTACCAAGGTACACCTGGATGAGGACTGCGTGTTTCTAACACTACTTCCTCCACATCTACTATTGGCTTATAATAAAGCTATAAAATGCCTTTGAGTGAAACAATCAGACTAAGATGTTATTATACCACTTCACTTACGACATACGGCCGCATGTTATCATGTGCCCAAAGTTCTTCACTTAAGTCAAAAAGCTAGTAAGTTCACCTTAACTGAGGGGTGAAAGTGAAGATTCCCGATGATCCAGGTCACAGAAAAAAAAAATGTTTTGTATAAAAACTGATTCTCAAAATAATTATAATAAAGGTCCTCTTATCTTTGTTTGCCAGAGTGTTGTCTTCATCAACTGGTCATTTGTTATAGAGATAGCTCGACTGTCAAAACACGGATCACCTTACCAACTAGGACTGCTTGTTATCATTTGTTCAGATTCATATCAAGTCACCCGGTAACTGAGCCATCTCTGTGAAAACTGATAAATCTTCATTCATGAGATGTGGTTTTAAAGATAAAAAATGGACCTTGAGATAAGACTCTTAGATAGTTTAGATGGTTTAGAAGAGCTTGGAACCAGCAGCCTTAGTCATACAAAATAAATATTCTGTTTTAGTTACAGTAAGGTTTCTTCCTGATCCGACAAATCTGAACTCAAATGAACCCTGCCTCCTTCAGCAAAAGCCTGTACAGTTTGAAGACAGGCTGTTTCTCTAAACCCGGTTGTTGTTCACATGTCCTCAACCACAAACATGGTTGTACATGTTTTCTCAGTAACCCATCCGGGAAAGAACAGATTGCCAAGTAGGTGCAACTGAGGTGACAGAGTGACGCTGGGATGGAGGCTGACTCATTTTCAGGTTTAAGCGGCACACAGAAAGATACCAAAACAACATAAATCGTATTTTTGGTGATTCGTAAATCTGATCTGAATAACCACCGAAATAACCCTCATTCGTTTAAGGGACGTTAAAAATAATGCAGCCTTGCATTCAGAGAGGTGTTCACTGTAAAGATAAAAATAGAGCGGTGCGGAACAATTTCTGCAGGAATGACAAGAATTCAGGATTACACCATTTCCTGGATTTGTTTATCCAGGGGAAGAGCTGTGTAAACACTTGCTATATACAGAACCTTATCACATCTGCACCAAAGGCGCTAGGATGTGTCATACGGCAGCAAATATGTTGTTTTCTGGTCCAGAAATGTGAAATACAACTATAATAATCATAGGCATGGAGGTCATTTACCACAGTAACTTTAAATCAACTGGTAAAAATATGATTAAAAGTTTAAGTAAGAGTCAAAATAATGTTTATTTCGAAATTGCAGCATCTGTCAGCCATTAAGTCCATTCCATGACCGCTGAGAGTACCGAACATACTGTACTGCAAAGCTGCACTTTGAGGTTTAAGGAAAGGTTTAGTCATGTTTTGCTATGTATTGATCATCTTTTAGGCATTTCACCGTTGAGTCCAGCTAATCAATATAAGCCCCAGATCAATTACAACTTACAGGCTGCATCTTTAGAAAGCGCAGGAGCATGTCGTTCCCGGGAAAAGTTGGCCACGGTCTCCCGCTATTCACAGCTCTTTTCCCCTACAGGGTTTCCTGTCATGATCAGCAGGGGCAGACGGACCCTCTCATTACGGAGACCGCAGATGAAAATGAGAGCAAAATGAGGCCCATTACCACACGGGCGTGACTAATATCCTTCTACAGACCTTTTCCACACACACTGGACACACGCACACTCGTCACGCACGCAAGTTACACGTGTACACGTAAAGAGACAGACGCACACACTAAAGACACGTGTGAATCAATAATGTAACAGAAACGAAGAGGGAAGGGGAAGTTGGTAATAAACTCCGGCTTTATTAAATGGACCAGATCTTGGGCTTCTCTGTGGGGGGTGTCTGGCTTCTTCCACTGAGTGCATCTATACTTTTGTGAGGGTGTGAGTGTGTGTGTATGTGTGTGTGTGTAGTCCCTAATCATCCATGATGTCATTAGTGCTAAATGCGACCCTGGCTCAGCCTAATTCCTGCCCACTAAAAGTCCTAGCTTCTCCGTTCCCTCCCTCGCCATCTCTGCTCCTCTCTGCTTCCTAACCGCTCTTACATCATTTGACCAGTCCTGCGTTATTTCATCTCTCGTGAGCTTCTCTCATCTCTTCGAATATCCCACCCTTGCTCTTCATTTCCTCAAATGCCTGCAACAGATTCATTACCTTACTGGAATTCATAATCAACCGACCACCTAAAATCCTTCAAAAGCATCTGTTCTCTTGCCATGCATGTGTTCCATCACCTATTTATTCTCTGTCCTGAAGGATCTTCTGCTCTTTCCTTTCCCTTTGTGTTTTTCCACCCAAGTACATCATTTCGTGGCTGGAATTCATGTTTCCACTCCAATTTGAACTGATCTAAAAGATAACCACAAGGGATACATAATGCCCAGTGCTGGCTTCTAGAGCTATTTTTTTAAATATATATATACACTTCTACTTCTTGTAGCTCTACACTACGCTGTAACTTATTCTCTGATATATCCCAACTTTTTTCTTCTCCTTCTACCTTCCTGTCTCCCGTGTTTTAACCGCCTTCCCGCCTCCTTTGCCGATCGGGTCCGCTGAGTGATTTATAGCCTTGCAACAGGCTGGTAGACGCGGGGAAGAGAAAGGGAGGAGAGGTAGATGAAAAGAGGAGGGGTTGAATAGAAATTGGGGCTGTTTGGCGTTTGAAGTACATGAAGGAGTAATATAAAATACACCTGGTCCATCCATGGGGCACTCTCTGTGCACAGAAACAAAGGGGAGGAGAGAGGAGAGGGCCGGGCCACAGGGGGAGAGAGGGGAGAGAGGTGGATGGAAAAGGGGGGAGGGACCACTTCGTGTTTCCTTTCAGGATGGCTTTTATGGTGTAACTTCAAACGCTGACCTCCCACACCCCCGCCCCCTTCACCCCCCCCCCCCCCCCCTCCGCTCCCTCGCTCCATCCGTCCATCCGTCTGTCCACTCGTCCCTCCCTCCTCTTTCTCACTATTGTGTATGGCCAAGTGGACAGTAATTGGCTATTCTTTCATGAGACTGATTTCAGCACCCTCTGCCGCTCCCCACCCCACCCCACAGGAAGAGGCCCTTTTTGCTGCCCCCTTAGAAGTGAGCGCATTTAGTGTGTATGTGTGTGTACGTTGTAAATATGCCAGACGGTAGGTATCAGGTGGTTGAAGGGGGCTGCACTGGCCGCGGACTCCACAGGCATTTCATTCACCGTGCGCTCCAAATTACAACACAGGAACTGGAGATAATCTGATCCAGAAAAATCATGTTCCGACATGAGGTTTTATAAAACACTCTCTGGATTTCTGTTACAGCTCAAACACGTATACCTTTCGCTTGTAAATACAGCTTACGTTACATCTGTTGAAAGGAAGCGATGAAGAGAATTTTAAAGCCCAAAAAAAATCTGTGGATACAGTTCACACAATATCCTTGGCACTGAATGAGTGTTTTATTTTCACTTCTAAAACTGTATTCAAAGACACCCAGGGGCACCCACTTAACTTATTCATGCCATAAAATGTACCATACAAAAAGATGAGAGGCTTTGCCAATGTTTCCTCGAGTCTGAGCATATTGAGAGTGATATATAAAAGCTGCTCTCGTCTTGCTAATGACTTCTGGCCCTCTGTGGCTTATAGATCAGTGTGCGTTCATTAATGATACAGGCGTGCGTGCAAGAGTGTGTGTCAATTAGTGGGCGGAGGGGATTAGACATCCCTAGAGAACCCTAATTAACACTACACACACAGGCAGAAACCAGCGTTTTTTGGATATGTTTTTTATGGTATTTTTCAGCATTTTATTTGGTAGTAAACAGAGAAGACTGACAGAAAATATTCGACAAAGAGAGATTGGGATGCAACGAAGGTTCAAGGCCAGATTCAGACCTGGAGCGTCGGGGCTAAATGGTTTCCTCCCACTCCAGACGAACGCAGACACCATCCCACACACACACACACACACACACACACACACACACACACACACACACACACACACACACACACACACACACACACACACACATCGGCCTTGACCACACACAGAAACAGAGGAGGCTATGTGATGTATACAAGCTCTTAAAAGGTTAAATACGTGGACG
Organism: Sparus aurata; assembly: GCF_900880675.1. NCBI lineage: Eukaryota > Metazoa > Chordata > Actinopteri > Spariformes > Sparidae > Sparus > Sparus aurata. The sequence continues at coordinate 28,035,077 of NC_044191.1, forward strand.
GCGACACAACATAAACACAGACTTAAACAAGTACAGGGTAGTCTGTCCTTGCAGACACAACACATAAACACAACTGGGTATAATTGTGTTGTTCAGCTCAGGAATCAGAGCTGCTTGAAGAGAGCAGGTAGATAGAGTTTTCCACAAGGGAAAAAGAGTTAGGGGTATACTCTTAATACAGTAGAGTGTCTCCTACCTCTTTGTAGTTCACCTTGGGCTCTATTCTCTTCCGCTTTCTGCCCTTCCCCTGATGACTCTGACTGAGGAGAATCCATTTTACAACCTGCAAGAGGGAGGATGGGTGGTGGGGTTGTGGTGGGGTGGTGGGGTTGTGGGGGTGGAGAAGGCGGGAAAAAGAAGAGAGGTAGAGGTAGAGTCAGACAGAAACGTGGCATTGTTTTGAGCGAACGGGATGAGACGGTGCGAGGGAGAGACGGAGGAATGAGAGAGGTGTAACGAGGTCAGAGGGAGGAGAAAGGAGAAATGAAAGGAAAGGAAAGACAGAGAGTAAACACAAACAGACTTGAGGCGCCACTCGGCATCTCTCAAGTGGAATGGCACACAAGAATATATATGTAAGCTCTCAGTGAGCCACTGAAGCCTTGACAGAGCACAAAGTAGACACACAGATAAAAGTCTGAAGCTCCTTTCCCCCCCCCCCCCCCCCCGGGTACACGCACACATCAATTCCAACCTTTCAGCGCTCACTCGTGCTCCATATATAACCAATGCAAAAACGGCCGGCTGAGACAAAAGAGTAATAGTGAAAGTATGTTGCTGTGACGGAGCCTGGAGCGCAGCAACTCCCTACACCATAGATCTCCATTAAACAGCCAATCACTATCAAGGCCAAACTCTATTTCCTCTCCTCCGCCTCACTTCATGTCACAGAATAAATACACGGTCGTACAGCTTGAAATGTTGAAGACAAAGTGCATTAAGTGGACGAGTTAGTCCAAGCGTTCTGTGTATTTTTAAAGCATTTGTGACACATCTGACAACTATTCTCCTCAGGTCTGATTGGGATTCATCTAAACGGACAGATAAGTGGGAGTATGGGAAAATATAGGCAAAGCAATTAAGAACAACATGGGAGCTTTATGGGAAATCTGATAGGCGGCACAGAATGACACGCAACAGATGTACAGCGCTGCGTGCCGCACTTCACTCATAGACAGGCAGAGGGAGAAGAGAGAGACCGAGGCAAGGAGCGAAAGAGAGGTAGATGGAGTGCAAGGGGAGGTAGAGATAAGAGATGGTATCAAACAATGTGAAACAGAGCGTTTAAATGAGGGAAAAAAACAGAGACCGAGGGAATAGCAGTGGCAGAATGACTGAGTGAAAGGGAGAGGGAGTGATGAGAATCAGATGACAATCATATCAAGCAGTCTAAGGTGCAATGTTTCAAATCTGAGAGCTGCCCCCCGAGTCTGTCTGCCACTCCCTGAAGACAAGAAGAAGAGACTGGGAAAGACAGGAGAGACAGAGAGAGATGGAGAAAGAGAGAGACAGACAGAGAGAGAGAGTCAGAGAGAGAGAGAGCGAGAGAGAGAGAGAGAGAGAGAGAGAGCGCTTACCTCTGCTTTGACTTCTTCCACCAGCCTCGTCTGTGACCACACGGCGCTCCTTTCATACAGCCACTGAACGACAGAGAAGAAGGGAAAAGCAGTGAGCCGGGGGCAAGTGATCGGGACAGAGTGGAATGCTTTGCAGAGGCAGAGAGAGAGAGAGAGAGAGAAAGAATGAGAGAGAGAGAGAGAGAGAGCAAGCAGAGCAGGAAGGGGAGGGAGAGAGAGGAGAGGTGGGAGGAGAGGGAGGAGGAGGTGGGAGCGCGATCACTTGTTCCTCTGACGGAAACTCGCGAATTGACTCCGGTAGGATGAGAGAAAAGGAGAAAGAGTGGAGGAGAAAAGAAGAGGAGGAGGAGGAGGAAGAGGAGGGAGGAAAAGAAAAAAAAACAACCTCAATAACTAGCAACTACAGGACGGACAGTCACCTCGCTGCTCTACACATCCACTCCTCCACCATCACACACACACACACAAACGCAGAGCCGTGCATGCAAACACACACCTACGCACAGAGAGCAGCTAGTAGGCACAAACACACAGCACTTACTCCCTAACCTTATTAAGGCTTTCAGCAGAGCTCGAGTGATGTGAATCACATATCAGAGCAATGACGGCGTGCGCGCGTGTGTGTGTGTGTGTGTGTGAGAGAGAGAGAAAAGGTAATAACACATCATACAGACGCAGCAGCGACAGAATCATATTCATGCAACCTAGAATACACACTCCACATATGTTCCCCACAAACGTGCGTTGTTCCGGCTTTTAGCGTTACCATAGCCACACACAGGGTTCAATCCTTTAAACCGCATGCCTGAGTGCTTTCTCTGCGTATCATACAGATACTCCAGCAGAAATAGCATAAAGGTGTGTGTAGAAGCCAAGGATGGAGGGAGCGAGGCAGACACAGAGAGGTACGGAGGGAGAGGGAGGTGTTAGAGTGGGCTGTATAGGACGTAGTGAGTGTTGAAGCAGTAAATTGGCATTGTGTAACAGGATACCACACATAGCTCTTTTGCTGCCTAGATCCCTGCCACCATTCCCTGAATAGCAAGGCTTTTGTCTGCCTCAAACTCTCTCTCTCTGTCTCTCTCTCTCTCTCTCTCTCTCTCTATCTCCAGCCCGCGCCCCAGTCTGTGTAGTGTCTCTCCAGCGAATCAATATCAGATTGCGTGTGAAAAGTTAAGAAGTTACACCTCTTTACTCATAAACACGCATGAGAGGCAAATAAATCACATCCTTCATTCAGTGTAAAGTAGGGAGTTGTGATGTTTTTCTGAGAGTGTTTTTAATTGAGTTTTTTTTTTTTTCACTTGACTTCTCTCTCTAACTTCGGACGTCCTCCAAAATCAAAACCAGATTTACTGCCAACTGGTTTTCACTGAAGAGGAATTTTCCTTGGTGATTTGGTGAATAACAATAAACATAGTAAGAAGATAAATATAGAGGAAGATAAAAAAAAAGCAAGCGCTGCAAGTCAAGAAGCATAAACAGAAGAGAGAAAATTGACATATGAACAATTTATTTGTTATATTTTTATTCTCAGAAACAATGCCTCAAAGATAATACCAAAAACGATACCTTACTTTGTTGAATATAGACACAAAAAGCAGTAATCCAGTGTCTCTGTGCAAACACTACAAACCACTTACAAATAACTATTGGTGCAATTATCATGTGCAAACGTCCTTTTGGTCATATCTGTATGTGATAGATAGTTGTACAGTGTTTTATGATCGAACATTTTCTATTTTTTATCTAGTTTTTTTGTCAATTTCATTTTAATCTTGCACAGAATCAGTTTTCCTTTGCTAACCTTTCTTGAGCTGCTGTACCAAGTACATTTCCCCCAGTAAAGGGATCACCATAAAGTTGTATATCATCTTATCTTATCTTAATAAATAAGCCAAACCTGTCAAATTCAACAGTATTTAATGCAGCATATCTGAAAATAAGTGTAGGTCAACTTTTCAAAATAGAGATTTAAAACATCAAGATTTGAATGAAACAATCAGATGAAAAAATATATAAATGAGCCAAAGTGTAGCCAAGACTTTGATGACAATTCTCAGTATTTTGCAGTAATTAATCTTTAACGCTGCCAACACAGCTGAGTCGCTACAGCATTTTCAATGAAGCATCGACAGCCCTCATTTTCAACAGAAAGTATGAGCTCACGTTATTGGCACTCTTTTCTTTGTCACATGAGCCAATTTCTTTTTTAAAGCTGCTCTGTCTTACTACCTTGAGGTAAAGTAAACGTTTAAGTGCTTAAAAAACTAGGTAAAACTGTTTGATTTCTAGTCACATAAAAGGCATTTATTGATAAGCAAGGCAAAAACCCAACACAAAACTTTAATGTAAGTTCTAGGAGTCAGGAAGAGGGTATCAGACTGAAAGCACTGGTGAATCACGGGTAGTCTTTATTTAAACAAAGTATCTCAGCCTAGATCCATCATCCCAAAGGGAGTGCTTACTCATCTAAACTCTGAGGTCTAAAATAGGCCAGCAGTGGCCTTCCCATTTCACATCTCTCACTCCGGGATCGGTGAATGTCATTGTTTATTATTAGGCCAAACCATTTCCTGCCTTTCTCCAATTCAAGCACATTGTCGTGCGATAGAGGGAGGAGGGAAGAGAGGGGAGAGAGAGAGAGAGAGAGAGAGAGAGAGAGACTTAAAATGTGGACATAATACACAAGCACATGCATTTGTAAAAGGTTTCAATTGATCTGGGCTGATCTTATTAGCTGGTGACTGGCACATCAAACACAGAAAAAGCCTCTGTAAGAACACTCCAGCCAATCGCCCAATCAGGTGTGAGAAAACAGCAGTCCCTCCACACTGTCCTTCCCACCCTCAGAGGCCCCCCTGAACGGCTCCAGTTACATCATCACATAATCTAAAAGGTGAAGGTTCCCAGACAGACACACAAGCGCAGACACACAAAAATGCACGCACACACAGTGGTAATTAAGATCAGTTACCATGGAGATGGGAGAATTGAAGAAGCTGTTAAAGTGGATTGATTGTGATTGTGTGTGTGTGTGTGTGTGTGTGTGTGTGTGCCGTGTGTGCGCTTGTGTGTGTGTGTGTGTGTGTAGCCTTGTAATTCTAGTATCTTATGACTGTGGCTGTTTCTCGATTAGAGGGCAGAGGCAGAGCAGCACTGCTCACCTTGTCAAGATTGAGTAACAGTCGGATAACAAAGGTGATGATAATGATTCAGCTACACTTTAATAAAATTAACTGCTTGATTATTTATCAAGAACTAGCTACGATCACAGTACAGACAGTGATTATCATGATCTTAGTAAAAAGGACCTAACAAACTCTTTCTCTTTTATCATTGTTGTGAGTTTTCATGATGTGATCATCATCTGGGAGTTTCAAAATACCTACAGGCTAACAGTCAAGGGTCATTTAAGTTGTAGGATTTATATACTTACAGCTATTTACATCTAATATGAGACATAATTTTCATTATGAGAGCGTCATTACACCGCTATTTACAGCTGTTCAATGGTGAGATAAAGGCTATGCTGCTCCTGTCATTTAAAAGCAAATGCTTACAATACACCCAAAAACACAAAGTTTCTGTGCATGGAACCACAAGGTTAGAGTATATGTTAAATATGAATACAACCTTAATATGTATATATAACCAGCAATATATTATGTTTTATCTTATCAACTTCATAGATTTTTGTTAACATAGGCCTATCCTGAATTTTGGAACGGGGCAACAATGGGCTTAGGAACACATACCAAATAAAACCGTTATCTGTTTGCAAACAATTTCATTTTGTTTTTGTTTATGTTTCACAGTTTCTCAGCTTTTTTTTTGGATTGGGGATATATAATTGCTGTGACTTGAATACCACCGCTGCCTTTTAATCAGGATCCAAACAAAAAATCTTTAATTATACTGAAATCTTGTTGATTGATCTCACGAATTGATCCTAAAAACATGTTGATGCATTATTTAGGATGATAACCGTCAGGTATCTGCAGTCGATATCATTCTTGGCATGTGTCTTTCAAATACAGCCAATCATAATGAGGTAAAAGTGAAGTCATGTTGTCCTTTACGCATTGACTCAACGGTTAAACCATGACAGCTATAACTTATGGAGTTTTTCTGCATGTCTCAGAGTGTCAGATTTTAGACTAAGGTAAAGCAGTTTAAACCAAGATGGGAAGAAGATATCTCTATTATACCAAGAAACCAGTCCAATGAGTGCACAAAGAGGAAGAAATTATTAATCTATGCATGAACGTGTCAGGTATGAAAGGACCACAAGCGCAACTGTGAATAAGAAGTATTTCAACTGTTAGCATTGTTACCCCAATATTCTATATCAAACTTCTATTACTTTGTGTTAATTGGTGCCATTACAACATATGATGAAGCATAAAAAAGGATATAAAGCCGTGCAAAAATGACAATGTCCAAAGCTCTTTTGAGTGACAGTGTAGTGTTATCGTACTGCAGTAGGAAACAAAACAACACCAGTGTTCTTGGTTATATTTCACATATGAGAGTAAACATATTAACTTCACCCTTCAGTTCAGGAAAAACATCAAATAAATACAATTAAGACAGAATGGGATCTTATTCAGGGGGAACCATCTTCCTAAATTTATTTCAAGAGCATTTCAACTTATATCAGATTTGTTTAAAGATTCAAATATTTGAAAAATGGTGTTGTGTAGTATCAGTCAATTGTGGATAGATAGTGCACATTTATTTGATACATTACAGTCAAGTGCAAGTTTATTTCAAGTTTAAATTGATTCAAAGTTAAATATTTATTTAGATATTTAGCTGGCTGGTATTAAGCCTTTTATGAAATCATATTATCTATATTAAAGCAACAAGACCAAACTCTATATTTTGATAAATAACAAAAGAAAGCAGGACTCTTCATACCTCTGGAATTCCCGGTCGATCGAGCCAGTCAGCATAAATAGCACTGAGGGTGAGGCCTTTTCTGCAACACAATGGCAAATGTGTTAGTACTATTCCTATTATTATAGCAGTGACTGTTATTGCCCAAGACACCGTATGAAAACATGGCTCTGGGAAAATATTGTTAGGACCATGGCAGACTCCAGTTCTAGGCCAACACCTTAAACAAAAAGAGGGGCACACCCACTTTCCTATGCAAGGACAAGCAAACAGGCATGTAGAGACAATGAACTGGATTTATATGTATGCATGTAGAGTAAGCACCAATGTGTGTATGTGTGAGTAGATGCATAGTTTGCACATGAAAACAGTCATATACCTAAAACAAAACTCGCACTGTGACAGAACCGGCTTGCCAAGACAAATGTGCACACAAACAAACATTTCATAAGGAGCCCTCAGTGTGTATGCAAACTACAAAATATACAAAGTACACACCAAGCTTAACTAGACAACACACCCCCCATCATTAATCCTGCCTACGCTTAAAGGAAAATTCCACACTTGGTTAGTCTGAAGCTATTACTGTATATTAATCTGTGATATCCAGCCCATTAAAGGGGTTATCTTGTAATGAAAAAGTAGTAATTTACATTTTTTTCTCACAGTTATGCTCCTCTAACTGAAGCTCAATTAGTGGTTTCCCACACTGGTAAAAAATAATTTCGAAAAGGACCATGGTCTGATCAGAATATGCAGATAAGGGAATATCAATTGAACACACATTTGCATTTTTTCTCTTTAAATGATGCTTAAACACTGCTTTACATAACTTAAACCTGTTTAGGAGCAAGCCATCAAGCTGCGTAGAAGACCCAGAGACTCTCTTATTATCAATAAACCTCTAAAATATCATATCAAAATGAGATTTACTCCAGAACCAAAGATGTAACCCAGGAGTATTACAAATGCTGAACTGTTTATCATTTATATTTAATTTCCCAGTTTTTGATGTCTCTGTAAAGCATTATCATTACTATCTACTGTGTGTAAATAACTCTTTGCCTTTAGTCTTTTAGTTTAAACTACGTGTGGTGGCCATCTAAAGACTCAGCTTGTCAGCTCTACGTTGTCTGAACTTGGTGCAACTCCCATCATTAAAATTGTACTTAATCCACCTTTCAACACTTTGAGCTGGAGGCTAATGTTAGCCAACATGCTCACCAATCAGTCTGTGCTCACCATAAGAGTAAAATTTCATCCATTCATTGCATCTTGAGATATTTAACTGGCTGATCGACACACTGCTGCTAGAGTGGCAAAAATGGTTTAAAGAGACTGGTATTTGTCGCAAGGTCAAGGCTGTGCTCCTTGCTTCCACACACTGTTAAAGTCCCACTGTGTCATTTCGTATTGAATACTTGGCGGCAACTTTGGCAGATGGAGAGTGGGAGCTCAGTAAATTGAAGCTAATAAAAGACTCTTTACACCCGACAGTGTACTACAAAAGGTATGACTCCCCATAAAGCACCAATTTGACGAGTAACTGGACATTAAAAATATCATCTGTGACTTCACTGCTAGCAAATTTTGGCATTTGGCATGTGGGGCTGATCCATAGACAGTTTAATATATGACATATTATATATAAGACTAAACATCTGCCACACCAACAGTGAGAGAGCATACAGTAGGCTTACAAGGGATTATGTGAGCATAGTTTTCTTGTGTGGCAAACAAAGGTTAATACGGTTAATACACCGATTGAACTGTCAAATATGATTTCATAATAGAAGATAGAGATCAGCTTTATGTCTCACGAGAGCAGACAAGACGTGTATCTACCAGTATTTTCATGTCAAGCTTGATAACTTCATTTTTTTAGTTTTTTCCCCTTAAAGTGATAGATGAGAACATACCGTCTTTTAGAGAGAGACGCCTGGAAAACAGGGGTCTTATTAACACAAATCAATGGATGCATAGATTTTCTTTGCCTTTTTTTTAATGCATGTAATCATTAGCATGTTTAGTCTTAAAAAAAAGTAAATTCCTCCATTTAGTCTGAGGCAAGATACATGACCCTGCACACACAGGAGCTATGACCCTCAACACTGAGTGTCTATTCTCATCCTAAGCCTTCCCCTTCTAGCGGGTTGTTTACTGAAAGAGGCATCAGATCCAAATATTGACTGTCTCCAACTCCCTCTGTTTAATTCAATCAATCTCTGCTAGTCCAGCAGCACACTCCACATGACAGAAAAAGCAGGAGGAAAAACCTTCAGAGCAGACAAAAGGATGCCAAGGAGAGGGGGTTAGAAAGAAGCGTTAAAGGCTGTGCGAAACAAAGTGAAAGACAGGCAGGGACAAAAAACGACAGGCAGAAGAAGAGGTTAATGAGGCAATCAGGAGAAATAGAGAACTGAATGATTAAGCGAGTGCAGGGAGGGAAAGCGAAAATTAGAAAGGAGGGGAGCAGGAGGAGCAGTTATCCTTTTACACTTCAATTAATATGAGAGTGGATGAGACTGCTCTCTTAACAGGATTAGTGTTGGGAGCTTTTCGCTGGTCATGTTTCCACCGCAGTACCAACTTAGTCAAAGAACAGAGGCCAAATCAACACATGTACTTGACAGGAAATCTACTAACAAGACGAAAACAAAAAGTTGTGAGGCAAAGACGGAAATGTCGGGCGGGATATCTTTGATTTGACTGGAACTGGAAGCCAGGATACCAATACTTGAGCGCAAATTAAAGTGGTTTTAATGCGTCTGGGCATATTTTTCATTATTCATGAATTACACTGAGAGCATTATTCATAGGCACTTACATACCTCTCCATGCCGGGAAAGGTAATCAGCAGCAATCGGAGGAAATCCTGTCCAAAAAGAACAAGAGAAGACAAGCAGAAATAGAGACATTTAGTGTGGGAGGAAGAAAAAAAAAGAGAAGAAAGAAAGAGAAAGGCATACCTGATCTTAAGTCAAGAGTGCAAGGTCAAACAGTGTTTGTGTTATGTCCATTATTTAGTGAGAAGACTCAGCCTGCCACCACAGAAACAGGAGCCAGGTGGAACATATCTCTCACACACACACACACACACACACACACACACACACACACACACACACACACACACACACACAGACACACACACACACAGACACACACACACACGACAGACGTCCAGGTGTGATCACTCAGCTTCATGTTCCCGGCAGAATAAACACATGTGGCCGAGACGATGTAAGGTCATCTGTTTGAAATGCTCTCCAGTGCATTTTCAACTATTGTAACACGCAATTAAGCTTACATCAGCCTCCAATTAATTCATGCCAATGACACCGTGCCTCAGAGACAGGTCATATCAAAACAGTTCAAATCTGAGCTCAGATTTTATTAGCAGCCTCTCGAGGAGCTGCAGGTCAACAAAGAGATTAAAGTTAATCGAGTAAAAATTAGTTTCCTGTACTACAGCCTAACCTGAGATAAAATGAGCTGCCCGTGGTATTTCTTCACAAATAATCTGAAGAAGTCGACAAATTGTTGCTCGCCCACTTGACTGGCCAGGAACCTGAGGAGGAAATAACCCTAGACAAAAAGACAAGACAAATAAAGACAACATAATCCATCAAAGACAACAGAGAGAAAACAGGCGGCAACATCTATAGTTATTAATGGGGATGTGGGCAATAAGCCATTATGTCGATTAAACGTATTATTTTAATAATGCACACATTTTAACTGCAATGGACAACTTTTTGGCTTTAACATATCATCGTGAGGTAAATGTTGATTGCACAATGTAATGGCTATAGAATAATGACACCACCAGACTGATAGCCTGGCAACATTTCTGACTGTTTTTATTGCTCTATTATAAAGTAAATAAATGAATAAACATTCTGCCCTGTGTTCTTTGTAGTCGTTACTCTAGGGGAAAAAGGATGTGACGGCAACAATAATACCACTTAGAAACACTAGAAGGGCAGCAGTTGTCTGTTTCCACTTAAAACTAGATGGGCAGGATTTGAAATGAGATGTCATGTCTTCCTCATCAAATGTTGCTTTACAAAAACAGAGAATTGCCTTTATAAATGTTAAAACTAGTTTACTGTGGCATGTAAGGTATATTTCTGTATTTGTTATGTTATTCGATCATTAAAATGCCATTGCATTCATCAGGCAACTTTCCTGCAGATTTCTATTATTAAATAGCTATTTGTCAACTTGGATTTAGTGAGTTTAGTGACATTAAGTGATATTTCAGCAGCTTTTTAAACACAATTTTGGCTATGAAACAATGTGATTAACAGTTGAAATTGGTCTTGTAAAATATGCAGCAATTTCTTGGACAATATTTAATCTTATACATTAAATGGGGCAACATTTCTTTTTTACTTTTAGACTAGTCAAGATTTAAAAATCTGCTTAAACTTCATGAAAAACATCTACTGGATGAGTGGGCCAACTAAAGCAACATTAAAGAATTTGTGTTTAAATGGTTTTCTTCCAATTATTCCTTGTTTCTCTTCCTATCTTTCCCACATTTATCTCACCTTGAGGTAGTGCACCTGCATGAAGGCTTTGTCAGGGTTGAGGGCATGTTTAACCATGGAGGAGCCAGACTCACTGACCTGGCCAGTGTTTTCCATGTTAGGTCTGCAGAAAAACAAATAGAACAGAGACACAAATGAAAAAATGAAAAAAAAAAAAACACACAAAGCTAAGACAGGTGAAGAAAATGGGCAAAATCCGAGGGAGATGTTCAGCACCCGCAATAAACAGGAAGGTGCGGAGCAGAAAGGCTAAAACGGAGCAGGATGGGGTTACAGAACCTACGCAGAGTTTTTTTTGTTTTTTTTATCCCACTCTTTGAGACATTCTAGTTGCAGGAAAACCACAGTTTCTCCAGAGCAAGAGTACACTGTCAGCAACACTAAATCCAGCCACTCAGTCGGTCCTCTCAATGGTGAACACTTTGCCAAGTTGCCATACTTTGCCTGAGGCAGGCTGGAAATCAAGCTGTAGATTTATAATAGCATGCTATGCTGTTTATATGACCTCACAGAGTAGCGCTCTGACTTTACTGCCCATGACTCATAGAGCGAACATATAACACTTCGAGAGAAAAGCAGCCCCTCGTCTGCAGGCACAAAAGAGGCACGCTCTAGGTTTTCGCTTTCCCTGTTACACAGACACAAATCATCCCTTCAACCTCCATAAACACATAAACAAACACACATAAAACCAATAAAAGCCAAACAAACAGGGCGCTGACGTGGGATGCTGTGCAATGATAGTTTCAGTTGGCCGGTATTGATCAGGCTGAGCAGATTAACTCAGTGTGCCAATAGGAAGGCCTTGAAGCATCACCCTCCTGCCAAGTCGATATGCTAGGCGCCTGGCCCACCAATCAATACACCCTTCATCACTGGCGAGCACTTTTCCACAGGACCACTTCATGACAGGGCCAGACACACACTCAGGAACACACACATGAACAGGGAGTGCAAAATCACACATTCAAATTCACACTCTGATTCGTGTGTGATGTAAAACCTCAATGTTTAATCTCTCAAGTGAGGCTTCAGTTGTGAGCCACAAGTTGGTCAAATATTTGATCTATTTGAGTCTTTGTCCAGGCATGGTGAGCAGTGGAGAAGCAGGGAGGGGGGGATGAAGTAGCACAAGAAGAGAAGAGGAGGAGGAGGAGGAGGAGGAGGAGGAGGAGGAGGAGGAGGAGGAGGAGGAGGAGGAGGAGGATGTGTGGGAGAAATCAAGGACAGGAGATAGACGGGAATGTTTGGTTTGCTCAGTGGACTGAGAGGGAGGAAGTCATCAGCTTCCTGGAATTTCTAGATTCTACTGGACACTCTTAGAAGGACTTTCACCACACAAATTGGGGCGTGTTCCTCCTTGATGGATGTGTGCGTGCATGTCATATGAATGTTATGCGCAAGAAAAATCACAATACCAATGACCTAATTGGGGGAAATCCATTTTGGAACATCTTGGTAATGACGCTCAGTGTCTGTACAATAAAAGCTGCGCATCGATATTCTGAGCCAGTCAGCGGACGAATGGATTAACAGTAAAATATGCCTGTAAAGCACAAGGTTACAGCCAAATTCTGCATTATATAATAAATTTAAAAAATCAAAAAAAAAAAACTCTCTTCAAAAATTGTATCATGGCCACAACATTTCCCCCTCTTCTTTTTTTTTTATCATGGAAATATTTTTTTAAATTGCTCTCTGTCCAGTCTCCTGCCCGTAGAGCCCGTGTCTGTCTGTTACTACTGATAAGATGAAATAGACTCTTCTTAAGACAGCAGGACGTGCTGTATCCCTGGGGAATAGTGTGTATGTATGTGTGTGTGAGTGTGTCAGAGAAGTACAGAGAAAAAGAGGGACAGGGGCAAGAGACAAAAACAATGACAGAACATGTATTTCCAGAAGAGAAAATGTGTCTGTTTCGTGCGTCAGAGATACCAGCGGCACAGCGCAGAGAGGAAAAAAGTTGATCCATCACTGCCGTGTTAGACAAAAGAACTCCACCCTTCCCACTGTCCAGAACCCGGGATGTATGGATGTGTAAATCCCCGATCTTTCGCCTGCTCTCTTTGTCAGAGATGATTTACTACAGCTTTAAGAGGAATTGCTGCCTGCTGCCTTGGAGAATCACACAATAGCTCAATGTATTGCAGAATAAATGGTGCTCTTATCTTGACTCGTAGGCCATGTGTGTAAGAGGGAGGGTGTTTGTCTCCGTGTGTGTGCACCCATACATACACCTGGGTGTGTCTGAGATTGAAAGAGAGAAAGAGCGGGAGGAAATCGGGAGCTATTAGTGACAGAACTTAATGTGAAACGTACACACACACAGATACACACGCGCAGAGGTTTATAGCTCCGCAAGCCATATCCTGACAAATTACACTGGGTTGACTGTGGAAACCGGATAAGGTAGAGCAGCACTCCCAGCAGCCCAGTGAATCAGCAGGGAGAATGGCGTCTGGCCCAGGCTGCCCTAAATATAACTCATCTGAAATGGACTGATAAACACTGGCCACTGGGGCCCCTTCTGGATCAAGGGGTGTCGATTGTGACCCACTGAACTTAGGAAGCGCCAATCTGCCATTTAGCCTTTGTGTGTGTGTCTAGTGCGTGTATACTGGTTTTGCATATCTCTCTGTACGTCCCATTGCGCTTTCTTTCCTTTCACTGGGGTCTTTTCGAACATTTCTCTGTGCATTGTGAGAACCAGCTTGTGTTTATTCATACTATGTTTGCCCACAGTTGTGATGCTAAACAGTGAAGCCACAGCAGGACTCGGACTTACTGGCAGCCGAGCCCACATCAAGAAGTGGCATCGCCAACTTTGACGTAAACTAAGATCTGAGTTACTTCTGACCTTCGAATGCCCCTTGAGTTTTCCTCTAAACGGTACCAAGACATGTATCATAGTATGACAGCCATGTGCAAAACCATGAGACTACATATAGAGAAAATGACAGACTAAATGGAAGACTGTAGAATAAACACTGGAGTAAAACTAGTAACAGCATCGACTGCGATAGGGTCAAAGTCACTGGCCAGAGAAAGATCAAGGACGCCACATACGATGATAGAGACCCTCCTTAAACAGGGATGGAGTTACACTCACCCTCCCACAGATCCATGAGATGCGGTTAAATGCTGAAAGTTGAGATTTCTTGTCTCATATATACTGTTCCCAAGGTCGAGAATGATGTTGACTAACAGTGGGAAAGCTTTAGTGGGTAAAGGTCTAAAGGGAACAACCTGATCATGTAAATTAACTGATGGTCTGGTACATTTATAATATGCTATGTGCTAATGTGTCATGTGCTTATAGCCCACCACATAATTGTGCCCAAGTAGGTGCCATTTTTTTTGGTCTGTTTATTTTTATTTAATTGTGTTTGTTCTTTTTCTGTCCACTTTCTTTTGCCGTTGGATTCTCTTGTTATGAATTAAATGAAGTATATCTCTAGTTTGTGTTGATTGACAAACCACTAGCAGCAGAAATTACATAATGTGGATTTATGTTTTGTCTAAATGCAACACATCACTGTCAAGATCATTCTTTTTTTCATCATTTTAAATTTGAAGTAGTCATGGGAGCTACTGTCTTCATTATTACGGTCATAATTTAGCGTTTCATTTCATTCTGTTTAGTCACATCCGGCAACTTCTTCACTGGGTTTGTAGAGTACTGTTCTGTGTTACTACATTAAAGAAATAAATTAAATACAGTTTTAAAAGGACATTTCACATATCATATCTTTAAGTTGGGTATCAGTGACACACATTTGAGCTTTACTAAAATAAAATGCTGATCACAGTAGAAAAGCACAAACAGCCAAATAGAAAAATAAAAAATTGTTATTGCACTTAACTCACAGGTGGTATGCAAGCTAATGAGATAATGTATGAGCAGGGTTCATACAGGGTTCCTTTATGCCTCAACATGCTTTTCCATTGCTGCAAGACGTGAGGATTAAAAAAGGCTTTTCTTTAGGTGCCACAAGCAATTATTTTACTCTTTTCAACACAAACGTGTTTCCATGTAACCTAACCAGTCGAAATGTATGCATCCCTGCATATGGGCGTGTATGTCTGTGCATGTGTGAGTGCATATGTTGTTTGCATTTTTCAGATGTGGGTTTTATGTTGTTGATTTAACCCCGTCAGGTGCGGAGAAACCAAACCCTGATCCTCCTAATCACCCGTGCATCTGCCTCATAGGGGAACACCCTGATAGACTGTTAGACACACACAGCTCTCAAGTGCATGTTTAACCCTTTCACTCACACTCAGCTTCTTGTTTCAAGGAATACCCATGTGTCACAATAACTAATCCTACGATGTTAAGCCTCCATATTGCACAACATATACCAGCAAAGGTTACCAGCAAAACAACATATTTCCAAACAGAGCCACCCTTGAAGCACTCTTTAAAACAATGAGGATAGTCAGAGTAAAATCACCAGAGCAGATACTGAAGGTTGCACTCTTCAGGAGAGCCTGCATTGATTTTAATTCTAAATACTGTTAATTCATGAGTGTTTCCATTGTGTGATGACAACACATTATTAGTGAGGTGACATAGTTGGAAGTTAGTGCCAAGCAGAAGTGCCATTGAATCAATAACACATTGATTTGCTGCCGTGCTCCGTACGGTCTCTTACAAGCATGAATGCCAATAGCACACCATGCTGGTGTCATCTCCAGTTTTATTCAAATGAAGAAACACTATATGAAAGACAGACACATTGCTGACAAGTGTTAACAATCCTGCCCTTAAACAGTTAACTCCAGGCTGGGGTTTACATCTATAATCCCCTGATGACACTGTGCTTCCACTGAGGATAAAACAAACAGGGTGTGGGTCCCACATTGTCAGGATCAGATGAAGAGTTTGTGTGTTTGTGCGTGCTCGCTGTGCTCGTGTGAAGACCTTCTCAGAGACATGACAGTACAGTACACCTGGATATACTCGCCACACCTGCCACACCTGTATCCCTGGAATGCATATACCTCAAGCTCACGTGTGTGTCTACACGTGTAGACACTACAAAAAGCTGGGCATACTTTGACCTAAAAAAGTTGACTGTGTCTCCTACGGTCAATTAGTGAAAGACAAAAGCTTATTCAGTCATTTTACCCTCCTCACTCTGTCCTATGCCTATGCTTGTCTATGGCTAAACTTTCTGGAGTGTAAATTCGTATCCATTTCTAGGGAATAAAAGACATCTTGTGCTTCAGACTTAGGATCATTGTTTTGTACAGTAAAATGTGTTTTAGGAGTGGCTTTGCAAAAGTTAATCAATGGATTGATATACCTTATTTCTCACTAACAGAGTTCAGATTTTAAAGGTGAACAAAACCCTTTCAACTGCCATCATGATCAATGTTGGGGCCCTCCAGGGTTGTGTGAGTTCAGTCATGCTTTTCACTTTCTTTTCTACCGACTGCTGTACCGATACACCAAATCAATGCATTCTAATGTATTCTGACAATACTCTGCTCATTTACATGTTAAGTAACTGGGCTTCACCAACATACCGTGAATGAAGCGCGTGAGTAGAACTTATTATGTTCATAAAGCTTCTATTGTTATCCATAAAATAAAATACATAATCTTGCAGGTATCTTCATGCATTGACTTGGGTTTACTGATTGACCTGTTATTCTGGAAAGGGCATATTGGATTTGTCTGCAAAAAAACAAAAACAAAGCATTTATTTTCTCTTTTCTGCATTAGGTCTTTTGAGGCAAGTCTAAAGTATTGAAAATACAACAAGGTACAACTTTGACTTTAAAGTCAAAACTGCTCCACCAAATGAAAATCTGCTCAAAGATTGTAGGCCATCCCCTGCACAAACTCTGTGCATCAGCCGCCCATAATGATAATTAAGGTTGGCCAACACCTGTGAATACGAATTGTTGCCATCAAACCCGATAGACCTGACAATAAAATACTTTGTCATCATTGTCACCATCGTCATCATGATCTTAGTCACAGCGCTACCACATTTACTTCAAATAACGGCCCTACTGCACATTTCGACAAGGCAAGTTATAAACAAATGATCTGGATGTCTGCAGTTTAGGGTCACTAAGATATGTAAATCACAAAAGAAGTGTGTGTGAAGTGTATGTGAAGAGTATCTCAAGCACTGTTAGGGGATTTCTACCCATACTAAGGGATGGAACATTGAGGAAGTCGTCTAGCAGTAAGCATGAGTTAATTTCATGGCGGTGTTTATTACTGCATTCTGCTTTAATCAAGCTTATTGAAGGTGCTGTTGCTTAGTATCAACATGTAATTTCCTCCATAGTGGCAACGGCGTAAGATAATTAAAACAAGATGTACTCGACGGAAATAAAAAAACCACACACACCTGAGGATTTGAAGTACCTCCTCCGAGTTCTTCAGCTCATCAGAGAGTCGTCTCCACCTCAGCAGTGCTTTCAGGTCAGACTGTTCTGCTGTCTCTTGTAAGGAGAGCTGAAGGAAGATATATGGAGAGTTACAAAGATGTGAGGTTAAAGTAGAGCAAAGTCAGAGGAGGAAAAACTATATACTGTGAATTTCAGCAGAAAAAAAGCAGGCAGCACTGCCCTACTATCTCTTGTCACTGTGTCTTATTGATTTTGGCAGCAATAACATCACTGCTGAAATCTACTTCCTCAGCGCCAAGCTCATATCATAAAGGTGACAAGATTAAACAGCGCAGACACAAAAAAAAAAACATTTGTGTAACTCCAGATGGTGTGGGAAAGCAAGAGGGGAGGATTAGATCTGTCTGCATATCAACTCTCGGATCACAACTGAAGTTAGTGTTGCAAGCAACTGATTCATACCAATGCTACACCCTCTTCCTTTGTCCTGTTGTTTGTCTTGTTTATCTTTCATCCTGTAACTATAGTTAATGAGAATGACATCTGGAGCAGTGCACAGTACATTGTTTCTTAATTCTTTGATGTATGATCTACTTCTCTACAATGTTCACTCTTTTTTGCGGAGGATTAGGTTGCGGTAGGACTTTTTCACAACTTTTCTGAGCTTTGTCCTCATACATTTTAGTAGGTCAGGAGTTTTGGGGTTGACGGTTTATTCTGTGGTGTGCCAGGAACTGCTTTGCCCTTTTGTTTAGTTTGGCCATCTCCTCTGAATTTTCAGATGTAGTTTTTGTTTCTTGTTTGTGCTTTTTTTTTTGCACTGGAACTTGGATTGGTGCCTTTGTAAATTATTTCCTTGTGTGCTTGATGTATGGTTTTACAACACTAATATAATAGCCAACTCTACTTGACATGCACTCCAACCACAACAGTAATATCTGGAAATCCTGGCACATAAATTGTGGAAATGAAAAGTTGGAATGTCAACGTGTTTTTCATACCAATGGTATAAAAGGTGCTGGATATAAAGTATTACTTTTAGATCATGACGAGAAATAAATAAACTAAAACATTTTTTTTTAAAAACCACAGACATTCACTTAATGATTCTTGAGGTTGTTTTCTCAGTGGTAGCTTCCTCACAACGGAGAAAGAATGGCTTTACAGTTGAAGGAGCACTATGTAGTTTTAGAAAAGAAGTTTAAACTTGGAATTTTAATATTAACAATATTAATGACATTCATATTTACATTTTCCTGAATTGAATAAACAAGCTATTCTAGGAAAGCTGGCAGGGTACGCCAGTAAACACTATGAAATGGTTTTGTCCTTTAAGGTCAGTTTATTTATTCAGTTTGTTCAGTCATGAAAACAAATAAAGTTTGTTTATTTAGTTTGTCAAGGCATAAAAAAAAAAATAAATCAGTCAGTGAAGATCTTTCTCTTCTGATAGATATCCCATCCCCAAAACTACATAGTGCACCTTTAAGCAAAACTGGTATGTCAAAAAGCTCATATTTAAATTTAAAGGTGATCGTCTACCTGGGGTGACAACCTAAAAGACCATTAAAGGAGACATATAATGCTAATTTTCAAGTTCTTAATTTTATTTTGGGTTACTCCTAGAAGAGGTTTACATGCACAAATGTTCAAAAAATACATCAGGTTTCTCATTCTGTCGAGTGCCGCAGTGCTGAATTCCCCCTCTGTCTGAGTCTCTCTGTTTTAACTCCTGTCTCTTTAAGGCCACCCACTTGAGAATAGCGAGTCTCCTCTGATTGGTCAGCTCACACTCGCTTGACCAAGCAATGCTAACAACAACAGATTAGCTGTACTGAATCAATTCTTATATGTCAAACTAGCTGCTGGTCTTAAATCATCAAATGTATGACATGGTTATATCACAAATTCCAATAACTAAAGCCAGGGGTACTGACAAGGCGTTTTAGCAGCAGTGTTTCTGTGGGAGAGACGAGCTTCTGTTGGTGCGGACTTTGATCTTCTTAACTATCAAGATCTTCCACATGAACAAGAACCTTTAAAACACACTGGAGAACCAGAAAAAACTAAAAGCATAATATGTACCCTTTAAGTTACTTTCATAAAATAGCTGTAGTCAACTAAAATTATCTGGCAGCAAAAACTGTACTTGTTGTGCTTGGGCCCAGATAATGTCCTCCAGGTAGGTGGCAAAACCCTCGCTGATCCATTCCTCAGTCCAGTCTTTGGCTCCGATAACCAGGCCAAACCAGGAGTGGGCGATCTCATGGCACATCCTGGACCCACATAGAGACAGGCTGTTCTCCCCAGGGCCAGAACTCCCAGCATACAACACACACTGGGACAGGAAAATTATATGGGGGCTGGGGAAGACAAATGACAGAAATAAAGGATGAACAAATTGGATAAAACCAGAAATAAATTATAATAAGGGGGAGAAAGGAGTGAGAAATGAGTGAGGTTAAAAAGGGAGTAGAAAACGGGAGCGTAAAAGTGTTTTTACAATCAAGGAGGTTCAGGAAGTAAGAGGAAATACAGAGAGGTTAGCGTGAGAAAAGATGTTTGCCCAAAAGAAAAAGAAGTAAAAAAAGATCAAAGAGTTAGGGAGGTAATGTTCCACACCTATGATTACAGAAAATTTAGCCTGGACACGTGTGAGCATTAATGAGTATGGGAGTCACTGACTGCCCATCCCTGCTATTATCTACCCTCTACATTATGTTCAGCAAAGGGCAGCTTACTCATCAAGTGTTGGTGCCAAACCTAACTGCCCTGTGCAAACATTACGTGAGTACATCATGTTCCCTTGTCTAAAATTGTAAACCAACAATGAGTATAAAAAAAAAAAAAATGAAATAAAGCAATTTTGGGAGTTTTTGCCCAGCTGCGGGTAGTTTTATAACCTCCACTTTTTCTCTTTCACTTTGTTTTTCCAAGCATGACTTCAAGAAAATGCTTCACATTTTAGATTAGTTCAGGATGATGTCAGGATTCTTAAAATAAAATATAATTATAAACCTGACCCGTGCCCTTGTAAGATTCTCTAATGAGATGAAAAGGAAGGAATTCAAAACAAAGCTAGACTTGTGACTATATTTAGAACTACAGGCATCTTATTACATACCCATGACTGATTTATCGAGCAGTTAAGTTAATTAAGATTTGCCTTGCTCTCGTCTGATAAGGAAATTAAACACATGATAAAAATTTGATTGCATGCATCTGAAGTATTTGTGAATACAGCAACTGGTGTCCTCTGTGCACTTTGTAAACAGGTAATAAAGTGCACAATAAAACTGATTTAAATTGTTTTGGAAAGACCAAAGGTAAGATTAACTTGAACAGTGACTCTGTGCATGTATCTTACTCAACAAATTCAAAATCTTCATTGGGCTTTTCAGCCAATGACAGCCTATCAAAGCTCTGAGCCGAGCAAAACTAAAGAGGGAATAACACGACTGTCAGCAGCTAAATTCCAATATAGTTGTTTGCAAATGGGAGTTTGTAATTAAACTATAAGCTACAGAAGATTAGTTTGGTATAGATGTTGTTACACATGACTGCAACAGAGTAGAACAAGAAAAGGTAATGGACCAGAAACAAAACCAGTTGTTTGCAAACCGCAAATAATTCTCAAAGAAGGATAAACAAACCAGTTGCCTCTGCCATCTACTTGGAAATGTGGGAATTAATCTGGGAATGGAGAGGCTGGTTTTACACACATCACATAGGTTATCAGGCAGTAGCATGAATGAGAGAAGCTTACACCTGCACACTTACTGTAAAGACACTGTTTCGATTCCCACAAGGATTGTCATCAGGTCAAACTGAAAAACTGAAACTTGAAAATAGTTTGACCTGACAGAGATCCAAGTGGGATCAAAATGTTGTCTTATTAAACCTCTGTGGCATGAGTTGAGTTTGCAGGAATTATACCCTCTCTTCATTTAATTAATTTGGGAGATAAATCTTATGGTAATATCCAGAAAGAGGTAATAGCTTATTCTTCTTCTCTTGTAGGGAAAACAGCTCATCAGTCATTTGAATTAAATGTCCTTCACGTTACAAATTGATTGAAAACGTTTTTTCTGTTTCCTATTATGTGTATTTGCTATTATAGAGAAGGCAAAAAGCCCTCAAGCAGGTGTAAAAACATTTAAAATATTGCTGTTTGATCAGCCTTTGTTAATGCAATACTTCAAATTGTGTACAAAATATGATGATTGAAAACATGGCTGATGACTGATTTTAAGCAAGTACAATGAGATCCATGTTCACCATCTTAGTTCAGCATGTTAGCATTTGGTAGCACTAAACACAATGTACAGCTGAGGCAGGTAGTTCACCAAAGAATTGGACAAAAGTCAATGTAATTTGTCGTAAGGGAATGTGCGTACCAGATTTGACACCATCCAGACAGTAATTTTTGAGATATTTCACTCTAGACCAAAAAGTTGGACCGACTGACCTACAGAACCACTCTAGCAGCATGGCTTGAGAAGTTAAATTTTACAGCAGTTTGCAGTTTGGACTACACTCATTTAATTCTTGATGCTACACATGAACCGTCTGAGACATTCACGCTGCCAGCTTCTCAGCTTCTGGTAAACACAGGAGCACAGGACATGTGACTTTTCACCATGAGACAGCACTGGCAGTACAGGACCAATAGGAGTGTGCAGTCAAAGCCAAGGTCATGGCTGAAGACTTTTCTGGAGCATTCTTTCCTTCTGTCTTATGTAACCGGCTCTGGGTGCCCTGAGGGGCTTAGGGCTGACTGTGCGTGAGATGCAGGCTATTCTTCAACAGAAGAATGGGAGAGGGGTCACAGAGGTGCGAATGAATGGTCTCTCTCTCCCTCCTGGCCCATATAACAACACAGGACTGTCTAGAATTCCTTTCACACTCTCTAGATCTTAAGTGTCCCAGCCACTACTGAGCTGACATTGGTGGGAGAGTTTGACTGCAGGTCCTTACTGAAAAAAATCTGTCAAAAGGGTCATGCAACCCAAATACTGTGGCAAATATATCAAAGATGCCTCTATCAAAGATGCCTTTTTTTGTTTTTTAGCCGACATGTCATAAAGAGTGGACCTACTTCTAACTACTTGAACAGAGAAGCTACAATTACCTCACCTGTTGGAGCCACAGAGCTACGATGGGCCCACATATTGCTGCCATCGATGAATTACAGTAACACGAGCTGCTCTCATCAAGAAGAGATTAGCATCTTAAAACACCAGATGACAGAGGAGTTATTTTCTTTCCTTGCCATAACCTTATTACAGTGACAAGTCAATTATAAAGGAAAACATTGAGTAAAGGCATAGGGGTTATGCCAGGTCTGCCGACGGTCTATTTCAGAGGAGAGCAACATCGGTTATCTGAATAACACAACTACTCTTTATTTCCCAGAGGAGTGTTTTATCAGATAGAAGGCAGGCCTGTTATTTAGGAACATGTCAACATCATACAAAAGAGGTCTTACGGGCATCATTTCCGAGACAGCATCTCAAATCTAATCCCATGTTTTTCCTGATTAAACAAACAAAGACTCTCACTGGAGCAGGAGATGCTAACATTAGCCTTATGAGTTTCTTTGTAGCCTAATCTTATTCCCTCACAATTGGATAAGCACGCCTTTGTTGTCAGCTCCAGCAGTGCGTTGTGTGTGTGTGTTTGTGTCTGCATCTGTGTGTGTTTGTGTGTGTGTGTGTGTGTGTGTGTGTGTGTGTGTGTGTGTGTGTGTGTGTGTGTGTGTGTGTGAGTGTGTGTGTGTGTGTGAGCGAGTCTGAAACACAAAGACAGCCTTTCAGAGACGGCGCTTGCACATGCTCCTCTGAGGGATGCGGAATCCATCACTACAGTGACAAATAGTGTCATCCCACCATGGTCGGGATGAATAACAACAGCATCTTTCACATTCACTGATACACTGACTGACATTAGTTGACATCAGGGACCTGTCAGGGATAACGCAGAGGAAGACTTTCACACACATTCATACATATGTAGCACCTGTACTTGTGTATACACCTTTCATCTCGACAATAGCTCTGAATCTGAAGTCTGCTGCATGCGGGGGTGAATGTTTGTCACTGATTACTTTCAAATAAGGTATTTGACATTCATTTGTAAGCAAATAATGTCTTTTTTCCCACAATGTGCTTTCAAATTCTCTGTGTTCCAAATTAGCAAATGTGACTCAAAAACAACTAAAGCTGCTGATTATGCCAACAATTACGATCAATCAAACATTAAGTGATAATACTGCAATTCTCAGGCACTCTATAGATATGTGTGATACAACATCCAATCACTTGTTGACATCCTGTGGTCGCAACATTTACAAAACGAACATCTTCTGATGTTTTTGTCATCACCAAAATTGTAATCTTGGCTTTGCTCATTAGCTGTTGATTGTGATACGACGGGATCTTTTTCTTTTTTTTTCTAACTCTGATGGTTTGTGGCAATTAAATGACCCCTCCTATTCTTTTATGTAAACAAATAAGATATTGAGGTGTTAAGACTGCTTTCCACAAATGACACAAGAGGATTTTTTTCAATACATGATATTGCACCAAAACACTGCAGTGAATTATGAGGAGAATTTGACTTGTGTTACCAACTTTAACCAGATCGCAAATCCATAACGGAGATATATTTCATTTTATTTAAATAAAAGATCAGGTACATTCATAGAGGGGACAGACAAAAGGACACATTTGGTTTTGGACCCTCTCATCAGGGTTATGAATTATTTTCTGATGAGGACTTGATGTTTAATGAAGGGGTGTTGGCCACTGACATCCTTTAACGCATGTAAATGTATTCATATTTTTGTGGCTCGGTTTTTTAATGCTTTTGATCTCGGTTTGCTTTTTAATTGACTGCTTGCTGTGCAACAAATTGCCCTTTGGGTGCAATAAAGAATACTATCTTCTATTTGGTAGTGCTTTTATAAGCGACACCTGAAACACAGGAATTGGCATTTATTTGAAATTTTAGACCCGCCTATATTAATTATGTTGTTTGTTCTTAATTATCTTCATGTTGTATGTCTTAAGTAGAGATAAATGATATGCAAAACATCATATCTCAATAATTTTGACAGTTATTGTCATGTGATTATGATTCACAGTTTTTGCTGTGAATGTCAATTTTTACATTTCCTTTGGTCGGTGAAAATACTAAATTGTGATTTTTACTTGGGTCTGTACCAAACAAGCATGATACCTTGTGTCTGGAGAATATGATTTGTAGGCCAGGGAATTCATAAAATGGTCTGCTGAAAAACATTTTACCTTCATCAAAACAATACAGATCCTACAATGTTGACACTACACTTGGCCCGACTGTAATTTCAATAATATTTCAATTAATTTTTCAGCCCAAGTCTTAAGGCTCGAACAACACTATGCACAAACATGCTCAGAGAGTATGAGCACAAACAACCACAAACATGTGTAAAGGCAACAGACAAAACTGATGAAAAGCTGTCTGCCATAGAATAACAGACAAAAGACCTGAGGTGACCAGTCTGATTGTTAAACTCCATTGGGTTTTAATGCACAAAATGAAACACTGATTAAAGCCCTCCTGTGCCTTCTCACATGTCAACCTCAGAACTTGGTGTCACCAACTCTGAGCTTCAGAGGTGTGCGCCAGGGCAAGTCTTCAATTTGGTGAGACACAGATTGCAAAAGTGTTTCGCCCTCTATCTCTCTATCCATTATTCATCCCTCCATCCCTCCATCCATCGTTCCTGGCTGTAGGCCATTTCTTCCCCAGTGGGACACTTCCATGCATAATGCAGCAGGGGCCCTATCATAGTCCTGTAATTGACATCCCTAGCCTAGCTAAGCTCATAGCTGGGACACCAGTAAAACAGCCCCACGAGACAGAGGGACGAGGAAAAAGATGATGAGAGCTGAGTGTGCACTGTATGTGTAAATGAGAGGTTGAGTGCGAGAAGCAAAGTAAAGACAAAGATACAACTACTACAACAAGGGGAAAAATGGGGGGGAAAATGAGAATAGAGAAAGTGAATAAAAGATTATCTGATTTATATTTAGAGAGAGAGAGAGAATTCTCTCTGTCACTTGGTGCAATGTGTTTTGCTCTTTCCCCTAGTGCGGTGTCAACTACCTGTCTTGAGTGTTGAATTTTCACACATTGTGCACATACCTGTATTCCCTTCACATAAACACGCAAAGAAACACTTTTAAGACACAATGACAGGCAGGTGAGGAGATGGAAAAAAGACAAACAAAAAGACAAAGAGCACACACACTACAACTGTGTCTATTCTTTTCTTTTCAAGCAAAGGTTGAAGGGCTGGCCTTCCTAATGTCAGCTTACGGGAAGAAGCTTTGTCTCCTTCCCCTCCCTCTCGTACAGAGTCTGTGGGCTATTTTAGACACAGGGGCCTATTTGACCAAACTCCTACCACCCTTCGTTCTTTTTTAACAAGTCTGACTTCAAATGTCTGGCATTCCAGGCTGGCTACAGATCAGCTCTCTGCTCCCAGACGGGGCCCCACAGGGCCAGGCCAAATGCCACTCCATGTAGGGCCTGATCACATGAACGGGGGCCAGGCCAGGGCCCCCAGAGAGCCGCCCCACCCGCATGCACTGCATCGCATCAGAGCCTGAAAAGAAATAGCCGAGGAGATATCAGAGGTCATCAGGAACAAGGTGGTGACTCCGCCACTCGAGACTGAAGAAAATGAGGCTTTGTAGTGCCGGCACATGACAAATAAGTGGCAGCTTTCAAGGTTAGACTGCAGTTTCTAGTTGCTGTCAAGTGCTTAATCTTAAAAGCCCGTTCATGCATACAGAGACAGCTGGCTCGAAGCAGGTCAAGTTTGTATGACACTGATGGGATCCACATGGGTCATAACCTGATGAGTTCAAGAATGCTTGTGCACACACAGGGAGATATACATGAAGACGCAATGAGTGTATAAGGTGCAGGAATAACAGAGCACCCGCATAAAGCAGCAGAGAGTCACAGGCACAGACATGCACACACACCCACATACTTTCAGCAAATCTACTTTGAATCCGTATCAGCTGGGAAGTGATAGCAGATGTCTGATCCAACTTCTCTTAACAGTAAAACAATCCACAGTGCAGTTTGTTCCTTGTTTAGTACAGAGGCTAAAACCTGATGTCATGCCAGAGGAATGTTCTCGGGTGTGTGTTTGTCTGTGTGCAGGATGCTGGAGCAGTGATGCTGGAGCACAGATTTGAAACAGCATCGACTGTTATTTGTCTATAATGGTAAGGTATTTATTCTGTTGTATATCTGAGGCCAAACATTATGAAATTTTATGTGAATGTCACCAAACACTGACACATGAACGAGCAATTTGTAGTAACAAGGAAACTGGAAATCTAAATGTACACATGTGACTACCCAAAGACACAAACTATCACAGCTTCATGGACTTATACCGTCAATTTCACGGCACTCATAAAAAAAAGGGTGTCTGCTGTGTTTTAATGGCTGCTATTGCAGGGCAGTAGGAGTTCTCCTGGCTACATCGGGCCCTTGTCAATCAACAAAAGGGTGGTGTCATAGTGATATTTATGTGTCATAAACCACATTCCTGTGTCACTGTAGCTATTTGCATTCAAACCTCGTCACTCATCACACAGCACTCAGAACCCTCTTTTGGCTTCCACTACCGCCTCAATGAAAGAGAGGACAAAATCTATTTCACAGGATTATAATTTGAGACATTTTCGTGCCTGTGGGGTAATAAATAGACTAATTTTTTTTCCCTCTTATGTAATGTGAGAAAATGAGACAGTGAGGAGATGGAAAGTGAGACCGCTCAGTACTGCACGGCTGTATAAGAAGCGTTTGACAGAATGAAAAAAAAAATGGACGAAGGCGAGATCGAGGTGAAATTAACCAGCAAGCAGAGCTGTCTCTTCTGCAGAGGTTTCAGGCTGCCACCTGGCCTGCTTGTCAGACAAAAAAAAACTGCAGCTGATGAATATAGTGTGGGTGAAAGTGGGTGTTTAATGTAAACACCTTTGTAACAACCCACTCACACGATAGTAAGGGATAATCACCAGAAAGATGTAAAGAGTGATTTTTACTTGACAGCTCTGACATGGTTAGAAGAATCAACAGGTATTAACACACGAGGAGGAATGCTGACAAAAATGACTTGTAAAGTAGAACACAAAATGGTCAAACCAACACTGTGTTAGTCTGTCTGTGGCTTCAAACACAGCATATACTTTTTAATGTACTTTATACTTGTTAGGGATTATTTACAGTTGCAGATGTGAAACACTGGTGAGCACTAATGGTAGCAGGATAATATATGAGGCCTTGAATCAAAATAAACTCAGTGACCATGTTCATCATCATAGTAGTGTGGCTCACTCATGTGTTTTTAATAGATTTTGGACAACAATGGAGCTCTACAGCACAGAGGAATGAGCTATAAAAGGCTTTGGCTACAAAGACAACCCATATTTTGTAGGATCAATTCACTCCTAATTTTGGTCTTTTTTATGAGATTTGTCAACAATAAGAAAAATATTGAATATCACGAAATGTATGGGTCAAATGGAAATAATGGAAATAATGAAAAAAGTGGTGTGACTCTGCGTCTCCTCTCCTTGCATGGAAAAGTTACAAATATTTTAATGTCTAAAAGCTGCTAGAAGCAAAACAATGTCGGTGCAAGGCAGGAGCGCACTCAGAACAGAACCATGCTATGCCAGCAGGATCACAATCACAGTACCAAAATACTTGACAGGTATATTATCAACCACGATCACCATCTTAGCTCAGCGTGTTAGCATGCTAATTTAGTAATTAAAGCTGCTGTAATTGACATATCTTATTAAAATAAGAGTAAAATAGCGCTATATTCCAAGAGCCCATATAATAAACTATGCAACTTTGCCACTCAATGACATCACTGGACGCAAATATTATATGCAGCATCCTCTGGAGTCCTAAAAGGCTTTACACTACTTTTTACACATATGCAGTAGTACTCCCCAAGACCTTTAAACAAACTTTAATGTGTCAGATTGGTGGAGTTGGCTTGTAATGTTGATGCGGAAAGGAACATGTACCAATTTTCATGGTTTTTTATTGGGCTCTTAAGGTTTATTGTCATTGATAAAGCCTATACAACGCTTTTCGCCAATCCATCTCATAGATGTCCAAATATTTCACGGGATACTTTTTAGGTTTGACCGGCAGGTGGCGCTACAGACAGAGTCTGGGGATGAGCAAAGTCATCAGGATTTATCCACTGAAAGTACATTTTTCCTTACAATAGTTGTTGATTATTGGATTGACCAACCGACGGTCAGACCAACAGATCAACACCGCTACCCGTACAGCCAAACCACTGGCATGGCTAAAAACAGCCTATTGTGAAAGTAACTGGTTGAACAGCATGGAGCACAGCTCTCTCCCCAAGGCTAAAAGCAAACCCAGACATCAGAAGCATTACCACTGAGCATTTCACAGCACTTTGCTTCAAATATCTCATTTTGGCCGGTTCAGCACAGAGGTCCCACGGACATTAAGCCGTCTGGCTTTGCACAGACAAATGAAATTACCCCCAGTTTCTAGGTTCCACTATCACACACACGCCCCAGGATGCACACCGAGACCAGCAGCAGCGTCCCCTGCACCATACAATGGACCCATCCATCACTCCAGGGAATGAGTCCTGTGGACTCATCCATTAGTTAGTAGAATGGGTGTGCAGTGACAGGCCTGTCTTGCCACAGCCTCTAATCCAGAGTTATGGCACAGTGTGTCTGTGTTACTGTTAAATGTAGTACTATATGCCAGCTGTTGCCAGCAGGTTCACATCTGAGGGCGGTTTAAAGCAATGCACCATCACTCACAAACCACTGATGACAATGAAAACATATATGACACTCAAGAAATATTAAACAATGCTGCATATACATCCTAGCAATTGCTCATAAAATATAAAATCAAAAAAGCATCATGCATGAAATGTTTCCTGATTATTTCCAATAAATACTTGATGATTCCATATTCCCATCTCCTGTCAAGCACAAGCAGTGCAAGAGTTAAAAGGTGGCTCCTTCAGTTGTGAGAAGGTACTGTAGAAGAGCAGGTAAACCTATACTGCTGATAGAGAAGAGAAGTTGAGAGGCCCAAGATAACTAGAAAGGAATGTTCCTGCAATAACAAAACACTTGCTAAACTGGACCCTGCTATCTGCTTTAAGGTCCTGACCAAGAAAAAGAGACAAGGAAACAAGAAAAGACGGATAATGGTGGCCAACGATTGTAAGCTTTGGAGCTGCTCTGTGTGTGTTCAGCAGGAGGCGAGCAGAGGAACAGGGGGAACTGTAGAAGAATAGAAATAAAGCTCACCTAAAAGTCTTAACTACTTGCAATCGCTTTAAAAGTGTGCACAGGACCCTCCCCTTCCTTCTGTCCAGGTGCAGGCATGCAGAGCTGCCTTTTCAACCCTTTTGTGTGGCTTCAGAAGAGGGGGAGATCCACTCAAGGTGGGAAGAAAGAAACACCTCATCCTTGACTATTTGATTAACAGCTGTCTCCCATGCCAGAAAATCTGACCCCCCACATCCCGCCCTCCCCGCACTGAACCCCCCAACTGCCTCCTGAAAGAGCAGGTCTGTGTCGCACACTTCTAGGGTTACTTCCCAGATCAAACTGGAGAGGAGAGCAGAAAGGCAAGAAATCCACAGAGACATCAGAAGGATGAAGGGAGGTCAAGCAGTGGGAGGACTAGGAGAGAAATGTAGCAAGGAGGAAGAGAGAAAAAGGGGACAACACAGGTCAACAAGGAGGAGGCAGGAGGTGCAATTCAGTAAGGGGGTAAGAAAAAGTGAGGAGGAATCAAGGCCAGTGAGGCGAAAGAGTGAGAGTCATGTTAGAAACTTGGGCAGGTTAAGATTAACATCTAATCTCTCTAATTTACATTTTGTTGTCGGCTATTATATTTAATTTAACTTCCATTTAAGATGGTAATAAGCACCAAGGCCTTTCCCAAAGTTAATGATTTTTTCTTAATGATCAGCTTTATCTTTTAAATGATGTTTGTTCTGCATGATTTATTCCATTAATGTGGAATGATTTGTAAAGTACATACATTTTAAGATGTGTTTCCTCAATTCCAAGGAACTACCACTTTCACTTCTTTTTGGTGGGCCATTAAAAGTAAAAAATCATGAGTAAATAGTGGAATCAACTTATATTTTCTTTTTTTTTCTATTATCTTAATGTTAATATAAAAGTTGTATTAACTTCAAATTTAAGTTTGAGCTTTCTTTTTCAGACTTTAAAACTTTAAGTCTTTTGGCTTGAAATGATGAGTTAGATGAATGTACTGTGGGTTCAATCCACTCATCAAAACAAGTTTATAAAAAAAAAAAAACATGATCATCATATTAGCAGACCTCCCTTTATGCATTGCTTGAAAGTTAAAATTATCCTGACATTTTTTTGTCATAGTTTGAAGAGTATACTGTATATGTGTTTTTAATAAAGTCTTTTAAGATAAGTCAGGGTTGTTTTTTTCCTGATAATAAAATAATAAAACATAAGGGGAAGAACTTAATTCAGACTTTAGCCCTTCACACTTTTATGACTTTTATAATTGAAGAACTGACTGAACATATAAGGGGAAATCCAATTTGATTGTATTATTGGTCAGTGTGACTGAAAACTTAATACAATTAGTTTATTGAACTTGTTTTCTCAAGTTGAAAAGGAGCATGATTATTCATAGTGTACATGACAGAGTTGAAACATAGCTGTCTTAAAATTCATGTTTGCTGTCTTAAGAACGAGCTAATAGGAAGAATAAGTGGCAAACATGTACGTCTCACTCATTCTTACTTTTCTTGAATAAGAAAGGTTGCTGTTTTTAAGTTTGATTGAATAAATTTGCTCCTGCAGGAGCATTTTCTAGGTACAGATAACATAAAGTAAAAACAACTTCTCCTGTATTTAAATGAATGAAACCCAGCGTCTCTGTGGATCATTGGAAATCAGTCATAAAACTTGCATGCCTTGGGGAAACGGTCGGCAGTAAAGTGATTAATGGGTTAAAACATGCAAAACCACGGGTCTGGTCCTATTAAAGATGAAAAAGAGCTCAGGTGGCATGCTAAAAGAGCTCAAGGGCAGAGGGGGATTATCCTGCAGGGTACTAACCCCCCCCTCCGTACTTCAGCTCCCTACTTCCTCCCAACAGGGACCAATGGCCAATGTAGCTTCCTGCTAGCCCATAAACAAACAATGCAGTCAACTGAAGTCAGGCTGAAAATCCTCCAGTGCCACTTAGAGAGGTCAAGAGGTATACACCAGTCATAATTTTTACCTTGTGCCCGTGACAGTTATATGGCTGCCTAGTTTTGGCTGTACTGCAAACGGAACAAGCAGTTTAAGCACTTGATCCCCTTTCTCCCTATATCTTTGAGCAGGCACCTTCTATGAGGTGAGAGTGGGAAAAAAGAATGAAACCAAAAGGTTATGTCAGGGAAAACTGCTTCAAGAGTTCGAGAAGGAAAAAAAACTATTTTGGCAATAAGCCTGTTTGTGCAATGTCTTTGTGTTGTTCCCCTTGCAATGAGACATGCTGAGAGACTGATATGTTCAGGCATGTGTGTGGGTTCATCAGAGCCCACCATCAAGTGGTGTGGGGCGGTTCTCCCTTCCCCGTCCACAAGAACCCCAACAGAAATAATTGCACATTTATCTGGCTCAACTAAAAGTGTTGAGAACCAAAATATCAAAAACATGTTCAGTTGGAAAAAGTTCTCCAACAGAGAAACAACAGATAACAGACAAGGACAAATGATCTGTGCTGCATTCCTCTGACGTCATCCCTTCGCACTAAACACACATCCTTACACCATTATTTGAACAAAACACTCATTCATTGAAACACAAGAACAGGAATCCGCCTGTCTACAGCGTAGCAAAACAAAACCCACATCACCCACACGACTAAAAGGCACGTTTCAACACTTGTGTCATTTCTCAAACAAAATTGCGGGGAAACCACCGCTTTCTCAGGGACGTCAGACGTGTCTTCATCTGAGCACGCTGCAAACCCAGCGATGTCTGATTAGTCCTGCATACGCTTTGGGACACAGACCTCAGCTTCAAAGGACGAGAGGAAATGCCATGCCCTTCCTGTCACTCCTATTCAGAACCAAATGACGTGGTTGAGATGCAATGAGGAGATTATGTATCCAGATTAAACAGAAAGAAAAGAAAATAGTGTGAGCTAAGGCTCAACAGAAAATAAAGGCGCAACTGTAAAACTACACGTACACACACATTACTAATTATTAATGTTCAGGAAATGGTGGGAGGTCTGACCATGACTGCTCGGAACCAGCTTTAGTTCTTTTCCCATATTCTTCAATCCCTCAGGACAATGAGTCCCCTTAAACGGACTCCATATGGAAGCAACTTTAAGGGATTCCCCAACTGTGTTCACCGACTGCAACTCTTTCATCCCCCGTTTCGTTTTCTCTTATCTGAGACACCTCTCCATCACTCTTCCATACTCCTCTGTCAATGTTTAACCATTCTGTGTTTATCTTCCTCTCCCCTATCTGCTCCTGAATGTCCTAAAAGTTGTACAGAGGACACACAGCAGGGCTTCAACATAATGCTGTGTCAAAGGAGCAGAAAGAAACAGAAGAAGAGAGCAAAGATATTGTTTGTTATACAATACGCCTGTTGCAGGCTAATATGCATCTGTTGATAACTTGGACTGCAAAAGAACTCTTGGAGCCAAAGTAGAACACACGGATTATGTTAAAATATAACAGACTGATGCTCTCATTGTTACATAAAATAAACAAATATCAGTTATGTTAAATCCTATGAAGTGCTGACTAGCTTCATTCCCTGGAAGCTACATTTGCGTAAGCCTAGTATCCTTTGTTGGCGTTGGTGTGTGTGTGTGTGTGTGTGTGTGTGTGTGTGTGTGTGTGTGTGTGTGTGTGTGTGTGTGTGTGTGTGTGTGTGTAAATCAGAAAGCCCTATGGGTGCACAGTGTTAACTTGAATGCAGACCTGCCCTTACTTGACTCCTTAATCTTCGGTTTCCTGCCCTCCCTCTCCGTATCTCAGTATAAAAACTTCACGCCACTGTGAATCCTCCCGTTTCGCCTCCGCCCTCCCTCCCTTCTCTGTATCACACCACAACAGATTCATGCCTCCTTGCCACAGCTCCGCGTCTCATAGCCCCTCCACTCCTGCTGTTTCCACCAGGGCACTGCACAAAAAACTGCTTTTGGCTTCATCCCAAGCACTGGGGCCCACATACCTCCCAATCTCTAGATTAAATAGCGCCAGTCTCTGAAGTCCTTCCAGAAGCTAATGGCTTTTGTTGCTGGGAATAATCCACACATCCTCTCCCACATCCTGGGGGTCCGCTGGCCTGTCATGAACCCCGCCTTTACCCTCTTTGTCTCTTTCTCATCTCCATCTCAATCTTCCATTTTGGTTGACCTCCCCGCCTTCCTATGGCACAGGCTCTTGGTTAAGTGCGGAGGCATGCAGGACCAAACCACCCGCACTGATGGTGGATGCAGTGAGTTGACATTGGGTTGAGACCCATGCAGAGTTTTATAGGGAGTCAGTGCAGGTGCTGTCTGAAGCTTAATGAAGGCCCTAAATCTCTTCCCTGTCATCTGCAGCTAACTGGAGTCTAAGCAGCTGGGGCAAGAGGGATAAGTGCCTGGGAGTTATCCTCATAAGGGAACGAAAACATCCGTCAGGCAACAGCCACAGCAGAACAGCCTCTCTGTTAACACTTGATGTCCATTCAAAATAAATACAGCAGGGAGACAGATTTTTCACAAGATGAAGGGAAAAGTTTTCCGTAGATCAAAAGAGTGCTCTGTATTTTGGGTGAAGTAGTCAAAATAAGTATGCAAATTTAAGAACTAGATCCAGACTGTGGCCCTCTTGTCACTCTCTGTCCTTCAAAAAAATCGCTGATTGAGACCACTCTTGGCTACGACCTCAGAAATTCACGCAGAATACATATTCAGGTATGAGCTCATATCCTGTCTGGGGCGCTTTTCTCTAGGGAGGTCGCAGAGGGAGAGGGAAAAAAGGCAGACAGAGAGAAAGAGAGACTGTGGTTGTAGACCGCAGACAACTGGGACAACGTTCACTGACCACCCCAATCAGTTTACTTTATCAACACAATCTAAAAAAGGCCGGTCATTGACAGCCTTTATTTGGCATCAATTTCCAATTTTTATTTCCTTTCTATTGCTACCGGCTGGATTTCAGTCATATCTCCAGGCCCGGAATATGCCAGCTGAGAAAATATAAAACTTGATTTCCAGAGAAAAACTCTCACTAATGTAGAATGCTAGAGGCCAGGACTTAAGAGCTATCGACCGTACCATGTCGGGAGTGGAAAAGAGAAAAATAGGACACAATGAGGGGTTAAGAAGAAGTGACATTACTGATTCTCAGGATAGAAAACAGGAGAGAGTAAGGTAATAAAAGGGGGATAAATATGGAACAGGAGTGGAGGGGAAAAAATCTAGAGGGGAGCATGGATAGAACAAAGACATACACAGAGAATTATCTATAGTGCGTAGGACAGTGAATCTGTCAGCCTGTGGCTTTTAGCCCACCCGTCTGCCTCCAGACCTCCACTCATACTGCACACAAACATAGATACATAAATACACACAGGTCCAACGTGGAGCAGAAAGCCTGCAGACCACCTGAAGCCTCTTGTGGAAAAGAGATACAACACAGCAGGCTACTGACAGACTCGCTGAGTCAGTGATACTGTGCCCAGACAAGGGGTTAGCCACCTCTCTCACCAAGACGGTCAGGGTTTGGGGTTAGGGGTTTGGTGTCTCTAAGGGTAGGTTAAATGAACTAAAGAAAAAGGAAGTTGGAGGAGGGAGAAATACAACTTGACTGACTTGGCTGAGAGTATCAACTTCATAGCTAAAGTGTTACATGAATAATAAATGTGTTTAAATAAGACATCAACAGGTTAAGATGAGATGTGGTGCAAATTCATTACAGAAAGTAAGCTGTTTGGGACGGAAAAAGGGATGATGGTCTTGGACAGAGGATGGCGGATGGGAGGAGTACCATTTTGGAAAAGGCATGAATGGATTGAGGGATTAGAAAAAGTGATGATAAGTAGAGGGTTAATGATGGGCCAATTAAAGAAGATAGAAACAGTGTATGGAAAAGGGTTTAAGTAGAGGTTGTAGATTCTTTTGTCTGCCAACTCTTGTCTGCGACATTTTGTCTGGCTTTAATAGAGTGCTGCTTGAGTATCTTAACGTTAATTTTCATGCTAAAAAAAAAAAAAGCATTTAACAGAGGCAGGACAGAAGATAAATTCTGCAGGCTAATTTTGAAAGTGGTAATGTTAGTAAAAAAAATAAGAAAAGGAGGGATGACAGGTGACTGACTGAATATAGAGGGAGTTACGGTTCATCTCTTTAATTCTTTAATAAAAGACATCCAATGTGAAAGATCACCACAAAGAAGATGAGACAGACTGAGGGGGGTTTGAAACGGGAAGAATGTCATTAATCATGAAACCCAGACAACCAAACCAGAAGCAGCAGGGTAAAGTTATTGGGTTTTTTTTTTTTTTTTAGTGCTGGCTGTAGCTTTCTCATGTGGCAAATCCTTGATGTTCTGTTTCTTTACAACGTGTATCGTCCAGAAATTGGCCTGACTACAGTTAAAATACTAAGTGATGCCTGCAGAACTTTAAAGCAGCTTTATTCTTTTTTTTTTAAATTAAAAGTTGGTCACTATTTTGTAATGTGAAAGAAGTTTTTTAATGTACTGTCACCAGTGATGGAGAGTTTTAGCATTGTTTGTAACTTTGCTTTGGGATTTTTACAGCCCATAACTAAACTGTTGGCTCTCATAGCTCGTATCAGCGTTGTTTCCAGACGCATCAGGCAGTTTTCTTCAAACAAAGCTCTAAGAACCCATTGTGCACGAACCGCAATCAGCCAATTGACTGTTACTAGTTGTTGAACTTACAGGAGCATTTAATGGTATTGAACAAGATATGGGGAGTTAATGTAAGACTTAAAGTAGGCCCGTTAAATGAACTGAGGTAAACATAACTCCAAATATATCTAATATATGTTACTCTGTTTCTCTGTGTTGTTTTCACAACCTGTTTCTGCTGCCCCAGAGGGTACAAAGAAAAGTTACTGTGGGTTTAAATATTCAGCAAACACTTTGAAATCTATACTGTTTATTCATTGCACGCCTAATATGCAAAATACCTCCATCCAAGATCTGCTTTACTCACAAAATGTTTAACTTTCAAGCCTGGTCTCTGGTCACCAGTATTTTGCCCAATCCACACCTTCCTCATTCCACTAAAAGACGTGGGTGTCATTACCTGGCCATGCCCAGACTGGAGAACCCTGCTGGGACGATGAGAACATCAAGGCGGGAAAAGGGGTGAACGCCCAGAACAGTGTGGGCTGCTGCCAAACATCGAGGCAGCAGCTTGAGGACTCTCTGTAAAAGGAAAGCAACAAGTTTCAAAACAACTGACGGCTTTACTATTTTAAGTACTACTTGAATCAAATGTTTGTATATTGATACAGATGGGTAGGACATAGTTTATCAGTACATATAATGAATACGCATTTCAACTTCAACTGAATTAATACTTATAAATGTAGTTAGAAATTTCGACTTTAGAGCATAAGAAATTGTTTGAGTGGCCCTCTTGTGATACAGTCTCAGTTGTTGTCAGATTTTGCCAAGAGACAGCCGTTGTAAACCTCTGGAATACTGATACAAGCACTTTACTGCGACTAAACTTCCATTCTGATAATATGGAATAAAATTAGCTCAAGTCTCAGTGGCTTTTTGTCAAAACTCCACCTGGGCCTTGTGCAGCAAGCAGACGGGGCCAAACACACGGTGTGGAATCACCCGCTGGGACCTCGCCGACCGCTCAGTAAATCGGCAAGGGTAGTCGCCATGGGAACAAGAGATGCCGTCATCCACCATGCCTGAATAATCAGTTACAGAGAGCCCCACGTCCTCAAGGGAAGAGTAACAGAATGCAGAGTCTGAGCGGGTGGTCTGGTCTTCTCTGTAGCAGATTAAAACAGGGTGGAAGACGTTTATTCCGCGGTTAATAACAACAATTTTATTAATTTTCATATTGAAAGAATATACAGATGTTGAGTTGGTGAACAAAATATGGCACAGTGTGTCCCTCTCCCTGTGCTAAGCACGGAAAGGAAAGTAGTGGAAATATGGAATATATACGTCACAATGGCAAACCACAGCGATCCCAAAAATATCTAGGTGCCGACATGCAATCTCATTCACTCTAAATCCAATATCCAGCACTAACTCCATCCCCGGCATCAGAACCGTTCCAAAGGCATCGGGCGGCGTCCAAGTTTCCTTCGAGTCATTCACTGAAAATAAAGGCCTTCCTTGTAGCGGGAGATTCCTGGGGCCTGCAGCAGGCTACAGCTGGGCTGCTGCTGGAGGAAAACCATGAGGGGAGGAGAAGGATTACTGGAAACCACGGGCAGACCTGCCAACCTGCTGGCCAGAGAGGGAGACCCCAACCCAACCCTGCCCTACCCACAGCAAGCAAACCCTCTCTAATGCCCCAACCTCCACTCTATATCCTGTACCTCTTTAAATTTATGTCAATTTTAGTTTTTTTTGGTCTTGAATCATTTCTGCTGGGCAGTGTACTATGGTGCGAGCTCTAATGTACTTGTCATAAAACCTGATTAAGTGCTGCACCCTATCCATCACCCAAACCTCACCTACACCATTTTTGGTATGGCGAAAGGAAAGTTTCACCATGGAATGTTAAAGAGCCAGACGTGGGTTAATAACAGTCTGGAGAAGAAAAGAACACAGGAAAAATAATAAAATACCTGCCAGTCTGGAATGGAGTGCCCTTTACTACGTCCCCGGTGGAGCTTCCAAGTCCAAGCTCAGCCTCAGTCCGTTCCCCAGGTCCAGCCCCAGGTTTGGCTGTCTTACCACAATCCGTCCTGTCGCTCACCCCTTCCTCCAGTTCTGGGGGAATTTCTGCTGTCACTTGTCGCCAGTGGCCCACTGCCAAGGTGAATGTGGAGGCGGGCATGGGCATAGTGACGTAGTAATTCCACATTAAATAATCTACTGAGAGTAGAGGAAGGGGAGGACAGAAAGGACAAAAATGTCAAAGGTAAGAACTCGGCCCCTTGATAGACATCTTTTGGGTACGCCTTATACAAGCCGGTCTCAGACTCTGATGTTGTTGCTTTTGGAAAGGCCAGATCTGTATTCTACCACATCCTGGCTGACTGATTTAATGTCCTCCCTGTTGTTAGAAAAGGTGAAATGTTCCTCAAGAGGTTCATCTGCCAATAGATGATTTCGGCAAGAGATGATGGCCTATTATCTCAAATGTAAATACTCTTTCCTCTCCTGACCCCATCTGTTTCTAAATTCATCCATTCTTTAGAAGCACCTTGAACGTCCTTACCTATTTTACTTCATTTAATTTACTTATAAATGTGTCTCGACTTATTTTTTCTATTTAGAGTTTAGTATCAGTTCATTTTCTTCTTTCTCTGGCTCCATTTTACGGTTTGGGATAGTTGAGGGATTAGAGGTGTTGAAGTGCTATTTTATGTTTCTGTTTTAACACACCAAAATAGGGTAAAATGATTTTTCTACACAGATTTATACTTTGTATCTGAAATTTGTACAACAACAACAGTTTCCAATAAACTTTAGTTAAGATAACAAAGAGAGCACTGAGAGAAATTAAGGAAGGGTTTAACTTTACTATTCAGTCTGATTTCTAGTTCAAGTTAGATATTTTTGTTTGTTTTTAACAGTCTTTACAGTCAATAAAGAGCAACGTGTCTTTTATGCACAGTTGTACAACCTGTACTGCTGCATTAATCTCATACATACATATCCGTCTTTTCAGCGTTTCTCTGTTGTTATTTTCATTCCAGATCCCTATAATACCAAAATCATACATTTTTAATACCTTACATGTCGCTCTACAATCCCTTTTTCATTTGACAAAATAAACCAAGTCCCATAAGTGCATCAATGTTTCATGCTGTCTTAACGGAAGCAGCTGTGCAAGAACTTCGCCCAAATGCAGTTAACAATTGGTTAAGTAAACAAGCCTAAATAGATTTATAACCAAGCATTTAATGCCAACTCAATACTTGATATTACAGACAGATTTACTCAGACAGAAGTGTCTCGGTCCAATACTCGGCCCCACTTACAATTCAGTAAAATGTACTTGAATTATTAAATGAATAGTCAACAAAGAAAAATAAACATTTTCTAATCAAGGGTCTAAAGATGAAAGGTGTTGTATGCCGGTATGCTTACGTGTGTGCCCGTCCTCAAAAGGTACACTCTGCTCCTCCCCACTCATCAAAACCACACACTCACTGGGGGCCCGTACTGTCGCCTGCCATGTTGACATGGCAACAGGCGGCTCCTGGCAGGGGAAGAGGGCTCGATTGTTGATGGGAGAGCCGGCAGTGTAAACACACACCCTGGAAGGGTAAACAATGGTAAACTATAAACAACCCCTCATTTCAATACTCAAAGGATTCACCAAATGCACAGGCACACACACAATAAGAGCATCCACACACAGAGCAGACTACACCAGCCTAAGGCGTGTTTGTGTGAATTAATGAATGAGAATTATTCTATTCTTACATGGCAAGCTCGGAATATTATACTGTAATTCGAGGAGCAGAAATCAGAGCAGATGTGCTGCCAGTTGCCAGTTTTAAAATCTCTAAAGAGAGTCTAGTCGTACTATGAAACCACTGTTCTGTGGAATGATTTGATCCATTTGCTCCTGAGACAAACCTGTTGTCCTGGTCTTGTGTCCATCTCACAGAGCCACCTGTTGGCCTCGTCTCATAGCAGATCCTGAGGGCGCGAG
This sequence comes from Sparus aurata, assembly GCF_900880675.1. NCBI lineage: Eukaryota > Metazoa > Chordata > Actinopteri > Spariformes > Sparidae > Sparus > Sparus aurata. Next base: position 28,075,478 of record NC_044191.1, read on the forward strand.
GAAACTCCTGAGGTGACACCACCCCTTTCTTCCTCACCTGTAAACTCCATCGGTCTCTATAAAAATGCAGTGAGCTGCCATCCTGAGCACCAGGGGCCCGGCTACACGATGAAAAGAGCTGGTGCTTCTGCCTCCATCGGCTAGAGGCCATAGAGATAAGGTTCTGAGTAAATGCTGCTTGTGAGTTCACTGAACCCACCCCTGACCTTTCTGGTGAGACGCCAGACGTGGCTGACATAGAGGTGAAGTCCACCTCTTCGACCTTTGAAACATCAAGGTCACAACAGTCCAGCACCAAAGTGAAATCATCCTCACTGGTGGTTTCCCACAAATGCGAAGACTGAATATTTCCAGTTTCAGATGCAACTTCAGCTCTGTGTCTTTCTCCAGCTCCAAACATCTCCTCCATCCTCGCTGGAGTCTTCCCAAGCCCTTTTGCACCCTTCTCCACTGTATCCTCATCCTTAAGTCTACCTCCGGCCCTTTCCTGAGTCCGTCCAGCTCCCTCACCAGCTCCAGGTCCAACGTCATCCTCAGTTTCACCTCCAGAGCAAGGCTCCAGGAACAGAACGACACTACCACTGATGACCTTCCTGCCAAAATGAACGGTCAGGTCGAGCACATAATGTCTGACAAGTATGTGGTTAGTATTGGCTCGGAGTGGAAGGTCATCCGTGTCAGGGTTCAGGTCCCCGTCTGGCTCCATGTCACACAAACGACGTCAGAGGATGGCTACCCCTTGGAGACAAAAATAGAGCTTTATTAATGTATGTTGTTTGAGTTACAAACTTTTTATTTATCATAGGATAACTGAGTTTAAGACAAAACTATGAGATGATATTCTACAGCCTCCTGTGGGCTGAAGTACGTACTTTATCCTGTAAATAAAGTGTCACAGCGATGGGGCCAAATCTGTCAACGTCTGTATGCTCGACTTTAACTCAGACTTAAGCGTCAAACTCCCTCTATTGACACATACCGCAAATGTTGCCAAACAGGAAAACAGTTAAGCGATGCCATTTTGATTTGTGTTATGAGAGCAGTAATAGCAAAGCGCCTCAGCCCCAGCCAGCGACGGGGAGAGCTAAATGTCTGCAGTAGCGTACTCTGAATTAAAAGCTCTCCTGCTGTCCATGAGAGTTTGTGCCGTCACAATCCCTCCTTTTAGCCTGCTTTGGGGCACGGAGGAGGCTTGGCAAGACAGAGGTGCAATTACCATTTACAGCAGGAAATCCTCAGAGGTTATTCAGTGCAGGAGTGTATTCATAAAAGTATGAGCCCCTAAAAACAGAGAGATATAACTACAGTGATGGGAAGAGGCAGGAAAGCCATAACATCTTAAATTTACTGTAAGAGGTTGGCTGAAAACGGCCATCTCCCACCTATACGGCCTGAGGTGAGTAACGCACTCTTCAACGTCAACTTGTGACTATCTCCATTGTATTTCTGCATACGGTTATAATTCAATAACAAAAGAGTGGAAAGCTTTTAAATGGGTTGCAAAGGGCTGAGGGGAATTAATATAGAGATTAAACAGATAAAGGTCATTAACTTACTGAAAGATCCCAGTGACAGGTCAGGGCGCATACTGTGTCCTTGCAGGCAAAACAGGTAAGAGCTTGCCTCGGACCAGAGAGAGGATCATACACTCACAGCAGCTTAAGGTCAGACTTCATCTTTGTTTGACTTTTATTACAGGCTATAGGGCAAGAGCAGAAATTCACATAAACCTCCAAAGTGATGGTTCACGCACACTTAAGTCGTGTGACAAGTCAGGACACATTTAAGACCACACAAACAGACGAGTCGTCTCCGGGTTTAAACGTTACGCTCGTGTGAAGTTTGCTAACCGACCGTTAGTTTGTAGTGAGAGACTTCGGGCTAACTTTTCCATCACAGGTCTGCTCTCTGTCATTTTACAAACAACACGCACGAAACTAAAGCAGCGCTACGGCCAGAAATAAACCAGCTCCACTGAAGCTGACGGTGTGTTTAGCGACATGTCAGAAACAACTGTGTGTAATGTACACCGCCGGATAAGTCTATGACCACTAGCACTCGCTTGTTGTGAATGAAATCTCAGACCAACCTGCTGTATCCAGGCTGTATCCTGCTTTTCGACGACGCGTGGTGATGACGTCGACGAAGACGCGACGGCAGCAGATTGTAGTTTTTCTTCCACCTGGTTCTTCCCGCCTTTTCTGTATACTTTTGTTTACTTCTATACCCGGATTTATTGTGGTAAACATACATTTAGTAGACGTTCAACAGATCCATTTCATTTGTATTGATGATAAGAAGCCAAAGTAGCTGTTTGGTCTGTAATTATCAAAGCTGGAAAACATTTTTTTATAAAAAATTTAAAAAATTTATATTGTTTGATGAACACCCGAATTTCAGCTGTGAGGTATCAATAAAGATTTATTTTGTTTAAATTTAAATAAAAAATTGTAACAATCATATTTAAATCAGAAAACTTTAACCATTACATGTGGATAAAAAGTCTGCAAATATTAATTTAATCACCAAGGAGGTTGTGTTCACCCTTTTCCTTTTCTTTGTTGGTTGGTTTGTCAACAGAATTACACAAAAGCTACAGTACAGATTTGTATGAAACCTGGACCAAGGATGGGTTTCAGCCCAGAATGGACCCCATTAACTCTCCGTGTCAATCCGGACAAAACAATTAATCAAGGAAGGTTTTATTGTTTTATTGTAAGATAGGGTGTTTTTCAGTGTTTTCAGTCATTTCTCAGGGGATAACGCAAGGATCTTGATGCAAAAAAAAAAATCAGGCGTATTCAAGTGGTATCTTTAAGTAGGTACAAAAGGAGACCCTGGGTTTGTTTACTCTACTGAGTGCCATTCTAGTTAATTAATTACAAAGAATGAAGTGATGCAATAATAATGATAATAATAATAATTTTCTAAAGGGTCTTTTAATATTTAACCAGTTAAAGTCAAAGTAAAAAACAGTAATCAAACACAGCCACGACAAATGTGCATATATTAAGTTTTATTCAGGTGCTTCAACAGCATCGTTTGCATGATGAGTTAGAATTCCACATTTAATAAAACACAAGTATGAACATAAAAAATGATGGATAAAGAAACACGAACGCAGTCTCCAGTGGTTGAATGCCACTAAAATATCTTATAACAACAACTCTCAGCAATATGTCTCGCATGTATTAAAAAAATAGGTATACATTTAATTTCTCACAATTAATACACACGCTGTATAACTTTCATCTTATTTAGCCACTTTAAAAACATTCAACAGTTTATAAATAAGAGATGTACCTGGAAACAGAGGGTATGTGAGTATTAATAATGTACTAAAAAAAAAATGTATACCCACTTTTGAAATGCCAAGCATATTTACATTACTGAAATACAGTACGCGCTGCAACAGAACAACAATGAATTGAACTGTCTCATGGATGTCAAATAAAATCAGATTGTCACTGTTTAACACTGCAAAGCAGCAGTAAATGTCTCCTCTGGAATGTATTCTGAAATACGGAGTAAACATAATTCACACAGCAAAGCACCGCTGTGTGGAGTGACTTCTCAAACTATTTCATGTCCAGTTAGGTATCTCAGTCCCTAGGTACACAAGGAATTAAATTTGGCACTGTGTGTATTGTCGGTCTATTTACAAACAGGTACAGGAAACGACTGCAGACATACACGGATTGTTACAGTACACTCAGTCACTGAATCCTGCCTACAAGCTAATGTCATCATTGCTATTATTTATCGTCTAAAAATACATTTCCGTAAAATAAAATGCAAAACATTTTTTTCATACCTTTGTAAACATGTTTGTAACTATCTGATGTGACACCTCGGCTATATTCAAAATGCGGATTTTAGACATAAGCCAGGTGTAATTTGTCGGTCTGCCTCCTGTGGAATCACATCATACTCAAGTTAGACTCTTAGTTAGCTACGTGGCCAGGTGCTGTATGTCTAACAATAATAAGACAAGAATGGCCTTAAGAGTTAAAAAAAAAAAAAAAATGAGAGAAATTGTGTCTATTTTTCCAGTGCACAAATTCATCCGTACTTTTGCTTCTCTAACTGGCACATGTCACGCACAGACGTCCGGAGTGGAATTTCAAAGGCCGTTTTCGCAACAAAGCAGACTTATCTGTGATCACAGAGTACAAAGTGACTTCAGTATGGCACCAAAATCTTCTACTCTGAACAATATCTAAATAAACACACATCCATTCACACATTTACATACACGCAGAACACTAGCAGTATTGGCACGCGTATGGGCCCTGGGCCGGCAACGGACCTCAGAGAGGAACTCTAAGTCTGCTTCTAAACCAACCCAGTGGAAATGTTTGCAGCATCATTAGGACTTGCAGTTATCTAAAAAAAAAAAAAAAAAAAAAGGAAATCGACAGAGCTGAAAGCTTCTGAAGACTTTACAGTGAAATGCTCTCTAAGCTACACTTCGCTTTAGATTCCTGCCTCCCTACTGCTATGTGCTCACTCTCCTTTCGCCTCCTGTAACCAACAAACCGTGAAATCATAAAAGTGGACATGCAGCAGGCGTTTATTAACACTGCTGGACTGTTGAGAAACTGTGAGTTTTCCATTGTAGACACAATGTCGTACTCCAGCGCAGGGGAACGCGGGGTTATCACCAGCAGTTCCTTTCCTCATCCTCTCAGTTCCTCTCCTGGTTGTGTGACAGCCTCCCCTTCCTCTCCGTATAGCGCACGCTCTCTCTCTCTCTCTCTCTCTCTCTCTCTCTCTCAGGCGAGTCGTAGCATCTCAGGGGTTTTCCTCCTGAGCTCGGCGGAAACTTAGACGTTTGAAGGAGTCCCTGTTAGAGGGAGAGGACGGTGGGTGAGGGAAGAGGGGGAAAAGACAGAAACAAAAGACAAGGAATGATGTGATGATGATTATCAGGAGGAGGAGTTACAGTTTAAGGCAGGTAGAGTTGAGATGTCAGGTGTCAAGTGTCTTGTAATAGGGTGAATGGCGTCTCTGTCTCAGCCACATCGCCCCCCCTAATACTTGTTTCCGCACTATGCAACTTCAAGGTGAGTGTAGGATCACAGCGTTACATACGTGTTTACTTCAAGATGCAAGTTTTCGACTGTTATGACGTAATGAGTTTTTTTCGTAGTTAGCAGCAACATTACGCCTGACTAACTCTTAGGGACCTGGGATTTGTGTTTACAACAGTGATGTTGCACTCAGAAACTGTGGGGGTCGCCACATCACACAAAATACCAATTTCTACATAATGTAACATTATGGTTATAAGATAAACACGTTTGATCATGAAAGCACTTCTTCGCCAACATGGAGCCAGTTCCTTTCAAGTTCACGTGACACATTTTGAACTGTTCGGAGCAATTCTAGCAAAACAACATTAGTTTTTCTTCACCTGAAGCGGGAGACTTGACAGCATTGCTAGGCATGCCATATTCTATAGCAGACTTATTCAGCTACTGTTTAAAAAAGGGTCAAATGGTAAATGGACTTGCATTTCTATGACACTTTTCCAGGCTACTGACTGCTCAAAGTGCTTTACAACGCATGTCACATTCACACACAATATCCAAAAACTGATGGAAGAGGCTGCCATGCAAGGTGCCGAGCTGCTCATCAGGAGAAAGAGTCTCAAGAGTGCTTCGACGTGCAGCCGGGGGAGCCGGGTATTGGAACCAATGACCCTCCGATTACTGGACGTCTCACTCTACCTCCTACGGGGCTGAACTTTTGCACTTTTTATTTCATTTGTTTTCCCTCGCTTTTTTTATTAGGTTTTCAACTGAAAAAGGGTCATTATATGTACAAAAGCGCAGGAAAAAAACAATGTACCCTTTTAATATTAGGAGTTAGTTGTCAGTTTGAGTCTCATAAATTCCCTCCGCTTGAACAGCCTGGGTCAAAACATTTTAATAAAATAGGAGTGTTTTTGTGCTTAGCAGCAGACATTACGAATGAATGAGCTTAAAAAGCCTACTGACAAAATAACTAAAGGGCTGGAATGAGGTCATTGAAGGGACAAATTCTGCCCACTGGCAGCCAGTTGAACAGGTCTGTTCTATAGGTTGGAAAGAAAGGTTGGAGAGGGCACTTTGTCTTGCACATAATGGTCTTCTGCGTCTCCTTATCATTTATGGTTAGTTGGTTCATTCTTGCTTTTTGGGTGAGAACAAATATCCGTAATAGCAGAACAAAAGCTCACAGGTAATCAATGTGATCTACCACCTTGCCAGCGTTTACTTTCTGTTGTACATACTGCAACGGCCTCCTCTGAACACACATCCTTGACGACAATGGTTTCACAAAGATAGCACCAAGAATTCTGAACAGAACCGACTCGGAAACCTAATTGTGTGGAAGAGGGCTATCAGTGAGCGAGGCGTCTTTAGTAATACATGGTTGCAATTTGGCCCTGGCATTGGTCCAACACTCAATCTGTGTCCTGTGGCTCCGCTTCAGCTTTCAATATTGGTAGAGGTGACACGGACAGAGTGAATGGATCTCTGCTCAATTCCATTTGTTCTCACTTTCCTTTGCAATCATACGGAGTGATGAAAAGATCAATGATGTGTCTCTTGTCCAAGCAGTATTGGCTGTTTGACCCGGTGGGCCTGTTTACCTGTTCTCCAGCCGAGGCCTGATGATGGGTTTATACAGCTCGGGAATCTTCCTCTCCAGCATCGGCCTCAGGCTCTCTCTCAGGCGGTTGTAGTTCTTCTTCAGCTCCTGCTGGTACTCTTTCTGGTCAAACGTGATCAGGTGCTTGTTCTTCTCAACGGCCTCACCACACCTGCAGGACAGAGAGCAGAGCGGCGGCTGAAATAAGTTTTATATAATATTGCATTTTCTTAAATGACATTGCATGTGAGTTGAATGTACTCCTTGACCTTCTTCAATGTAATACACTCAAGCTGAAGTACAGCCTGGACGGTGCTTCTATGCAAACCAATCTTGCGGTAATCCTCTCCATGTCCTCAAGCCTTCAGAAATGCACTGCACTGTTTCATGCTAACAACATCCTGTACCTACTTGACATAAATTGGACTCCTTTGCATGAGAGAAGTCCAAATGAATTAACAATGTACTTGACTGCAAGGAACTCCTATATGCCTATTAGACCTTTCCAAGTACCTCAGCTTAGGATGCAAGCTAAACTGCGAATGACCCACAAGGCTGTTTCGAAACGCAGTTAGAAGGAGCGGCAGAGGTAAAACTCCAAATCACTAAATGACTAACGAATGAAAAAGGAAAATGCCTCATGGTAAAGGAGAGCGCCGCAGGATTGGAGCTGAACAAAGAGCAGACAGCAGGTATGGGGTCCCTCCGCGGTCCTCTATCATGACATGTATAATGGCCAACATACAGAGCAGCCTGCAGGAAATCAGAGAGACTTGGGTGATTGCTAGCACATGTCTGGGTTTATCTCTTAGCTTTTTAATGAGGGTAATATGGAAACTGCAATTGTTGTGTAACAGTGTACAGTAAATACTCTGGGCGAAGAGCGTTAAGGACAGCTCACAAGGGGAAAACATCTACTTGATGTGTTGCCCTCTATCTGACAGCTTGGTTTGGAAAGAATGTTTCATCATTTAGATATCTAAATAAAGCAGTCGTATTTGCAACATCGCCTCCTGGTTTTCCAAGCCAAATTTAAAAACAACAACCTATGGTCATCTCATGTCAGTTCCTGGAGGTAGATAATCCGAAAAAACAAACACTCCAAACATTCCTCACTTTACGCCTAAAACTCCTAGACACGATGTTTTTAAAATGCCAACAACAAACAAGTAGGACTAAATGGCAATATGTAAGAATTTTAGTTTAAAACATTCAAAAATAAGAAATAACTGTTCTGACACTATGACGTCTTCGTATTGTGTTGCAGAGATAGCTACTGAAGCTAGTATGCTAACCAGCTAGCTCTGGTCCGTTCCAGTCTAAAGCACCTATGTCAACAGTGTAAGCAGCCACATTCTTAAATTGTTTTAAGTTCCTAGCCCAAACAACCTGAAGCTCCTCTCTCCCACAGAAAAAACTGCTCCTGAAACGCTCCGTCAGTAGTCTCGCCTTTAATTCCGTGACTTTGTGACATCACACTATGTCACAGAGCCACACATTTGCATAATTTATGACTTGGCATTTAATATTTCAGCCCAGCTTCTTGGTTGTTGTCAGTGGTGCTGGGTCAGGCATGTTTTAGCTGACCAATCAGAGGAGACTAAGTATGTTGGAAGAGACAGGTGCTAAAAAGGGCGTTTGAGACAGAGGGGAGCTGGACAGAATGAGAAAACCAATTAGGTTTTTTGAGCACTAGCGCATGTAAACCCATTCTAGTAGTGAGCCAAAATAAAACTAGGAAAATTAGCGTACATCTCCTTGAATGATTCCAGGCGAATCATAGTGGAAAGCCAACAAAAAAAGCTATCAAGTTTTAATTTTACATGCAAGTAGAAATGTATGTGATATGATGCATAGACACACAAAACAGTTCATTGCAAAGAACCATATAGTGTATAATGAAAGAGTATTCTTGCGGCCCTACCATGAACTTTAAAGTGCATCTGTTCATAGTAACGAGTAAGCACTTAAAAAGCAGTATGTGTTGCATAGCGGGCCTGATGTTTAAGAATGACGATAGAGATTTCATCCAGTGGGGTGAAACAACACTGTCAAGAAGATTGGCATACAAAGGGTCAAGTGCCAGCTCACCTTGAATTAGGATAGAAAATAAACCTCTCTGAAATTACAGTAAATATTTGCCGACCTGCTTGTAGCAATCAAGGCGGCTGGAATGTGACATGGGGGTTAGAAAATGAAAACCACCTTTTGGAGGCAAACAGAACGTGCCCATGAGAGGAGTAGGGGACATAAATACAACGACACACTTCTCTGGCACAAAAATCAGCATATCCTCAGACACACTGCTGTGGGTAGGGTTGGTTGAAATTACGCTCTCAATGTAATCAAAATATAATTAAACTCTTGGGAACAATAAACCTTTGCAATTCCGGAAAAAAAAGTGTTTAGTGATATTACGATGAGGAATATCTTCCATCGTCGTATGGCAAATAAAAAAAAATATCCTTCGTCCCAACGGGTTGTATTATTTCCTCTTACTGTACCTGTTTGGTTTCTTTAACTACCACTTGGTATGCAATTTGGAGGAGCTTATCTCTTCCATCTCTTCATCTTGACTGACTCTCTGCTTAAACAGCAGGATATCAGTCTCCTTCAGTCACACTCTGAAGCTCCCTTTTATCTTCTTACACTGACACCAGATTGGTGTATACATAGAGCATCCCGGAGAAGACTCTCACTCCTTCTGAGCCTCACAAAGATACAGAATTTTCTCCTTAGAAATCTCTTTGAAGTATCGATTTATACTTCCACCTACTGAGCCACTGCCAGCCACCAGGAACAATAGAGAGGAGCAGAAATGCAAATTCAAGTAAAATAGTTGGTGAACTACATGAGCTTCATGGCTCGCCGGGAAAGTTCTTGTTTTTCTGGATTCTTGCGGTGTTGTCCCTCATTTTTGCATGACTTTGGTGCAGTGCGTATAGCCGGCCAGGTGGCTCTGCTTTGATCGCATCTTACCTCATTATAAACTCTTTGAAACACAGGCGCAGCTTATTGTGGTGACGGAAGAGCTTCGGGTCCGCTGGGATCTCATTCAGGAAGACCTGCGCCACCTCCAACGGGCCCTACAACGGAGGGAGAGGAGGGCGGGGAGAGGAGGGAAGGGACAAAAAACAAAGACACAGAGTTAGGGAGACAAAGACAGAGAAAGCACAAACAGAGCGGAGGAAGGAAAGAGAGGAGGTAAGAGAGGAAGCGTTTGAGAGTGTATGCACAAAGGAGGGATGAGAATGCCCCTCATTCAGACGAGGGGAAATGGCTTCCGAGCTGAATGCCTAATGCAGCGAAGGGGGCCGAGAGAGCCGGACTGGAACATGAGGAAGATATCAGATCAGAGCCATGATTAGCTTCCTGCATGGCTAATGTCACTAGTAACCCAGCATACACACGCCATTTGGCTCCCATTTGCCCAGTAAGAGATCTTGTTATCCCAACTTATATTCATCATAAAACCACAGCGCGCTCGCACAGCGTCTGCATCACGACAGGCACAGTTAAACAGCTCTGATTAGCATCATAAACGCATTGGGCCTCAGTCCTCGGTCTGAGCCGCAGACCCACACGCAGAAGCCCGGCCTCCTGCCGCTGATTACAGTCAAGAGTTATGTGTTTACGGAGCTGCTGAGCATTAGCCTTGTGTATACAACCATCAGGTCGATGCGAGGGACCTGTCAGATTAGACACTGGGAGATAAAGCATAGGGGAAGCGAGCGGAGACGCTGTAGCTAGCTTCATCATTACTCCACCATTCACCATGCTGGCAGGACCTGGAAGCTATCAGATCAAAGAGACCTCCGGTTCGGCGTGCCGTGCGGCGGAGACATGAAAGGAAGAGGGGCCATGAATTGACGTTTTAACTAAATCAGGGGAAAAGCAAAGGAAGGATTAGGGTTATGGATGGGGTGAAGGCTTTGATGTGTGATCACTGTCATGTCTCCCACCTGCACTCTGCGACTACAATGGGAACTGTAAATGTGATAAGATAAATAAAGGGTAAATTATTCTGGTTTATTTTCCCCATGCACATTAAGAAGAAACACTCAGGGGGACAAAAGGGGGGGGGGGGGTTCTACATATGACACAGAGAGCAATGATTCTGAGGGAGCAGCCATCATTTGGTTAAACATGAAGTAAGTGATCATTTCAGCTATAATAGGGGCTGACAGAAGTGTAAAATAGAAGCAGAGCCTTCCCCCTCCCCCTCCCCCTCCTCCTCCCCCTCCTTTCTTACCTGGTTAACAGTGGTGCCCACAGATCCTTGCAGCAGCATCTGTAGCATCTTAGCATCAGGCTGCTCTCTGTGTGTGGCGACTGCTAGCTCTCTAGTCTTCTTCTGCATGTCCTCGATGGCCACCTCAATGGGAGTCAGGTCAAACTGGAAACCGAAAAAAACAACAAGGTACACGTTTGCCGCTGCAGTCAACAAGCGTCATACCTGGTGAAAGCGGTCTTCAAAGCCGCAACGTGATCTCACCTCCTCTTTCTGGATGACATTGATGCGAGTCTTGACGTAGGGGAAGGCGTGCATGGTGGTGAGGATGGTCTTCCTCTTGTACTGCTCGTTGAGTTCACCCCGGGGGCGCCCGCTCTTGGTGAATGGTGTGGTGTACATGAAGCGCCGCAGGTTGAAGTTCTTCTCAAAGTTTGTCATCCGGTCTTTCATCTCGTAGTCATCAAAGAAGGGCTCCACGTAGGTGATCTGGATGTATGCCTGGTGAGGAGCGGTGGAGATTACCGTTTGATTCTTGCAACGCAGCAGACGTATATCTTGAAAATGCATTTTGCACAAGCTCGCTTTTTTATGCATTACTTTAAAAGTGTCTTTGTTTCAGCATACATTTAAAAAGGTATGTTCTGTACATAGTCTACACACTGTACCCTTACTGCGTATAAAATGACGAGCATTAATAATGGTGACAACGTTTTCTGCCTGTTACCATGAAATACAGATTATTTGCATTATTTGATCAATTTCATATTTCACATTTCCATTGCTATCTGTAATATCAAATCCATACTACGGCCGTTTGGTTTTGAGTTTATCAGGAAAAGAAAAGTATCTATCAAATGCTATTATTAACATAACATCACTCAATGGGATCATTGCTATTTTATATTTTAGATGTTTATTTTTTGTTTCATGTCGGGGGGTCACACTGAAGACGACTTTTCCGATATAAAATATTTTCATATTATCAGCTTATCCCAGAAGATATTTGTGTAAAATAATCATTATAATAGTTATCATCATAACATGATTATTGTTGAGTAATGGCCAAAAATGTGTTTTGTGAGATGACAGTGACCTTGACCTGTGACCATTAGCCACCAATCAGTTCATGCTTGTGTCCCAAAGGGACCTTTTGCCAGATTTAAAGAAATTTGCTCAAGGCATTCTTGAGATATCGCTTTCACAAGAATGCGACGGAAAGATAACCCGAAAATATGTAAAAGATAGAAGATATTTTTTTAAAAAAGAACTTATGGGGCCCTGGGGTAATTTGGAAACCTCATAAGTTATTTAACTGTTTTTCAGTTCTGTTCCTGCTTGTTTTAGATGCCTCCCTGCTGTGACACCTGATTCAAATGAAAATGTCATTATCAGGCTTCTCTAGAGTTTGATGACGAGCTGATCATTTGAATCAGATGTGTTAGGGCAGGGAAACATCTTAAACACGCAGGGCAGGAGCCCCAGGAACAGGACTGAAGAACAGCAAGTGATTTAATGTAAATATTAATCATATTCAAAGATCATTAATATTGTTTAATACAGACAACAGGAGCAATCAGTGGCTTGACATTACAGTGACCTACCTTGTTGGGGTTGAGTTGTTTTCTATCCACTGGTGTAGAGTCCTTGATCATCACCAGTGTCTCCTCTCCAAAACACTGACTGTAGAAGTTCTACGAGTGGTGGAAATTGCGCAGTTAGTTTCATAATACAGTCCATCATAATTTCTATGCAAATCTAACACAGATTCATGTAAGAATAGAAATGTTAAGAGATCCCTTCATTTGAAGTTTGCTTCACAAATGATTCACCACCTTATTTGATTCAAGAGGCTGACACTGCATCCCTCCTCATGACATGATTTCTCCGTTTAGGCATGTAAATGAATTCCGAGCTCTCTAAAACCTCACTAAAAGCAGATGGATGATTGTGAGTCTTGCCCTCAGTCATCCTGTTCAAGCAAAGTCTCTCTCTCTCTCTCTCTCTCTCAGTCATTATCAGATTCCACCAGTCCAGCCATCTTCCCTTTTCATTCCACCTCAATCGCACATTAACTCGCAATGTGCAGCAAACAAATGCAAGCTCTCCCGTCTCTCCTTACCTCCAGCCTGTGTGATATCTCGGGCAGATGTGTGATCCCCGGCTCCTTGTAAATGAATTCCCGTTCATCCAGGTCGCCGAACTTGGCCCCATAAAAACCAACCCGGAAATATGTTCCAAACATCCTCTTGTGGCCCTGAGGGGGGGGTTATGTTGGTACTCAGCATGACATCAGGAACATATTTTTTTATGATCTGAATTGCACTTTACAGTGTTCTCCTTACGAATGGCACTTTGGGGAGTTAGTCAAAAACATCGATATGCCTATAAACCATTTCAAAATAAAATACTCAAGCAGAACAAAATGTAGCTAAGACTCTTAGCTATCCAAGCAAATTTAAAGGGGCAAATTCTGTGTACTGAAGTATTTTATCTACTTTAAGATTTACTGAATAAGCTAAGACCTGCAGTACGTGTGTCACTACCTTCTGAATGATGTTATCAAAGGCTCTCTGTAGTTTGTCATGAGTGGATGCCAGTTTCCTGAAATCTCTGTGAGCCTCCAGGATCGGTATGATGATCTTGTACACCTCATTCACCGCCTCGTAGAGACCACCCTGATGAGACAGCCATCAACACTGGTCAGTATCACCACACACACACACACACACACACACACACACACACACACACACACACACACACACACACACACACACACACACACACACACACACACACACCATGTAAAGACGGAACATTTGCACTAAAAATAAATAATCAAATGTTCTACAGAATGTCCGCTCTAAAAAAAAAACAATTATGACTCACTGCACACATCAGCTGCGCCCCCTATTCCTTACAACATAGTTTTGCTGGTTGGTACCTGCATTGAAATACTAGTTTAAAAGAAGGGACAGTTCAGTTGCTGAGGTTTGGATATACCGGCGGCAGAGATGTCTCCCTTAGAGAAATGAATTTGAAAACCTCAACAGCAATGCCTCTTCCCAGAAATAATGACCCCCATAACTCAAGAGAATCCACAGAGCTTTTTGTGAGCAGTTTCATGTAGGAACTCTTTTCTTTTACCAGACAATACTGTATCAGTGCAACAAAGGATGCAAGCATCTGCTGGATGTAAACATTAATGGCGTCCTGTAAGCTAGCTTAGTTGGGCGAGCCTCTCATCCATTGCATATTCTCTTTCATCCCCTACATGAATCTGCTCACAACAAGGTCTGTGGATTATCTTGAGTTACCGGGTCATGATTTCTGGAAAGAGACGCTGCTGTCGAGTTTTTCAAATGTTTTGTTTTGGCGCCCATCTAGTTACACTGTGTTCAAGAGAAGACAGATGTCTCTATGGACGAAATCTCATCAAATCTGCAACTCGCACCAAAAAAATCTCGATGGATAAAAAACACAACCGGTAGGAGGGGAAATATGAAGTTTTGATTTTGGGGTGAACCGACCCTTTAAGGACATCGGTAATGTAAAAGCAGAGGGACAGCCAGTCACCATTGGTTCCTACAAAAAAAAATATAAATCTTATCTCACAGTTATTATTAACAGTAATAATAACTTTTCCAATTTTCCATTCTGAACCCCACACAGTCACAGACTAATAGGAATTAGTATGGAGTTTGGATTTGGGACACAGCTTCATGTTTCTATTTTAAGACTAAACATTTTCAGTGTCTCACATTGCTGAAGAGCTCAGCCGCCTGCTCGAGCAACCCCACCAGGCCACTCTCCGTGAAGTACCGTCCCGAACACACCCCGTCCTCGTCCGGGGACAGGATGTCATCCGACACCGCCGACTCCTCCAGCACGTTGGGGGAGATGTTCTGAGGAGAAAAATCAGTCGGCTTATCAATCAATTATCCCTCCTAATCAGATAATCAATCACAGGGCTGACTTTAAAAGGAGATGTCCTACAGTGGGAAATGGGACTAATCTGATGACCATCCAATCAATGACCTGCTGACTTCTGCAGCTTAGAGCGTCCTGTACCAGAGCGCCACAGAGGCCCTGTGTGTGACACAGCTCATCGATAAAAGCGGCTTCTCAGTTATAACTGTTTGTTTTCAGTTCGGGGAAGCTGTCTGTTCACATGTTCCCACAGGAGCACATTTGCCTTTTTCCCTCTTCAACTTCAAAGGCGCTGTGTTAAGCAGCGCTACCAAGGGACCGTATTTATATGTTGACGTTATGAGTGTACAGCTCCCCCCTCTGGACACACACAACCAAATTTGGAAATATTCCGTGGGGAGATGTCAAATGTGGTGTGTTGTGCAGGGGAGGGTTTGCCTCGTTTCAACAAAACAACCAAGAGTCACGACAAACAAATGATGAATGCTCATTTCGTGGGGCTGCGAGGCTGTGAATCTCCATCTTTCAGACTGAGCATGTGTTTGCTATTTGCTCCTCGCTGACTTTGGCGCATATAAGCTGTATTTATGTGTTCTACCTGGAAGGTGACGCTGCCAACAGGCAGGTACTTGTGATCCTCCAGCATGCTGAGATACTCGGCCACCAAGGCAGCGGCGTGGACCAGACACATCGCCGACTCAGTGTAGCACTTCCTGTTGTTGTGTTTCTCCGCCATGTTCTGCAGCCAGGTCAGACGCAGGTCAGGAGATGTCTGGTAGCCCTTCGCTATCCTGAGGAGGGGAAGAGACGAAGGGTACTGTAGTTGGTTTGCTTTATTTTCTCCTTATAAACCAGGTTTAATCCTCGTTCAGATTAATATGTCATTTTGAAGAGAGACTTGGAAAAACAAAAAACGAGGGAGACTAAACTGCTCAAAACTTTTTGTTTTAGAAACAAGTTGTTGGTGCAAGTGCTCCAGCCATGATGTATTTAGAGTACATGTGTGTTGATATATGTGACTTTTCAGATTAAATTCAGCTTTTTGATATTTTATGGTTAAAAATAGCAAAGTTTTACACAATGCTCAATCCCACTGATAACAGTTGTGAATTGCGCTAAATGAATATAGAGAGTTAATATCTTATAAACAAAATGTGTGCATGAGAGTGAGTGCGGCAGCCATGGACGCATTCTGGTTGATTAGCACTTTTATGAGCAAGTAAAAAAATATATATATATATATGGAAAAATTTTTCCCTGTTCCTGGAATGCATGAATAATCATTAGCCCGACAACGTGGGAATAAATCTAAAACACTCTGAATGAATTAGTTTATAAAGCAGGTGAGTCACTGCGCTATACTAACGAGTGAACTCAAGCATCTGGAGACCAAATGTCTTGTGCATCAATGACCTGTGTGTTTATAGGGGGGGCTTGGAGGTTGGGGTGAGTCTAGGTGAGTGTGTGTAAAGCTAACGGGTCATTCCGTACCGCTGCTGCCAGACACTCGTCAGGTGACTTGGACCAAAACCAAAACAGAAAGGTGCATGATAAATGACACATGTAGGCGACATTAGGGCATGTTGAGCCGAAGTGCCTAAATCAACATACAGCACATGTATGCGCTCTTTGTCTCCCCTTTTCCCCCCGTTCATGTACTCTGACACACACACACTGACACACACACACACACACACACACACACACACACACACACACACACACACCGAGACACACACACTGTTTGCATTTGCATATACACAAAGCCAGATCAGAAGACTAAACTGCTACCACATGGTAACCATAGCGAGGGCACAAAATAGAGGCAAAACAGCCCAAACCACAGAGAAATAGGAAACAGCAGCGCAACATAGGGAGAAGCCACAGGGTGATGAGAGGCAGCGAGAGACACTACAGATGAAAAAAAAAAGAGATGAGGAGTGTTTTTCCTACCTGTACATGAGGTCCATGAGCATTTCGGGGTCTTCCTGGAACTCCCTCATCTTCACTGTGTCTGACAAAATACTGTTAAGGTTTCTGAGAAGCTCATCCACCTGGAAAAGAAAAACACACACAAGAGGAAAATATGAGTCCGCAATACAATCAACAAGAAGACAGCAGTTGTGTGCGTGAGCTGTTCTATACCTGCGAGGGCAGCTGAGTGTTCTGCATCTCCGTGTCCTCCTCCGCGTAGGCCAGGATGGTGCGGAGCGAGCGCCTCAAGTACTCCTCCTGGAAGTCTGATGACTTGCCGACCAGCGAGGCCAGAGACATGGTGACCTGCATCTTCACTCTCGAGAAGTTCTGGCGGCGACAGAAGAGACCGCAGTGAACGTCAGCGCTCAGCATTTCGCAGTGTTTATGGTACAGCAAAGACAAAGATTTTCTGATGTAAAAACAGCAGCCTAGCAAATTTGCATTCCGTGTGATTATGGATTTTCCACAGACTCGAAACATTTCTTTTTTTTCTTTTGATGCATTCCCTGCAAGCTGAAGAAAAGAATGGAAAACAATCAGTAGCTAAACAAGGCATATTAACATATTAAAGACAAATGCATCTTGCAAAAAAAAAAGAGAATGTTCCTTCTTCTGGCCCTATTCCGACTACATTATGCCTCTGAATTGCTTAGCTACCAAAAAATACTCCAGTAATGGCCAGAGCACGTATTTACTCAACAAATGAGGCTCTTTATAAGACGTAGTCCAGTATGTTTGCCTGTGTGCTTCATATTCCACATCACATCTACTACTACTCACACTTGTGGTTGTTCTATTCTAATTTTAGTGAATACTGGGCAGAACTACTCATTCTAAATTGTGCTGAACTACTTCATTAATAAACACGCTCCATCCTCGACATGTGTCAGTCAGCTATCTGAACGTAGTTGTGGTCACTCTTACCAAAAAAAAACATCAGAACATCTGAATAAAAGCCTGAGCAAGAATTAAAAATAAGCTGTCGTGCTGTATGAGAAACAAGCAGGAGAGTTATGATTGTGTGATGACAATGAAATACAGACAAACAAATACAGTATTCATGCTTCACTGCATGGAACATTTCTCCTTTTGCTTTTTGTTGTATTTGACTGATGTTTACTGTAGCGCTGCAACCAATAAACCTTTATTTACTATCATAAATGAAAAACAAAAGCAGCAAATCCTTACATTTAAGAAGCTTAAACCGGCAAATGTTTGACCTTTTCCTCAAAAAATTACCATTATCAATCATTAGACAAAACCAAAGTAGTAATTTTCGACTAATCATTGCAGCTCTAGTTTGTGGTATGAAGATTTTGGCTACTTTCTGGCAATTCAACCGTTCTTCACCTGACCATAAAAGTTTCTAAATGATTGAGTAAAACAATTATAAATCAAAAATCAAGAATACTTGCACACTTTACTTTGTTGTGGAGATGTAACGCTGGATATAAAGAGGATCCTCTAACACGCAATGAAACTTGAGACGTCTTGACGTCATTGCACTTATTCAATTACCACACAGAGAGCTACAAGAGATAATGTTCTGATCCAAATGAAAAAGGATAATTGTCGCTTGTGCTCTCCCTTTCCCCGTCTCTCCATCCTTCACCCCACCTGTCCAAAATAACAGGCCTGACAAACACCCCTCCATCCTGTGCAGCCGGGGCTTGTGTGTATGTGCGGGAGAGTGTGCTCGTGTATGTGTGAAGTCCCATCTATCTCCAGCATGACCAGCTAAGCGGGAAATGATCTCCCATTAGCAGAGACATAATCACCCATGGATCATCTCTACGGCCCCATTCTGTTCAACTGAGCATGGAGCCAGAGCCTAACCACCCATCACTGCCCTCTAACTCGGTGTGTATGCGCATGTGTGTCTGTGTGTGTGTGTGCGCGTGTGCTCAAAAGTAGCCTAAATGATAGCTTAAGTCAACACATAACCCTTTTTCGTCTCTCTCTCCCTCTCTCCCTCTCTTTTTCCTTCTTCCTCTGGCTTTCTATCCAACCTTTCCATAACTTGACAAGCTTTAAACTGCACACTTCAGTTTTTTTAGTGAGTTGTTCCATTTCTGGAAAGACAGCCTTGTATTTTTCTTTTTTTAAATCTTAAATTAAAAGTAAATGATGAAGAGAGGGGAAAAGTGAGTGTGACACGCCGAGAGCAACACGAGGGCGGATGAAGGGAGGAAAACATAAACAAAGAAAGAGGTAGAGCGTAAGTTCTGTATGAATGAGTCATATGTCTGCTACGCTAATTCGGATCACAGCTCCCTCTGTATACACCGTATAAACAAACATATGCAAAGACACGCAGATGGGAAATACTCTCTTTAAACTGGAGATACTGTGTGTGTGTGTGTGTGTGTGTGTGTGTGTGTGTGTGTGTGTGTGTGTGTGTGTGTGTGTGTGTGTGTGTGTGTGTGTGTGTGCCAGTGTGCTCCACAGGCCGGTGTCTGATTTTCATTAAAGTGTACAGACTGTAAACACAGGAAATATTGACTGCAACAGCAGTTATCGAACCAGCAGGACAAAATGAAAGAAGACACCCCGTCCCAAACCTCCCTGCCTTCAGATGTGTCTCTTTTTTTCAATCTCTTTTTATTTATCTCCATCACCGCTTCACCTCTGGCAGAAAACACCCCTCTTTCTCTGTCGTGATTTCCTCCTTTCCACCCCATTCACGTTCTCCCTCTCCCTGCCCTTGAGGCTCGTATAGTTACACATTCACACACACACACACACAGTATGTACTGAAACACACACGCACATACAGAGAGAGAGAGAGAGGTCTGGCTGTCATTAGTTAAAGAGGGGTAGGAACATGGGGAGGCAGACAGTGACATATCTCTCTGCTCTCTACTCAGAGACACATCCTTCAGCAGAAACTTTCTGCGGCGCGCTCAAAATAGACATGGAAAAGACATTAAAGCCGAGCAGGAGAGGAAAAGAAGTGGAGAAGATAGGGTAAGATGTGTGTGTGTGTGTGTGACTCCCCACCTCCATGTGCCTCGCGAGCAATCCTCTCATGTGCACTTAAATTAAATCTAATCTGACATAAATGCAATTTCTCCCGCAAGCTTAGATGTTTGATAAGGTTTCAACTGACAGAAAGGTGCCTGACATTTGCTTTATGTGGGTGTTTCTCCAGCGTGTGTGTGTGTGTGTGTATGAGTGCGCGCGTGCACATCTGTATAACCCATTGAAACATAAGCACAGGATCATTCTTCGTGTGCGATGTTTTTTTTTTGGTGCGTGCGCTTACACTGGCATTGCTGTAGCTGTATCTCATGATGAGGTAGAGGGTGGCACAGGCCTGGCTCCTGTTTTCATCGACAGGGCTGCTGCAGTACTGGAGCACCTTCTGGCACAGGTCCGCACACTGCTCCGCCTCCTCCTCAAACAACAGGTCCCCAAACTGCACACACACAAACACACATACACACATAGAGATAAATGAATCCAGGCACACAAGGTGGTAAACACAGGCACACACACACACACACACACACGTATATTGACTTATAATTCTGGCCTGTATCAGCAGTTTGCCATCCCCACAAGCAGTAAGAACATTGAATTTAGACACAGAACCTGTTCGTGTATACACATCCACCCACGCACCTTCCACTTACTTTCCCAAATGAACACACACACACACACACACACACACACAAACAAACACACACACACACACACACACACACACACACCACAATGAAAATACCTTGACAACAAGCGATCTGAGTGTGCTGAAGGTGTGAGAGAGGAAAGTGGTACTCTGGTTGCAGGTGAGAGAGTGGAGTAACACCTTCAACACCCCGCCAACCACGCTGTCCTTACACTCAGCCAAAGGCACCGCCTGGACATGAGACAGATGAAAATAAAAGAAAATTATAAGAGATGAATGGTTGTACCTGCAGGCAGGCTAGGAGGTCACTTGAATGTAAAACTAAATATTTGAACTGCTCAGGAATCCCAACAGAGCTGGTTTAATATGCAGTCTACGTAGACATTTCCCAGGCGAAGACTGACCTGTTTTTTACTCTGTTTTATAGCAACTTATATTACAGTGGCACACTGCATGACATTATTCTGGTTTGGCCAATATTCTGGTTTATGCACAACTATATTGTGAACCAGTCATTTGCAATGAACAGGACATTTGATGCAGGTAAAGGGGACTGCTGGGCCTCGGTGGAGGTATATGCTCTACGGAGTGTCACTCTAGTCTGTCATGTGTTCAACTTCTGTACATACAGTGTTTAGAGATTTGCATGACTTGTACCTGTAGGATAGTTTCTAGCAGGTCCAGCACTATCAGGTTAGTCTCAGTGGCTAAATTTCCACTAATCAGCGCCTCCTGGTCCAACTCTGCTTTAGTCCTGATGGAATATGGTGATAGTAAGACAGATATTTAGAGAAGAAAGGACCATAATAAAGAAAGTCCGAGAGAGAGGGTGACATTGGTAATGCAAGAAAGCAAGGAGGGACATTTTTTAAAAACTGAAATTAACGTACTTATCCTGTCTGTCGTTGGTCTGTCGCCACTGAGTGAGATCTTTCCTCCATCGTAGGTGCTCCCTCTGACCCACGGTCCTGTCCATTCCTGTGAGGGATTCGAGGATATTACCAAATACTGATAAATACTGTCTTTTCACAATAATAAAGCGTTTACTCCATGTACATCAGAGTATATCCATATCTGTACTGCTGCTTAACACAGACAGGACACAAATTGTACAAAATTCCTGACTACCACAAGAAAACCTGAAATTGGTTCTTGCACTGACTTGCTGACCGCACACTTATAAAAAAAAAAAAAAAAAGTTTAAAATGATGACGTTTAAAATTCAGCGTGTTCACTAGTTTTGGGATGGTTCTCAATGAAAACTTTAAAATATTGCAGAAAATGCAGATCTAATATATGACAGACAAGCAATTCCAAGAGGAGAATACCTGCAATAATAAAGCGCAAGCAGATACACTACCTCCGACTCGTTTCATCATTTCCCCGCGGGCTCCCATTCCTCTCAGCAGAGCTTCCTCCAGCTGCAGCTTGGCCTGATGAGATTTCTGTAAGGCCTGGGTGCTCACTTTGTCAGTGCTCTGCTTACCCTGCAAACATATGGACACACATTCACCGGGCACGTACTAGTTTGAATACTTTGTAATAAAAACTCAATCTGTAAGATAAACACACATGCAGGCGAGGTATAAATGATATCAAATCTATATCTAAGTGGTCGATGCGCGTGCAAACTGACCCTGTACTCAAAGCAGGACACGCAGATAGTGAGGAGCTCCAGCAGCTTGTTGAGCTGCGAGGGAGGCATATCTATAGTCCAGCGCTGAATCAGACTCTTGTCAGCGTTCTTCATCACCCACAAGAAACACACCAACAGGTGGCGGCTGGTGTCTGCTGCCAGGGTGGCTACAGATTTACCTTGCTGGAAGACAAGTGGAGACACATATGTAGATGATGTAAAGGTAAAAATGTTGCTCTCACCGAAGAGAGATAAGTACCTGCATTCAGTGCACACAAACATCCATATGTGCATGTGCAGTACGGGCACACAGACTGAGACATTACCAGTCAAAGAGACGCAAACTAAACAGGATGCAAAATGTAAGAGAAGCTACCGTAATATGTGTATGTGTCCTTTAATTCACGGATATTCTTGGGAATACTTTGATCCACAAGGTTTCACAGCACAAATCATTTGTTTCTATAGCTGAAACACATCCAAACACACACACACACGCACACACACACACACACACAGGCCTCCTGCTCTGCCCACTGAGTTATATAACAAGTGTATCTAACAAACTCACCGTACATCATTCACAAGCTCCTCTAAACCACAAACATCACTGTCCGCTTCCACCTCTCCTCCACTCTGGCTTCAGTGAAGTATGGTTCTCTTCCCCATCTTAATAGGCGTTAAATCTACTGCAGATTAATTTACCGTCATTCGTGTGATGATGAATCGCTCCTATAGAGGGCTACTGCTGCTTCACTGTGTGGCAGCTTTGATGAATGTAGCCATTAACCTCCTAGTGCTCTAGGTGTCCCACCTAAAAACCCGTTTCGCAGCAGGGCTGAGTGAAGCTCACCAGAACCGGCATTACATCTCTGCAGCATGTAATCAAAAACACTGTGTGTTTATTTGAAAAAAGTGCTTAATGTAAAAAAAAAAAAAAAAATCTTTTCTGAATAATCAAACATTGTTTGCAGGGGAGCTTTTTAGAAAATGAGGAACAAGCGCTCTGGCAGCCATGTTGGGATTTGTGATGGATACCAGGCCGATGGCTCAGTTTGGTGAAATTCAGTTTTTCCACAACAGTATTTCATGTTTGAGCATACAAGGAACTGATTCATGTCTTGGACATGAGCAGAGAAAGAGGAAGAGAATGGCAGCGTTCAGTTATAGTGCCTGTGTTGTTGCTGTAGCTACACTTGATTGATGTGTTTGTCAGGAGGACGGCCCTGTTCACTTATGATGGCAATGCCTGCCTATAAACCATCTCCTCTAGACGTGTGTGTGTGTGCGCGTGATTTTTTTCAGGATGGATGAAGTGTGTGTGTGGTTCTGACAGCTAATCAATCCACCTCAGTGCAGCTCACCTGTTAGGAGGCAGAATACACACACACACACACACACACACGCACTTTTGAACTTTCAAAAACAATGAAAAGCATACTATGGTCATAATCATCTTAACATCCATAAATTGTTTCTGAATTTTACCATGGATGCCATGGAAACGAGAACATTACGTCCCAGCGTGTTGAAAGGGTTCCCGGCAATCGCCATGGCAACTGACTGATTGATGGGTGGGACATTTTCAAGGTCATCCTCGGGTCCGCCCGTCTTGTTTTTCCCACCACGGGTGTCAGAAACTGCAAAGACAAACAGGTACAGCCGCAACAATTAATCGATTCGTTGTCAACCAAGTTAATCGCCAGCTATTATAAAACTGATTGACTGGTGGGAGCAATTTTTTCTGGAGAAAAATGAAAATTATTTGATTAGACTTCTTAAATGTGAATGTTTCTCGGCTTCTTTTCTCTTCTATGACACAAAACTGAATGTCAACTTTGTGTTGTGGACAAATCAAGACACTTGAGGATTCCATCTTATGCTTTTGGTAAACACTGATTGATGTTTTTCACCGTTTTCTGGCTTTTTTTTAATCAAACAACTTTCTGAATAATGGAGGAGTCAACTATGTTAAACTGAAGAATAGAGGACTGGAGCACACAGGATTAAAACACAGCTTTTACTGTGCAAAACGTCTTTATCTGAGCTCTCAAATAGAGACAGGAATAATAAACAAACACATGCCTGATTCCTATGTACATAAAGAAATCCAGGATGTTGATCGAAACAGTAGTGGGGATAATACATTGATAAACTGAGACAAGGGAATAGGACACATTCCATTGTGTCTACAGTGTAAACACAAAACTCAGCAAGTTGATGATGTCATTTATATTTTTTCCCATCACTAAATCTGCAGAACCACTCTGAGTTCGTGCACAGTCGTGGTTGCAAAATGTAGCATTTGCTCGTCGATCTGACATCCACAACTTGATTCTACGCGTACTGCATGTGTCCAATAGACAAATGACAAGATGACGTGAACTTAAAGGGTCAAGCATGTAATTGAATGTATGCAGGTTGTGTCTCCCACTGCTCGTATGTATACATACCAGTGAAGTCCAGATAGTTGGTTGAGTCGATGATAATCCCCACCAGGGAGAGGTAGAGAGCAGCCACCTTGGCTCTGACCTCCGGTTTGATACAGCGATGGTCAAGATCATGGGAGCACAGCAGGCTGTAGATGGCATTGATGGCCTTTCTCTGGACCTTTCCCCTGTGAACACACACACATTTTATTTTAAAGTGAATTCACCAGTTAAACTACAAGTATAGAAGATGTTAAACATGTGTAGAGGTTCTGCAGGTTCTCCAACAGATTTGATACAGACATTTTTTACTACAAACCTGAACTGCCAATCAGTCTTTGATTTTCTTTCATTTTCAATTTGTTTGTGATTTGTTTTGTAATAACAAGGTCGTAAGGAGAAATATTATGACAATATATGCATTGTGACTTCTGTATTGTAGTTAAATGCATTACCCTCTTCTAACATAGTTTTTTCTACCACTTTGATATGTATCTTATAAAGAAATTCATGTACTCATACATAAATATACATATATTTATGATACTCTATGGAACAATATGCTTTCTTATCTACTTGTCCTCTGTATTATTGTAGATGGCTGAGCTAGATTTTGCACTCCGATACATTTTTGTATACCTCATTATCTTACAGAAATGGAAATGTAGGAATTGGGTTTGCTGTTGCCAGTTGTTGAATTTTTTGAAGCGCATTTGTATTGAATGTGAACTTGCTGGATTCTCTGCAAAGAAACACCTGACCGAAGTCGAGCACGGAGCGGATCGGATGATGCAACATATTAAACGCGTAATTCCCTCCTTGTTGTTTTTAATATAATTGTCAATAAAATGGTGTTGATCACACCCTGGTGCGGGCTGGAATATTGACTTTATGCTCCACTGAGGTCACTGGGAGGTTAATGATCTAGAAACAACTTGTTTCCATACCCTTCTGACTCCATGTCGAGGGCGGCACTGAGCTCTGTAAGCAGCAGACCGGTGAGGTAGTGCTGCTGCTTGAATTCCTGAGAAAGCTCGAACAGCCCCAAGATCCTCTGCTGCTCCTGGAAACTGCAGGAGCCAGAACTCTGTGTGGAAAGTTGATACGAAGGAGTGACAGCACAAGATGATTCATCAGGTAAGATTTTTCCCCCTTAATGCAAAGTAAAGTCCTTTTTAAACAGCTCTCTTTAAAGTGAATCCCATCTAATGACTCCCTAAACTCCCCAAATCGTCAGTGATGAAACAACTGCCTGCATTACATTACTGAAGTGCAATTTCTGACTGACATGTGGGCAGACCTGTGAGGAGATAGATGGGCATGGTGAGGCGGGAGCGGACGCAGGGCTGCTGAAGAAGAGGCTCAGGTTGAGGTAGTGCTCGTGGCTGCACAGGATTCGCAGGAACTCCAGACGCATGCTGATCAGTGTTGGCATTGACATGCTCTTAGCTGACATCTAGACCGGAAAACAGCAAAAATAATCAATTAAATACTTGATCAGTACCTGAAAACATACACAGAAGGTAAATGAATTGTTTTTGGAGACAGTTTCAGAAATAGGAGCCTCTTCTTTCAGAATCAAAAATAAAGAAGTTTCCGCAGGGGAGTTACTCTGTTCATGTATTCCAGACACGTGTTAAATGGTTTGTTTTCAGTGTTATTGTACCATGTTGCAGTAGCTTTTCACCAGCTGAAAGACAAATCCTCGGTCCATAAGAGACAGCAGGTCGTAGAGGAAGAAGGCCAGGCTGATGTTGACTTTCTCCGCTTGCTCTACCTCCTAAAACAACAGCGGTCAACAAAAGACAATCATTAAGCTGCACAGAGTTGAACATGCCGAGCCGCTAGTTGTGAAAAACAGAGCTTCTGATACCACAGAGGCAAATTTAATTAGCACCACAGACTCCCTGTTGTTTGGAGGACACTGACTCGACCCAGGAGGACAGAAGGTACACAGATGCAGTCCTGAGGCGGAACAAGTTAAAGTCTGACTGAGAAATGAAGAGGAAGAATGTACTTTCATCATTGTGTTCCTCACCTTATGCTGCTTGACAAGGATGGTCCCGATCTCAGCTGTAACCACGGAGACAATGGTGGTGATGTCGTCCTTAAATCGGTCGGAGAAGCGGCTCCTCCGGGGGACGCTGTGCTTGTCTAGGTGAGACACGTGCTGAGCCATGCTTTTCACCTGTTTAAGCGCGAATCAGATAAAAACAAAGGAGGACGCGTTAATTGAAAGCAAGTAATCTGTCACGTAAACAGACAGGTGCAGAGTCAACGCTTCCTGTCCTAATTTTTCATTCAAATCACAAAAGACGCCTTTTATTCATTCAAGTACGCGTCTTGTAGTGAATCTTTTGAAGAGAGGAACATAAATAAGTGAATTTGATCGATGGCAACACTCCCAAAACTCCAGAAAAGTGATAAATTAGCAAGCAGCTCGATATATAACAGACTTTGGTGATTTCAAAATGCCCTTTTTTGCACACCACACATTAAAACCGTCATTCATCTTTTAAGGTGATGTGGCCACGAGGTCACGCATTGTTTGGTGGGAGCCGTTTTCAATACTCCACTCATTTATCATGCACATCCGAGGCGATCATTACTTTAATTCTCTTATGCAAGTGTCAATCAAAAAAGAAGTACACAGACCAGCAGCTCAAAGAAGAACCAGGCATATTTGTATGCGTTCTCTCTGCAGACCCCGGTGCTGACGACCATCTGCAGGGCCAGCTCCTCGTGAAACTGCTGCAGGAGACAAAACACACAAAGCGGAGTGAGAGAGAGCCTCCCCTCAGTGGGTAACGTAATAAAGGTTCTGTATGTATTAAACTGAATGTCACTCTGAATTCATTTTGAAACGCTGGGGTGAGCTCTGAACAGGAGGGACAACCAAAGCGACCACAGTACAGTTGTTGTAAGTGTCACACTGCCACCCTGTGGTAAGGGAGGCAACTGTCGGCTAAAAGGTTATTACAACAGTAAGCAATGTGCAGCCTGAGTGTGTACGTGATCCTATCAGAAAGAAGAAGCATTTATCTGAGGAGTTGCTTCAACTGTTGAATAATTCAACAGTTAAAGCAACTTCTCAGATAAATGGCACTTTAACTTGAACTTCAACTTGAGTCATTTAAAAAAAGGAGCACATTGGAGTTAAAGCAACATCATGTAACTTTTACCTTAGAGAAATCACCTCAAAATCACGTTGATGGTACAGTGTCTTGTAACAGGGTGAATGGTGTCTCTGTCTCCACCACTCTGACCCCCTATCACTCGTTTCTGCACTATGTAACTTCAATGAGTCGGGAGGATCACAGCGTTACATACATGTTCACTTCAACATACACGTTTTCAACACATAACATTGTTATGACGTAATGAGTCGAAGTTTGAAGTTACTTTCACTAAAATCCTTGTATTTATTAATCTATTCTTTGGCATAGGGTTATATGGAAGGGGAAATAAGCGATACCTCAGAAAATCCTCCAGCGTATCGTTAGCAGGTATAAATACTCAATTTCATGTCAATCATCTACAGGGTCACAAAGTTGGTTACTGATGTCATCGTCGACTTTGACATCATGAATCCACATCTTTAAAACTTCTATTTCCATCTCGAGAAGACAACTGGTATTAATCCAAATCTTCATAACAGAGGGATAATGGTTCTGCTTTAAAGTAGATGAATTGAGGCAGCTTCAAGATTTCTCATTAGTATGCAAATGTCTTCAACAAGCTGCCCCAAAACTGTACCTCACATACCACGGTGCTGGGCCACGAACAAAAGGGAGAACTTTTTTTTTTTTACCTTTCTGTTGGAGGGTCTCGTGCTTCCTGTGGGGCTCTGGTGGTTGCTTACGTCCACATAGGTGGACATGCGGCTGCCTGGGTTGTTGTGGCCCTGGAGACGGAAACAAACAGGTTCCATCACAGTGAACGTGATGGATGCGTTCATTAGAGGGGACGTCAAGTGGTCTATTACAATACCTAATGTAGTGTAGGGATGTATAGCAAATGACTGTTTTGTGTGCTCTTGTAAGCACGCTGGGATATTTACATACTGCACTGTGTGTGTGTGTGTGTGTGTGTGTGTGTGTGTGTGTGTGTGTGTGTGTGTGTGTGTGTGTGTGTGTGTGTGTGTGCATATAGTTTGTCAAATACATAAAACCATACATGATTAATGGATTTTCAAATTAAGGGTATATCATGTAGCTAGTAAAGGCATTATTAGGTGTTGTGACTGTTCTTATGGGGAGATTTTGGGACATTTACTTTAAGGGAATCCCTCCTTACCTTGGCAGAGAGGATGTTCTTGACCTCGGCGTCTTCAGCAGACATTTGTGGACCGGGGATGTCAGGGTTGCTGCTGCTGCGGATTCTGGACTGGAGAAGCATGCTGCCGACTGTGGCTGCCGTGGACCGGCCCATCGTGCTGTAACGGATCTCTGCCGACGGTATACTGCCCGAACCTGAATCCGTGGACACACATTAAAGATCAATCTATATTTATTACAAAAATTAAAGGAAATACAATCAAAGGAAAAAATTACAAACAAACAAAGTAAGCAAACTCATGTATAAATCTGTATGTTTGTACCTGTGTTCTGCATGTCTTGAGGAGGATCCGGCAGACGGAACACCCAGTAAAGGTAGGTCGCCAACAGGCAATTCCTACCCTGCTGGTCCCTGTTCAGCTCCTGACTGTTGTGAAGACTGTTGACGATAGACACCACTGATTCGAAGGCTATCTGGGCCAGATTGGCTGTAGGACACACACATGGACATGCACACAGTAATGTTAGACCTATAATATCAATAACATACGTATAAATGTAAATAATACAATCATGACAAATAAGAAGCTATTGCGTCCTTCAACACTCGGCAAGCATCCTATTACCTCCTGCAGGTGCTGCAACAGTCATCTGTTATTCTATTTACGCTTGATGAATTACTCGAGGTTATGGGAAATTAACAAGATATCACAAAGCACAGACCAGAATAAGCAAACTTTTAGATTTCTCAATTCATGTTTTTTCTATTGTTTGTTTTAACTGGGAGTCAAACTAAATCAAACATGTATTAGTTTCAGCCCTACAATCAATGCTTGTACCTGTTATAACGTCCAAATCATTAATTCTAATCTTCAAGGGCACATTTGTACCGCAGTTTTGTGAAACTAGATTCAACTAAGTTCAACTGACTATTTTCATTATTGATTCATCTGTTGATTATTTTTTCCAATTTTCAGCTTATTTTGCCAGTTAAGAAAAAACAAAATTCCCAGAGCCCAAGTTGGCATTTTCACATGTCTTGTTTGATCTGACCAACGGTCCAAATATAAAAAACATTCCTCGTAAAACCATGCAAAACCAAGGAAAGCAGCAAGACTCACAGCTAAGAGACTGGGACAAGATGGACATTTGACACCGATAATTGAGCAACTGATTGATAAGAAAAAGAAATCCAAAATGCAGGAAATGCCGTTTCTCTGCAGCACTATTTAAGTCAAGCTAACTCCTCACCGGTCTGGCCGGCGATGACCATTGGCTGCATGATGAGCGTAAAGAGTTTATCCAACACCAGGTGGAGGAAGAGGACCAGAGGCTCTAAACTGGAGGAGGACAGGGAGATGATGCTGAGCTTCAGCTCGTGCTCCAGCTTGTTCTCTGGAATCTTCTCATCCCTGACCCTCAATGGGAATGTAGCTCCGCCCTCCAAGGCGTGGCAGAGGGTGAAGAAACGCTCCAGGTGGTTGTCCTGGTGCAGGAAAACAGACAATTTGTTGTAGTGTGCTACATGCAGGTGGAAGGAGAGAGACAGAAAGCGACAGAGGAACAACAGAAGAGACAGAGGAACAGATGTAACAAGAAAGGGTGCTTGTACTGCTCCAGGGTGAATACTTGTTGTGTTCTTAGTGTGTGTGTGTGTGCAGTAATGTGAAGTCTACTTGTGTGCATGACAGACAGAGAGAGAAAGGACGGTTAAGCAAAGAAGACAGCCACAGTGTTGTTGTGTGCAAACACTGCTCACCTGTGTGTGTACAGATGACACGGCCTGGACCTCCAGGTTAAAAAGTCCTTTGTGACCTTCCATCCACTTGACAGGAGGCACCTGAGGAGGAAGTTTCTACACAACAAAGACACAGGGAATTTAACCATTCGTCTTCCATGTCTGTGTTCGGTCCCCAACATGTATAGTCTTTAAAAGGAAAACAGTTGACATGGACAGGCAGAATGACGTATAACAACAAATGTGTTTACCTCAGGTGTGTGCAGTGAATAGTTGACAGGTAGTCGCTCCAGGGCGATTGGCAGACAGAACTGACCTGTCTGCAGTCGGTCATTATTCACTATGGGCAGCCACTTGGAAAAAAAAAAAGAAAAGAAAAAAAAGCATTAACCTCTCCAGCCGTGCACGTGGCTCTGTAAGCATTCAATTACGTTTTTGCACAGCATCCCCACTTTTCTGGAATCAGGGTTACAGAAACTCACAGAGTATCCAATAAGAGTCTCACAGCTGCCGCTCTGGTTCTGCTTCTGCTGGCAGCTGATGTGGTAGAAGGTGAACAGCAGGTGGTGCCTCTCCGTCAGACGGGCTGGAAGAGCCATCTTCACTTCCTCGTAGAAGTCTGGGGACCTGAGAGAGAGTTAGGGAAGAAGGGAGTGACAAAGGAAGAAACACAGGAAAAGAAGGATGGCCGAGGACGAAGGTGGAGGAGGAGAGATGAGTGCGAGAAAGAGAGAGGGAAAGACACAATTACTCAGATTGTTTACATGACAAAACATACGCTCACAAACAATGAAGTGTCATAATGTGTACTTGCTTGTTGTGGTAGGTAACAGGGGTGTAGACTTCCTGTAAAAACTCAGGCCCACTTGATTTCCCAAAAATGACCTGAGAATGGAAAAGGGGGGGGAAAAATACAAATTAAAGGTACATTTACTTGAGATATTTCATCTATCAGCAGCTCAAATATGCCTGATGCATCTGTGTAGACGGGGGATGACGGGGTTGTTCATCTATACAAGTGACGCTGTAAATACTGTGACAGGTCCTTAAAATGACTGGCTTTCAAAACATCTACATAATGTCCCCTTAAAAGACAGGTTCACAATTTCTCAAGTACGTCTTAAAACACTGAAACAGGTTCTTCTTGTTGAACTCGTCATTAAAATATCCTTAAAATACTCAATTAATGTAAGTGGTGGAGGGGCAAAACTGAAAAATGTATTCAGAAGTGCATCTAGAGCTAATTTGAGGCTTGAGTTGTCCAAATTAGTCGAATCAAGTGGGTATTTTCCATTTCTTTATGCTTTTTAGGACAGAACGTCCTCTTTTCTTACTGTCCTTCCACTGCAGCCTCACATAGAAATGCTGCCTAAGAATTTTCTGCTAAAATAGGATGTAACTTTGTAAGATATACCCTTGATTTGACTACACAAGGACTTCTGATTTTGTCCTCTATCATTTACAGTGAAAGTGCACTACCGTGGGACAGAGCTGCGCTGGTTTGACATTTTGTCAGTTCCAGCTTCTGACACGTAAGGATTTGCTGCATTTCTTTGTCATTTATGGCAGCAGATTAAGAATATTTGGGTTCTGAATCCAAAGACGTCACTTTTGGCTCTTGAGGATTTTTGATGAGGATTTCTTTTCCAATTTGTCACCATTTTATCGACTAAACTATCAACAGATCTTTCATGAAAATAATCAGCAGATCAATCTACAGTGAAAAGTACAGCAAGCAAAACCGTTTTTATACTGAAAAGAAAAAGAAAAGGAGACCTATCCTTTAACATCAATGTATATATTGGTTGATACTACATTATAAATAACGCAATGCACACACACACACACACAAAAATCTGGTGGAATTATCAGATCAAATCCTTGTATCTGTTGTAATTGCGCTGTGAGATCACAGATTACACAGAGGCACTCACAGGTAGAGAGGGCGCTGGGTCCTCTCCGCTCATAAACTGGATTTTGATGGTGATGTTTCTTGCTGATGTGAGCCGGTTGACAAAGTTTAGCCTCTGGGGGTAGACAAAGAGCAGGTTCCTACAGAGAAACAGGGAAAGAAAGAGTGCCGGGGGGGGGGGGGGGGGGGGGGTACTTCCTGTTAGCTCAGTTCATCAAAAAAATTACACAAAACTCTAAGTACAGTGTAAAATGAAGCAGTTCCGATGTGCTTCACTAGATGGCGCTGTCTGAACAACAACTTCAGCGGTAAGGTGACAGTAATGTCACAGAAATTCCAAACAACCAGTAATTTACCGTGGTTGTAATACAACACTGTAATCTGCCTTGAAACCTGGAATACAACTAAATGCCACAGATTCCACTGAACAAATGCTCGGTGCATGTCAGTATGTAATTACCGTGCGGGGGACTTGTTCACACATGAAGTTACTAATGTTTCTGGTGTTGATCTAAAGCTAGGCTCACACAGGCTGCCTCCCTCCTCGCTGTGACACTACGAGGCACTTTCACAGGTAGCTTGGATGTAAAAGGCCTAAAAATAGGCACTGAAAATGTGCAAAGCTCTTGAGTGATGAGTACAGCATGACTGTTGTTGTTGCCTTCGGCTTTTCAGGGAAACTAAACTGCCTGTAAGAGCAAAACAAACCTGTGTAAAACTCAAGCTGTGAATCATTTGCTTTCTAAAACCTTGTGTATATTTCTTTTTTTGAGGTGCAAGATACATTAAAACATGTTGATTAGAAAACTGAAGAAAGCTCATTTATTTCTGTTTCTGTCCACTGTTTTGAGAGGGTTTGGATTTAAAAAATACCACAAATGTCTAAATATACAGACTGTGTGATCATTCAGACATGTATAACGCCTTCAAACCCACCTGTATATGTTGTGAGGGACGTAAACCTCACTGGATGGGAACTCCAGCACCTCTTTGACCGGCCGAATGTTCTTCTCAGCGACAGGTATCAGAGGGATGAGCTCAGTGGACAAACACGCCAGTGGCATGTCATGGACTGGAGACATGTCCAGTTTTATGGAACCTGGAAGACACAAGATAATTGATATCCGCAAATTAGTGTCCTGCATATGAGTATTCCACATATAGAATGAGATAGCATCACGTCATTCAAATACTTTGCAGACTCCAACTGATAAAAAAACGAAATAAACTTTAGATTTTTTGGGGGAATATCCTTAATCACTTTTCTTGCTCAGAGCGAGTTGCGGAGATCGATACCAATCTCACGTCTGTCCTTTAAGTGTAAAGCTAAAGCCAGCAGCCGGTTAGCCTAGCTTAGCTTAGCTTAGCTTAGCATAGCATCCAGCCGTACTTCAGTACTTCTAAAGCTCACTAAATAAAACATTATATCAATTGTTTCATTCATACAAAAACAAAAGCGTAAAAATGAAACATTGTGGTTTTACAGGAACTTGTGTGCTGCCCTAATTCTTGGCAGTAAGTGCAGTAACTTCCTGGAGCGCCTTCTTGCTGCCTGGCAACACCAAGGTGACAACAAAACTCAAGGAAGTTACTACACCCAGCGAAGAAACTGTCCTGCACAAGAGCTCCCTGTATAACGTTTTAACACTCATGATACAAGGCTTAAGTCTCCGTGCTAAGCGGCGCTAACCGTCTTTCGGCTGCCGCTTCATATTTAACACAGACATGAGAGTGATGTCATCTTCTCAACTCTACACAAGTAAGTTACAATTCCTGTAATGAAGAACGATTCCCTCATTGATAAAATGAAATGAAAAAAAAATCCCATGATGAGTGATTAGATGTGATGAGAGGTGACCTGGTATTATCTTGATCCTCCTCTGTGGAGTGGAAGTTTTCTTGATCTCTGAAAGGAACTTGAGCAAATCCTCGTCGCTCAAACGATCTCCCTCCTGACACACAAACACACACACACGCACAGTCAACAACTGAGTGATGCTTTTTGCCCCTATTTCATTCATTTTAAAAAAGCAACGGCGACAGGAAGCAACATAATATGATACAGTTAGAATAAAGTTGCTGCTGTTTCTATAATAATAGTGATGGTTTTACCATTGAAGTCATGGCTTTATGGTAGAAACATTACAAGAACTGATGGAATGGCATGTTGGACCAAAGAATGAGGCAAGGCCAGGCTGTACCCTCAAGCATCTCTGTCTGTTACCGTATCTTATATCTCAACAGTCTATTATTTCACAGACTAGTCTGACTCGTTGTGCTTGGGTGGCAGTCGGACCTGTTTGAAGATGGTGCTGATAGTGATGGTTGCGGGTTTGAAGGCAGCGATGTTGCAAAATTGATCATCAATTGCAGTGTAACGTTCAGAATTCCTCCTAGGAAGCTGCGCTCTCCGGTCCATGCTGCTGGATTTACCTGGAAAAACCAATTCCATGAAGAAGGTCAATGTATATGCAAGTTGTCATTAGGTATTGCCCCTTTGAAAAAGAGCACACAAGCACACACCTCCTTTTAAGCTATCAGAGTCAGTGACATCTCGGTCTATTGCAGCCGTCGAGATCACATCCATTATCTTGACGGTCGCCCAGCCGAAAGGCATGCGATAGCGACCCAGCCTCTGGCAGAACGTCTCCGCCTGACCTCGCAGCTTCTCGAGCTTGTCCTTGTTCTGAAAGACGAAAGCGAGATTACATTTTTAAAAATGAATGCTACAAAATGGCTTCATCTCCAGAGCATAGTTTACTAAGATGCCATACCTTTGAAGAGTCACATTCTCTCAGTGTGATGTAGGGGTCAGCACAGTCACTGATCTCTCCCTGCTGGAGAACCTTTTCAATCTAAGACACAGATAGGTAGAGCATCTCAGCACAATGAAACTTAAAAAATAACCCATCCAGCCAGCTTGTTTGCAAAACACTATATGACATTGCTCGAGCAAGAGGTACAAAAGAAAAGCTCTGCAATAAGTTACATAAAGCTTGTGTTAGCCATGATACATAGGAGCTGTGGATTTCATTATTACCTTGATGACCAGGTAGATATCTGGGGAAGGGTAGGTGATGGGGAAGATGGCAGATCTGGCCAGGGTGGAATGATCCACATTTGGAGTGTGAGGTTTCAAGAAGTTTTTATACTGTTCTGAGTTCAGATCACAGTAGAAGTTCTCAGATATCTGGAGGGAGGGAGACAGACAGACAGAGGTGAGTTTAACTTCCGAGGGCCATTAAAACGTCTCTTTACCAAAAGCACATACATGAGTTACTTTTTCTGACAGAATCTTTATACGGAAATCAATTTCAGGGCGTAATAAAATGCAAACATCACTTTAAGGCAAAATGTTTTCCGATGAAAGACAGAGAGGAAAGTTTAGAAAAGGCTCCATTACTTAAAAGATTGATCCTGGAATATCATCCGCTCAGTGCACCGTTTCTCTACTCGCCTTCCCAATGACCTCAGGCTAGGAACGCAGCCATATGTCCTGGTCTGGCTCGGCCTGCTGTGTGTCATGTGATCCCGTTCACTGAAAAGCCAATAACCTCTCCTCTCCTGCAGTCTGCTCATCCCACAGGACCGCCATTACAGTGACCACACCAAAGTCGACTTCTCAGCAGCCAAACCTGGCTGATTTTAACCGGAATCCTCCAGACAGCAGCTGTGATCAGATTACACACTCCCAGAAGTATTCTGGGCCGAACACTTTCGGTTTGTTTTCGATTGTCATTTTGTTAATTGTTAGGGTTAGCAAGGAAAGCCAAAACTCCTGCATAGGTTACACAACGGAAATGACCTGGTTCGCTTCGCTAACACAGAAACGCACTGAGTGAAAGTCATTTTTAAGACTGCAGCGGCAGAGTCCACCTCATGCTGACAAATGATTCTTGGAATCACAGAAACCTCTTCTCAGTAATCCAAGCCAGCTGACTTCAATAGCATATTGTGCTTAAAATCTTCACTAAACACTCAAAACACGTCAAAGTGCAAAAGTTCACTGAGTCAACGTAACACTCACTCGTGAAAGTCAATCTACAAACTAATAAATTTGGATTCAATGGGACACGAGGAATGTAGTAGCCCTTTTGAACGTTACATGTTTGTCAGATCATAGCAGCTATGTATCTGACTGACGGAGACATTTTGTTTAAGAGCAGATGCTGTTCATTTTTCTAATGACGCACACGTGCGACCACCCGGTGCTGTCAACTTACTGTGGCAGCTGTGCTGCAAGATCTGACAAGTTTTAAAAAAGGTCCAGTACTTAAGTTCAAGGGATATCTATTGGCAGAAATGGAATATAATATTCATAATCATTATTTCATTAGTGAATAATCATCTAAACCTAAGACTTGTCGCGTTTTCAGTACCTTGGAACAAGCTTTTTATATCTACAGAGAAAGCAGGCCCTCTTCCGTAGACTCCACTATGTTTCTACAGTAGCCCAGAATGGACACAAAACACTGGAAGTATTTTGTGTTTTTAGTGGCCACCAAATGGGATGGTGAGGGGGATTCAGTTGGTTGCAATCAGCATCCTCACTGCTAGACGCCACTAATTCCTATACAGCAGACCTTTAAATCCTCTTTAACAACATTATTCAAATGTGACAAATCGGGTGACTCCTTTGACAGACAACGGCAGGTTTCCCCCAACGTTCTACGATACAGCTACATGAAACTGCACTTCACTCAGGAACAGAGGATTAACATTTATTGCAACAAACAATTAAGCTTGGCGCTGATGGGTCCACTCTCAAGATGCCCCGAATTGACCCAGCAGCACGCTAAGCCAAAGCAGGGAGCGCAAGGCAGAAGACCCCCTGGGGTACACAATAGCGAGCTGTAAGCAAGATAAATGCAGCTCACCCTTGAGCCCCGATAGGAATCTGAACTAGAAAAGGTGGAGACTGCGGTGGAGGCTGCGGTGGAGGCTGTGAGCTTGCCATCAGCAGCAGCAGCAGCAGTGTGTGACAGCATTTGAGCAGGAGGGATGTGAATGAGAAAGGAGTCTTATTTAAATGGACAGCCTTGTGGTAAAAAGTAGCTGTGGTTGGAGTGTGACTGATTGGCAACAATGGTCCGATTGGCGGCTGTCAGCTGGCTACAGCTGGGGCGTATGACTTCCGTGTGCTGCATGATCTATCGCTAAGCTTAATTTATCCTGCTAACTTCTTCAGTGAGCAAGACATGTCTTGTCAACCCAAAAAAACAGACACTGTGATTTACTTCTTCTCAGTACTGTTCATGTCCTCCCAATGGGCTGCAGCCACAGTCCAGCAACACTAGGTCTGCCTCGTCTTGTATTATAACAACAAACAGAAGATAAGCAAATGCCTGTTGTACTTGTAGAGAAACATAATTCCTATCTTGTCGTACTATGTCCGTCTCTTTACATGTGCACACAACCTTTTACTGTTCATATTCGGCTATCTAACATCCTAAGTAGGCCACTTGTTGGGTCATATCGTGCGTCTGCACCTTGGCTGATGAGCCAGAGAGGCATGATTAATAACCAGAGCATTATCCGGAATTATATGAACATCTGGTGCAGATTTCACAGATGTGAAACAACAAAACTGTTGTGAACCAAAAAAAAAAGGCAAACACAGACGCAGCAACGAAATTCTCATGAGGGGCAACAGCGATGCAGGAAAACAGAGGGAACACGAGGCTAACAGGCAGCAGGAATGTGGCAGAAAGTAAAATACAACACTCTGGAGGAGACGGGGAAAAGATAACAAGTGTACACAGCAGAGTTGGAGAAGGTAAAAAAGGAAAGTATATGTGTAGAGGGCTTCACAGTTAAATGGGTCAGCGTTTAAGCGTCACGGTTCGACTACAATTAAATCTAACTGACAAAAACAAGCTTGACAGTTTGTCCTTCACTCAGACAGAAGCACATTTCATAGCTCTTTAACAGTCTGGATTTGTCTCTGCTCAATCCAATAGGCAGGAAGCTGCATTACCCTTCACTGTTCAACACGTAATAAAATTAGTCAGCTTAAGCAAAACACAGAGTGACAACGTGACACTTCTGCTCTGCTCTGGTGGACTGACATCAGTAGGAAGTGAAAATATCCTTGACTTACTGTCCACTCTTCAACAACAGGCTTTGGCTTTGTACTGAAATACTAAAGTTTGAAGCGAATCTCAATTTTGCTAGGTCTGTCATAGAACTGTCCTTTGGCAACATTACTGTAGATATTGCGTTCAGAGAAGACAAGGTCATCACAAGGAGATGGTGCAAAGCAGAACCGCTCCAGAGGAACGATGTCGGGAAAAATGGGAGACTCGGACAATGTTCACGCGCCAACGACAAGAAAAAAGAATGAACAACTGAATATACCACAGGCAGGAATACATCGGCTTGGTGGAGACTACAGAGCAATCGATAATCGTTTTTTAGGGACGCTGACAATACCAATATTGAGGAGTAAAACATTCCGATAATCAATCTATCAACCGATCTACACACATTTTTCTCAGTGATCCCTCAAATTTGGTTATGAAACAAACAGATATGTAACAGAGGCAGGACATTTGACTGCTTAACTGAAAACTTTCTTGTCTAAAGTAACAACCAGTGTGAACTTCACTCGGAATTTAATAACCATAAATGACCCAATTATCTTTCCTGTATTATAACGATCAGCAACAAATACACCGATACCAATATGTCAGATAATTTGGTCAAGCTCTAGTAGAGACAAGGCAATCCAGTCTTTTTCAGTATTTATGCATTTAGTTTTCGCTTTTGTGTGCATGTGATTTCTCTGTGACGGAACGTCAACAAAGATAAAGTATCAAAAAAGAAAGCAGCTGGCCAGCGCTGAGAAGAGGGCAAGACTGGCTGCTAAAACCTCGTCTCATCTGAGAGATCCATGAGCACTTAAGTACAAACTTAATCCTTCCAGCCCCTTCACCCCCAAAAAAAAACTATCCAGCTGTGTAAATCCACAGAAAACACGCAAACAGCCACGGCTCAAAAATGGTTGAGTGGGAAAATGCGGCACGGTATTAGTACTTATAGAACCCAAAACATGGCGACCCCCGGAGGCATAAATATGTGAGGATGATGGGACATAAGACCTCGTAGATTACACTGATCCCTCACTGCTGCGCTGACTGCCAAAAGAAACTATGAGACCTCCCCACGTCAACCGGAGCAGCATGACACACCATCAGTTACCATGAAACAAGGTGGAAATACAAACAAGACTCTGCAGTAAATTAGATGTGCAGGACGCCATATTGCATATTGACATTCACATTATTGAACCTTATGGATACCTCATGTTTGATTTTTGACATTTGTTGTTAAAATCACTACTTGACTTCCTGCTGGTGTTCCTCTCTTTTAATAAAGTTTTGACCCCTGGCGCCGTGATCTGAGATGCTTCCTACCGCATTACCACTAAGCGCTAACCTCGTCTGCCGAGCATCAGGAGCAATTTGGGGTTCAATAATTTGCCCGAGGACACTTTGACAGCGAGCTGCGCTTCCATTTAGTGGACGAGCTGCTCTAACTCCTGAGCCCCGGCCTCTAAATCTGCCTCTCATGCATCCATCTGCACAGGCCAATGGCAACCAATCTCCCATACAAGGCACTGGACTAACATCAGGAACAGGCAGGATTCAACTGAAAACTAAACAGAAAAGGGTGGGGGCACATTCACGTTGAATATAAATGATTGTGGAATTGTTAAACGTTGGGAGTCACCACTTTTTCCACATCTTTTGCATACAATGCCAGGAAAATTGAATGAATTCTCTGTCGGTTCTTATGGTTTCCGTTAAATGATCTGAACGACTGAATCTCACCACTCCAGCCATGTAAATGATGTTCATATTGACAAAAGTTGAAACATTTACATCGTAATTCAGCTCCTTACGAGCACAAACAAGATGCCAGCAACCTGGTGGGTCATAATTTGGGCTGGTAATGCCTTATTGGACTTAGTAAATGTAATAATATTTCTGCAAACTACTGCTCAAAGTAACTTAAAGTAATATATAACTGGAACTTTTCACTTCTGTTGTGCATTACCGCCCAACACTGCGTATGAATCACACATATAATGTATTCCTTATTGATATTTTCAGACCAATCAGAAAAGCTTTTCAACGTGAATATATTGGAGGTATTTTCACATACCAAATTGAATGTTGGAGTTATAGTTTTAAATACAGCCGAGGTCACAAGTAGGCCCAACACCAGTCTCCACAACAAACACACATAATGAGCTCCACCAAACTGGTATTTACAGTAGAGCTATTATACTGTAGGTTGTTATTTTGTTCTATCCCTGTCCTGTAAGCAGCAAGGTGAACGTGTCACACACAAGATCCCAGGACATAAGTTCCAACAAGCTTTTAAGGCAACATCAGGAACTGAGAATAAATACCGTGAGGCAACGTTTTCTTACCTTTTTCTTCTCTTTCAGGTCATACAAGGCCATGGTGGCAAATAAGGGCTCAATTTCGATCTCAAACCTATGGAGACAAGATGGAAAGGAAACAAGTGAATCACTACATCAAACACGAATACTATAAGCTCAACATCAATTCTTTGTTGTTTTTTTTAATTCCTTTTATGGATTCTATTCTGTTCCTCTAGATCATTGTTGTATTGGGAAGCAGCACGTTGTACTCCAGTAAGTGATGACATGTTTGAACTGAGGGTTAAAGGATCAGGGGCTGAAGTTGCCAAACCACTGCAAGCTGAAAAATGAGTTCAACTAAAACATTTGGCAGTTTTATGGGTTGGAAGAGGAATGAGCGAGATCAAGAGGGAAAAGGCAGAGAATCTCTGTGAGTGTGTGTGAGTGTGTGAGTGAATGATAGAAAGAAAGAGACACAGAGACAAATCCCACTGAGAGAGGGAGGGACGGTGATTTTCTGCAGAACAACAACCTCTGCGCAGGAATCCTCCGCTCTCCCACACTGCACCGTCCGTCACATCTACTGCGAAAGCCTGTTTCAAACGACTACGCAGTCGTGTTTGGATGTGACATGCAAGAATGTTCTGTATGTTAAACGCCAAACAAAAGGTCATTTTTATAAACAAGGGGGGCGTTAGAATAACTCTCCCTTAATACAACTAACTGTTACTCCCCTTGTCCAACTTTTAAGAGAAACGCGAGCCAGCTGTTTAAACTCCCCCTCCCTCCTACAGTATTATGAAAATGTATGACATACTTGATGGCCTGGCATCTGATCAGGATGCGGTCTCCAGTGTGTTCTTTGGGGCAGTCGGGGATGGGCCGGATCTCCACTGCATCTTCCTGGAACACAATAGCAGGGAAGGTTTTTCAAACTATGCAAAAAGAAATGGAGGAGTTCTTCTATATTTATGTCACATATCATATAATGCACAACATGGTGAAGCTCGTGCTCTGCATTTAACCCATCCCAAGGGAGCGGTGGGCAGTGTACAGCGCCAAGGCACCAACTCCAGATCTTAGCCAGTGCCTCGGTCGAGGCAGCTGACTGGAGAATGCTGGAAACCGGAGTACCCGGAGGAAAATCCATGCAAGCACAGGAAGAGCATGCCAACTCTGCAGAGAAAGGATTGCAGCCCAGGATGCAGCGAAGGTGCCCATGCAAAATAGTGACAGGGGTGAACTTGTTTCGCACGCAGGGAGGCAAGCCCTGGCGTTTAAAAAAGGATAAATCCCCACAAAAGAAGTGCCAGCTTGTTTAGAGGTTCATAACATTAGCGACAGGCTTAACTGAGCGCAGATGTGCTGTAGGAATTATCAGAAAAATGATTTTTTTCCAAAAATTCACGTGAATGCTCAAGTCGGAAAGTCTGAGAAAAGTTGGCGAGTTGACACCATATGATGCTAAAACATGGCGGACCAAAGAAAACACTGGGTTGTTGAAATGTTTTACCAAAGTCATGCTTAAAATAGTTGTTTCATCATTTCCGTGCTTAAAAACTAAGCAATAAAATGCGAAACAACTTTTTTCTTTGCCGTCCATGTTGCTCCCACATTCTGAAATCACGCATATGAACACCCACAGAGTCAAAAGAGCGACTACCCAACGCGGGGGATGGTACCATCCAGGGAGCACCTGAATGCATCATAAAGTTTGTGTAACTTGCCATTTTCAGCAAGTAGGTTGCTAGCTTGGGGGTCATGTCGTTTCCCCAGCAGACAAGGCTTTTGAAAACAGTTCCTCAAATTATCAATATAAGAGACAAGCTCAGATGCCGACTTGATGAAGGCAACATGGCAAAGCATGGTATATTGAAGAACTCTCACCCATCCTATATGCTATGGCTATGTGAGCACCGCCTTTCTCTCCACCTTACCTCGTCGGCTGGCGGGTACAAAGCAAACAGCTCGGGGTGTCTGTTCCCCTGCCGCGCCTCCTGGTTGAAGCGGTCCAGCTCCTCATGGCTGCTCCAGGCCAGCAGCCCCTCCACTCTCTGGTCCGGGGTCAAACACCGCAAGTCAAAGTCAGAGGACGTCAGCGTGCGGCCAGAGTCATCACTCAGATCAGCTAGAGTTGGTGACTTGACCTGAGGGAAAGACAGAGGGAGAGGGGTGAGGGTGATGACAGGGAAGGGTTGGGGGAGGAAAGAGATAAAATATAAGAAAATATGGGGGTATTAAGGAAGAATATTCAGGGGGATGTTATTAAAGCAGAGATCAAAGGGAGATGGGTGTAGCGTAATGAATACTTTATTAATGGATATTTTGTCAAAGCCTGTTCTTCCTCCATTCAAACAATATCATTTGAATGGGGTTTGAGTCGATGTGAAAAGAAAGTGTTCCCCATGGTTTCTTCTTCTCCCACTGTTTGAACACATTTCAGAAGCTGCCTAAACTTCACTACGATGCACTTTAAACAACACAGTACCAGCTCTGTCCTTCCACAGCATTTTTATGATCCATCAGCATCCTGTACACTATGTGGTTTTGTTGTCAGCAGACACAACACACAGCTAACGGCCATCGAGGAAGTCTAGACAGCTTCTGTTTTGGCCTGGAGACAATGGTAGTCTCTGTTCTCCTCTGACCAAGTCTTACTCCATGTAGAGAACACACGACACAGGCTCATGTGTATGTCCCCTGTATGCTACAGAAAAGTGATGTGAAACTTTGTGGAACAATCTTCTGCAATTGCTTCTTTCTTTGCTACAATCATGCAGTTTTCTTACTATATTTTCAATGTACATTCTCAGCAACAAGGGTTCCAAAAGGGTTCTTCCACAACAGCTAATCATTTGCTTCTGGAGAATCTTTTATTTCAGCCATCATTGTTCCAAGACTTTTAAATACATGTGTGACTTGTGTGTGAATGGATTATCAATTTAAACACTGGGTTCTACATGAAACCCTTAAAATATAAATAAGTTCTCCTTAGAACACCTGGATTGGTTGTAGATGACTTCCTCGGAATATGAAAGAGTTGGAAGTGGAACCACCCTGTG
The DNA here is from genome assembly GCF_900880675.1 of Sparus aurata. Classification (NCBI taxonomy): domain Eukaryota; kingdom Metazoa; phylum Chordata; class Actinopteri; order Spariformes; family Sparidae; genus Sparus; species Sparus aurata. Next base: position 28,119,335 of record NC_044191.1, read on the forward strand.
TTGGGCCCTGGGTTCGAGTCCTAGTCTGGGGCCCTTTGCTGCGTGTCCCCCCCCTTTCTCTCAGCCTGTTTCCTGTCATCTCTGAAGCTGTCACATCAATAAAGCCATTCAAAAGCCAGAAAAATAATACAAAAAAAAGATTCTCTATGGGGACATGCAGAAGAACCCTAAATGCTCTAATCAGCCCTTTCATTTTTAAGAGTGTGCAATACATAAAAGGTCACCAGAATGAAGGAAATACAGATTGAATTTTGACACACAACAGGGGCGTATGAGTTACTCATCACTAGTGATATCAGTAAATTGTACATTAGCTGATGACGTTCTGTAATCAGAGATCTCCCAGCAGGCCAGACAAAAATGAAAGCAGCAAAGACTGCAGAGGTGACGTGTTAACCCAGAAACACAACCGCTCTGGAAACACAAGCTCGCAACATGCTGCATGAACTTAACACCTTAAAATGAACTCACTTACAATAACAGTGTAACATGCAAATAAAATGTATCCTCCCAGACACCCTGGAGTAACATCTGAGAGGAGAATCATTAAGCATCAGACATGCACTGCTGATGTCTACTACTGTACATCATTTAAATATTCATGTTGCCCTCCGGCGTCTGTTAGCTCCACCTAGTTTTCTGCTGTTTTGGTTGAAATTCTTACATTCAGCATTTACCCACGTACAGATACTACCATCCTCCATCCTCCATCCCCCTTCCTCCGCCTTAAACTAATCAGTGTTGGTGATTACACAGTTCCCTGAGCACATCACAGGTGCTCATCAAACTATTACACCGTTGCTGGTTTTATAAGTTTTTCAATTAATCCGCCGTCTAGTGCGCCTGTGGAGAGTTTCTCCAGCCTGAGCAGTCTGCTGACTCTGAGGAGGAACAGGTTTGAGAGTCTCCTCCTCATTAGACAGAACCACTGCTTTAGTGATAAACACATCAAAGAAGCCGGAGCGGTCTGATATGAAGCCAGGGTTCAGAGAGCGAGCAACCCGAGGGAGTTTGTTTGTGTCTGGATCGCTGAATGCGCTGTTCAACGTGTTTCTTCATCTTAAGCCCCCTTATCGTTTTATTCATTCATATTTCATTTCAAGGTGATTAATATTTGTACTAGGCCGTGTTCGGAAGGCCAACATCTTTTTTTAAAAAATTGTTTTACATATTGATGTATTTCTATTTCGAGGCAATTAAAGCCTTCTGCCTGGGCCTTTTTGATTCCTCCACCTATCTGTCGGCTTTGTGCTATTTCTTTGTTAGAGAGAATAAAGATTCAGTGTATGTCCTCATTACGACAGGGTTTGGTGCTCATACGTGGGCATGTGTGCAGTTTGACTTTTAATGTATGTGAGTCAAAGGCGATGCTTCAGAATAATGCAAAAGTAAAGTAATGAGCTGTGAAAAAATTGGTTTCTACAGAGAGTAACTGAGTAAAGTAATGCATAACATCTATATCAAAGTATCAAATTCTGTGTAATACATCATTTTTTTTTTAAATGACCCCAGCAAAGATACTTATAATTCAAAAGTCTGACATTAACATAAACTTTATGTAAAATGTAAAATCCTCCTCCCTTTGGGGAAGCAAAGGCACTTAATGCTTTTTGAGAATCTTCAAAACTTTCACGCACTAGTGGCTTAAAGTCACACAAAAGCACATAATCTCAGGTGTCACTGAATATGTCAGGAGCTTGGAGTGCATTCAAATGACCTAACTGGAGCACGCTCTGCCCATCAGTAAGAGGTCTCTCAGGCTGGCATCGGCACCATATGGAATTACTCAGACTCAGCTACAGGGCAGGGCATAACCTCACTGCTCCCATGCTGCATGCTGCTTTGAACAATCCCGACTGCCACCCCTCTCTTCTTGTCTCTTTCATTTTCCATCCATCAATCTCACATCCCCGGCTCTCCAACCACAGGCGAGGACTGACCGAGCTTCCACCCTGGTGAGGCTTCACCCTGTTGAGGCTCCGGGGGAGCATCACACCACGATCCCAGGGCTATTGCTAAACCAGATTGGACCACAGAGGAGACCCATTAAGCGCTGAGGGACAATAGTGCTGTTCTTCCACTCCCTGTCACCCTCTTTTTGGCATGTGGATCATGGGAAGCCCACGGCGGTAATAAGGGCCTTTTGGTTTGGGTGATTAACCAGAATTGGCAAGGATGGAGTGACAGGAGGGGGCTGGGGAGACTGGCTGGGTGACTGGGAGTGGCGCTGACTGGGACTTGGATTGGCCGGGACTGCCTGATGCTGGGAGCTAGGGATTTCGCCACTCTGACAGAAAAGAGCAAGAGAGGGAAGTGAGAGAGGATGGGAACTTGGCTCGAAATACTGTTAGCAGAGTGCTGTGGCAGGATCCATAATGAGAGCAAAGGACCAGAGCATGCAAACATAAGCTATTTTATAAACAGCAGAATCGAAAAAAATTGAATATAATATTAATTTAATCACTCAGGTTTAGTCCTGTGCACGCCACGCTGAGTAAACTTGAAAGAGCCACTGCCACAGTGGACAGAGTGACAGGAATAACAAAACCCTGTTGTCTCACAGTCCCTCACCAGCCTCGATCAGTATGGGCCGCCACACCACTCTCACTTAATGGTTTTCCTCTCACAAAAGACGCTCAACTAAGTGGAACATATTGGCATTCAAGGACAAAGTTAGAAAGAAGCTTTTTTCTTCGGCGTCATTTTGGGAAATGCACTTATTTGCTTTTTTTTTTAAAAAAACATTAAAAGGAGAACAATTGTGCTTTTTCCTTTCCTTCAGTGTCTTATTAAGGTTATTGCGCGTGTAAAATAACTTGAAAGTTAAAAGAAAGACAACACCAACAGAAGCTCCTCTCTCCCACTGAAAACAATGCTCCTGAAACGCCTCGTTAGTAGTCCCGCCCCCAGTTATGTGACTTGGTGACATCACACCGTGTCAAAGAGTCACACATATGCATCATATAGTTATGGCACATAAGAACTGATTTAGACCCGCTGCTCTGTTGTTGTTAGCTGTGCAGAGTCAGGCATGTGTGAGCTGACCAATCAGAGCAGACTGGTTTTCAGGGGGAGGGGGGCCTTAAAGAGACAGGAGCTAAAACAGAGCGTTTCAGACAGAAGAGGAGTAAGAGTAAGTATGAGAAAACAGATGTGTTTTGAACATCAGAGCATGTAAATTAGCATAATATGCTTTAAGATGAGATGAACATTCAGAACAGGTTTTAAACAGTTTTTGGGGCCTTTATCATGGCTGTAAGAGATAGTAACACAAAAGCTTGTGTGACATGAAACAGGGATGAGAGAGAGGGGGGATGGTGTGCAGCAAACACCCACAGGTCAGATTCAAGCCTTCCCCGCTGCGGTGAGGACTCACTCACTGTACATGGGGGTACACGCTCTACCAATTAAGCTACTGGGGCGCCCCGGTACTCATATTTTCTAAGATCCGAAACTGCAACATTTTCTTTTGTTTGTTCTCACTTTAATAGAACTTCATTAAAATCCCACTCTGGTTCAACAACAACAAGCACATGTTGAATTGGATCTGATAAAACAGCGCTGTTACACAAGAGCAGACTGACACAATAACAACAACTGAAGAAGAAGTGAAGCATTGTTCCAGTGTAGCAAGACTGGCTGTGAAGAAGGCTTACACTGTTCCCTTATTGAGTGACAGATTATCTGTAAAGACGCAGGGTAAATAAAACTTGGGAGCACAAAACCAAATTCATGTCCTTGACTAAGGTTTGAATGACGATGTTAGAAAAGTTTTCTTACACTGAAGATTTGATTATAGCCAACAGAAGGTGACCCTGTGTGTGTGTGTGTGTGTGTGTGAGTTTGCGTGCGTTTGCAGCTCATACTGTTTTCTCTGTGTTTTCCGGCTGGAAGTCGGACTCAAAGGTCTGTTTCCGAAGGAGTTTGTGCAGGCCGGCTCGCTCCGAATACGCGCTCCAGCCATCCCCCTGGCACCTTCACACACACACACACACACACACACACACACACACACACACACGTCACAGACCCAGACAGGGACACACACGTTAAAAACAACATGCATGTCTACTACTGATACACCTCTGCACTACTAATCAAATTAGATAACCGCAAAAACAGAAGCCTTGGGCGACACAGTCTCAGTGTATGTGTGTCGAGGGAGATGGAGTGAGCACTGCGGTGTATCAGACAGGAGATCCCAGTGTTTCATGTTTATCAGGCTCTATCCGACTTCTCGTTTCCTGTTTTGCAGACACAGACAGTAGGCACCTGTTGCGCATATGTGAAAGCTAACAGTCCTGTTTGTCCAGTTTTGGAGGGTCTGTGATTAAAAAAAATAACAGCTTGGAGCAGCTTGTTCTTTACCTCAGAGAACAATCTATCACATTTTATTTCCACACCCAAACATCTAATTTTCCATTTTCACACTCCAAAACTGGATGTGTCAAGGTGTCTACTGTGTGTGAAAGAAAACAGGGTCGAGTCTCGAACACTTTGTTGTGTTTCTGCGGGCGACGGTTTACCTTCTCGAGACAACAAGCCATGGCTGGATGTAACTCTTCACACAGTCCCTCACATGTGGATCCAACTCCAGTCTACAAAGAGAGACAGACGAGGAGGATAAGAAGTCCTGTACACACATTCTCATGCAGGCGTGCAAACATTCACAGACGGAAAACTGCATTCCTCTTCTATCGTAATCTGTATGTCATGGTCAAGGTGTGGGAGAAGTTAATGCTTGAAATAATCCAAGATCACACAAATCGACATAATCGTTTTACACTGACAACGCTGAAGGCAGTTTAAAAAAAATATTACGTACTATTCTACTTATCCTGCAACTGCAGTGATTCTCATAATATATTAGAAACACATTTTAAGATTTCTTTTATTGATGCTTCAGATGCTTGTTTCCATCTTTCTTTATAAATATCTGAAGAAGTGGAGAATAAATAACTCATATAATAGTCATTACTATTCATTAACTCCTACAAGGTGTCATTTATCTTTTGTCAAGAAATCAGATTTAAAAAGTAATATTGAGTAAAAAGACTAACTTTTCTACATGGACTTGGGATAATAGGGACCGTCAGTGAAATGTTTTGATGTCAAACTTTGGCTGTAAGAAAAACCAATCTGTGAAATACCTCCTAGAATGAGGATTACTGTTGATTGAACTAGCAGCAGGGTGATGAAAATGGGGTTCAAACATCTCCTGTAAAATTCTTCACTATTTTAGATCCATTCTAGACATTATTTTTCTGTTTCTTGGGGATTTTTAACTGCGTATGTACATATGTTTTATACATGTATTAGTGCAATGGAGAGCAGAGACACAACTTCAAACAAAAACACACAGAGGGAAAATAAATAATCAAACAAACAGGGATCTCACAGATATCGCTGTGGCTAGCTGTGTTATCAATAACCAGTCATGGGCCTTTCCTATTAAAACAGTCAATAAAAAGTATCCATATCAAGTAGGACATGTTCACCTTTCCTGTCACTGATAATCACATCTTTCTGTAAGGGGGAAGTGAGCTGGATATTTACCCCGTTTCCAATTTAACAAAATCATTCTTTATGCGGAAAATATCACAAGACCCAAAACTAAATTGGTTATTTGACAGCCGTTATCATAACTACTGTGAAACTTCCACAACTGGGTCTGGTTTGAGTTGCTTCTGTAAAACCTCAGACAAAGTTTAGAATATTTTAGTAAAACAATGCTGAGGCAGTTCCAAAACACGAATGCTCCTGAGTCTGTCGCCTGTCCACATCAATAACAGGATGGATTTACCGTAGGAAATAGGAAACGTCTTGGAGAGTCTCAGTTTTGAGTGCAATCTGTGTAATTTAGCATCATGGACTAATGTCAGACATCCTGTGACCCACCCATCTTCGGGGACGGAGTGTCTAACAGTGCGACACTCCTTCTCCACCTGCTCCACCTTCAGGTCGTCGTCGGGGAAGTCTCCGAGTTCCTGCATCATGGTCGTTTCTCCACTTCTTAACTGTGACGTGAGGAATTCCTCCAGGTCCAACGGCTCCACTGCGTCATACGACTGAGGCTGCGTGAGAAAAGGGTGGGGGAACAAGGTAAGAGTTAGGGCAGATATAACCAAATCTCATGATATTAAGAACATATGGAAAGTAATAGCTGCTTAAATTTCATTTAAGGATACCAATAGAGCGCACAGGATGGTCAGAGGAGATCCTCTTGAATGAATATTAATAATTTGTCATGGATGCATGGATCTAAATCATGTCATGCCACTGCCTCAGAATTGTCCGATGAGGTCAAGGGTGTGTGAGAAACTATAGGCTGATGGTTGACTGATACAGTACAATCCTCACAGTGCAAAGACGTTCTGAGGGAAAAAGAAAAGAGTGAGAAGGGAGGTGGGACCGGACATGTCGAATCATGACTATTTTCTAATAGCTCATACCTGACAAGGAACAAAAGATTGGAGCACACACACAAATAGAAACTGGAACAAACTGGCCTGTATCAGACAGCCAGGCGTTTGTTTTTTTTCTAGGAACTTATTTTTAGACAGAAACTCTAGCAGCCTGCAGAGCTACAACAGATCAAAGGCAACGCTTTAATCACTTTTATGTACAGTGCAAATGGGCCGAAATTTTCATTTGGGTCTTGGAATCAGTACATATTGTTCGAATCATCAGTGCCCGGGATGAAAAAAAATCCTGCTGGCACCTAAAAGGAACGAACAGACACACTTTTCATCATTAGAAAGAGCTCACAGGGGGAAAAAAAACACACAACTGATGAGATAACACGTCCCCTTTGTGGTGCCCGGCTGGCTGTGGTTGTGAAAAGAGGAACCTGCATGGAGCAGGTGTTTCTGTGAAGAGCTGCAGAAAAACTAGGCAGACCTCCCATCTGATTATAGTCCGCAGGCTGCAGCCGCTATAGGAAAGAGCTCGGAAATAAACTTCACTCCACAATATCACGCTGAACGACTTTCCTAATAATCATAAATGAACTTATCAAAGTCTTTCAACATATACGGCTCACGCTGTTAGGAGAGAAAGTCTGCCTCGGCACTGTCCAAAAATAACATTTAAGCTTTTAAATCGTGCACACGTGAAGCATCTGCATGACAAAACAGAGAGAAAAATGCAGAGCGAAAACCAGCCAATGGCAGAGGCAGCAACAGATAATGCGTACGCACAGAAGAGGTTGAGATAACTGCAGCAACAAGGTGAGTCACTACTCAACTTCTAAAAGCAAGCAAATTCCATCTGCCTTCAGACATGTTTTCGCACATCAATCCACCCCAAGGGATGTTTGTCTTTGCCGAGCAAACTGTACCACATGTGTATTAATGGTTAGCATGCAGGACAAAGAAGAAAGGAACACACAGAAAGGCCAGATGGAACAGCTGTATCATGATTATTTTGAAATGACAGCCCGACGAAACTTTAGACTCCTCCTTTCTGTAGCGGAGGCGTGAACGTCAACAGCGTCTTTACAGTGGCAGCCCTTTCTCCTCCATATGTTTAATTCTTTGGCTCCCTGCCTCAGAGTTCAAACAGCCATTGTGGCGCGGCCTCTTTTTTCTTGTTTAGTGTGGAGGCTAACAAAAACAAATGAATGCAAATCTATGCATGCCTCTGATCAGCGCCTGCTGCTCTGTGGAGTCATGAGAAAACCTCTCCTTGCCAAATCGGGCACACAGACTTTCTATCATCTCACTGCTTGGCGGTCATAAAGGTGATAACTTTGCAACTATCATTGAGAATGGAGTTCCTATTTATCTGTAGCAAGCAGTGTAATCTGCAGCTGATAGAATTAACTGCAGACACATGCAACAATGAAACAAATCAAAGTAGATTTTGGATCAAATTACAAACACTTCAAGCCAATAACTTTGAAATAAATCAGCAGTTGAGTAATATCATCCATTTAAAAAAACAAAAAACTAAATGCATATGCTAACATCACTGTTCTCAATGTGCATTTGCAAAAATGGGCAGGGACAGAAAATCAGACTTGTAACAAACTCATTACAAACAATGCTCTTACAAACTACAGCCACATTTGACCTGAACCAGCAAATTTAACACGATCAAGTTTGCCAATTACCTCATTCTCAAAGTCTCACTAAAGGATAGCTGCGCTCATACAAATACTGGCGACTTACCCGGCTGAAACCAGAAATCTGCACCATATAAGAAGGAAGTGCACAAAATGGCGCACTCCGGATATAGGAACCTACAGGGTGCACCTACTGACGCTCAGTGCTTTTTGCTGAAGCTAAGCCACAGCGCAGCACAGATCCTCTTTAACTTGATCCTCATATTGCTAGAAGCTAAGAACTCCAGCTGATCGGAGAAGAAACAATCAGCATTACCAAAAGTGGAAAAGATGTTTTTTTTTTTTTTTTTTTTTTAAAGCCACTCAAAATGAACTATGACTATCTGGACCCAGTGAATGTTTTGAAAGCAGCTCCAAGCGTTCAGACAGAGCGTCGGTTTTAGAGCTGAGGAGGAGAAACTGCAAGACATTTAAAAGGAAGTGACATCAGCGCGGCGTCCCTCCATCAACTGGTGTTTCAACAGACAGGAACAGAAACCACACACACACACACAGACACACACACACATGTGCATGCTGCTTACTCACGCACATGGACAAAAGCACATGTGGTTTTTCCTCTCACTCTCTCAATTTGTAAATTAAACCTACGACAAACAGCAGCGATCCGTCAACATTCCTCTTATTAAGGCGCTAAAAATAGATGCAGAGTAAGCGATTGGGGGGGGGGGGGTTATGATAATCAACTAACAGCAGAAACAAACAGCCCTCCCTCCTCTCAACAAACAGCCCTCCCTCATCCCTGTACTAGACGCGACTGCTGAATAATGGGAAACTATCATCCCGGAGATTATAGTATTAAAACCCCTCTCCCGCATCCCAAATCCGGCCATATTAAAGATTTGCGCGTGTAAGCTGCAAGGTAAGCAGGCCCCATCCAGTGTCCGTCAGTAGCCAAGGCAATGACCCATTTCCCGAGCAGGTTAGAGATTAACCTTGTTGCGGTCTACAAGCTCGGGAGGGGATGGATGGGTCTGGGCGCTCCTTCCTCAGACCCTGTCAGCTGACGAGCTCAAGGATCATCACTGGGGAAAGTATCAAAGCGCTTCAGCTCAGTTAGTCATGCACACAGATATGTCAGGAGACTTAGCGCCTAAGAGCTTTAGAAAAAACTTGAAATGAGAGAGATGTAGGGTGACAGAGAGCGAAGAAATGTGAGGGGAGAGGCAGAAATAGGGGGAGAAAAAAAAGCAGGAAGAGTGGAAGAGAAATGTTTGAATCTGGGAGGCAGAGACAGAGGTTCAGAGGGTACCACAGAGAGACTAGGAGTGTAGTGGGAACAAATCCCTGCAAAGGATTACTGTGCATCATTCTGTCTGCTTGCTTGAGAGAGCAGAAATCACTCTGACTGCCTGCTAGGCTTCAACTGAAGAGGCAAGACAACAACCTGTCATTCAATCCTCTGCAGAAACTAAGGAATACTAGCTTTTCCAAACCCCTGCTAAACCAAAGAACGAGCCGCGTCAGCCAGTTTTTTGACAAAAGCATGTTGAGCCACGGCTAAGTTCTCATCGCATGCACTGTCAGGGGAGGAAAGAACCCAGCTCTTCTGCACAGATGCAGAAATATGGTTTTGCAAAGGCAGTAACTCACATTGTAGCAGAACCGATATGATTCAAATTATAATCTTCAAGACTGGATGGCCGCACTCGGTCAGCACTAATGACAGTAAAGAGGATGTGAAGAAGATGTGCTTATAGCCCTTTGGTGGCGTAAGCACAAACACTAAAGCTGTGTGAGTGCAGCATTAGAGGAAAACCCCCTGCTGACCTTCAAGTCACTGTATGGATTTCTCTCCGACAGCTGCCAAGTTCAAAACCAAAACTTGCTGATAGGCCTACAATATGCCTGTTTTGCAGACAAGTTCCTGTTGATTACACATCAGGCTGTGCACGAAAATGACAGTGTCATATTTCTGATTGCCTCGTTTATCATTCCACTTCTCAACCACTCAGATCCTTAAAGTGAAACTCTCACCAAAAAGCAACCGAGGCTTTATTTGTGATTGAATATGAGTCAAACCTGCGACCTAACAGGCAGGAGAGTAATGGTGGACCGCTCCTCAAGCCTTCCTGTTAGGTCGCACTCGGGACTCACCACTTTTTGTCTGCCATGACGGCGGCGTGCCAGAGATACAGCTACTAACGTGAGTTGTTCAAAAACCTTCTTTTTCGTAAAACTCTGTCTACACAAACAATGTTCTCAATGCCCGTGTTCATGTGTAGAGAGCCTGGTGATACTACGAGCAAAGTTTCATGTTGTGTTGAGCCTTCTTAGTGTTTTAAAAATAGTGATTTTGATGCTATTGTTAAAGTGCCCGTAACACTCCATTGAAAATTACAGCTTGCCCGAAAACAAAAATAAGTGCCTCTTTCGTCGTAATTATGCTTCTACACAAAGGTTTAACTCATATACATTCACAAATAAAGCCTCGGTTGCTTTTTGGCGTGAGTTGTACTTTAAATCTTGCCCTTTAATCCAGCCACTCCTCCCCGAATGCAAAACAAATGGTGATACTGCCTTTGCTGTTTTAGCACAGACCCTAAAACTGATGTTCACCTGTTGGAGAAGCTAAGACTGAAGCGTAAGGGGAACCTGCTCTACGGACACCTAGCCTCTCTAGTCCAGAGACATTCCAACAGTGAAAAGCATCTATGGAGGAGGAGCATAACCCATTATACGCAGCAGCTGGTTGGTCAGGAGGGACTGCAACAGCCGAAGAGGGTGGTATGTTTACTGAGGAAACTACAAGTCATAATCCCCTGTATTAGCATCAGTGCTAAGCACTGGAGGAGACACTGGAAAATGTAATGCTACCGAGCATCAGCAAGCTAACACTGATGTCATATTTAATTTTTTTTTAAGTTATTTGATATGCTATTACTGATGTTAACCTGTAGTAGAAACTAGCATGTTGGCGAAGCTAACCACAATCTATCAGATCTGCCGGCTTTGCAGCAAACAAAAACATATCTTTATATGCAGGCCTTTTTTTATAGATTGTCTTTCCTGTCTTTTGACTGTCCGGTCTGTCTCTCATTGTATGTGTACCTTATTTGCCAATGAATTTATATTTTTTGTATGCATGGGAAGCACAAATGCGTTAAGTAAGTAACCATAGGAACATGCCATTTGCAGTTAGTAAAAAATGTCTCATGTTGCTTAAATTCCTCAGCTAGTGGCTCGTGTTAGCTCAAATGCTAGCACCTGTGAATAAAACAGAGATGCATCTTCTAAATAATGTGACAAATACCTGCTGGATGAAAATGACAAAAAATAGAAGGGGGCTCACCACAGCGAGGTACCCTGTTGCCGAAGCGTTGGAGTTGGTTCGGCTGTGTTGAAAGCCATAGTTCCCACTGAAGTTCCGTCTGATCTCTGCAGAGGAGTGCCTGGAACAAAACACGGAAACACATACAAATTCAAATTTGTGTTCGGCAGGCAGAGAATAATACCCGCTACACCAGTTTGCCACATGTGTGGGCTCTTTGACGGTTAATGATTGTACAGACACGAGCATCGAAAAAAAAAACATCCGCAACCTCATGCAAAACCAGAACTTTTGTACAATTCCACAGCGTGCGCACAGTTCATCCTAACGAGAGATGCAACAGCAATTCCACCATTGTTCCTACTCGCATTAGTTTGAATTGGTCAGCCATGGTGAATCCATTCAAACCATTGTTCGCTCTCAACAGAAGCACATCGCTGCTGGCTGTGTAAAAGGCTTTGTCATGCTGGCAGCCATACAGGCAGCGGAATAAATATGGTGTCCTGATTTAAGGGTCAGGCTGAGCAGGAAATCAACATGACGTTGGAATGGAGTAGTATTCAAATATACTGGGTAGACGGGGATGGTGTGTCTGCGTTTGTGTGTGTGTGTGTTGTGTGTGTGTGTGTGTGTGTGTGTGTGTGTGTCTGTGTCTGTGTGTTTGCCTGTAGCCCTCTCCAAAAAAGAGGAGTGAACGGAGAACGACAACAACAAAGCCACTGTCCCAATTCGTTGCCCACATTTCATCTCCACGCAAAGCTGAGCGAATTCACTGTCTTGTTTCTTCGTAATTAATCTACCATATCACTTGAGCCCCACCAAACTCCAACACAATAACCGCTTTATTCTCTGCACTTCGACGATGACAGGCCAGTTTTGTGCGCGCTCGCATGTTTGTGAGTTTGTGAAACCGGTAATATTTGTATGTTTTTTTGCTCGTGTGACTGTCAGAAACTGTTTACTGCAACGCTGCCACACGGGGCCGAGTTAGAGGGCGAAGACGCGGGTAAATGGGTCACATTCTCGACTGCTTCCCTTGTGGTCAATCTCATGGGTTCATTAAGTCCCCACGGTCATTGTTGCGACAGCCCTGTTACTAATTACCACCGCCAACCCGTAAACACCAGCGCAATGGAGGAATGTCAGCACGTCAAAACCACTGAGGCTGCAGAGTCGTGAGCCATGTAAAAAAATCTGTGAGACAGCTTCATGCACATATCTGAAAACTAATCTCACGAATGCTCTGCAGCAACATCAAACCGGTCCGCTTTTCAAGAATAAGAGCTGGTTAATATTTCAGGCATACATATGCATTTTTTGGGAGTTTGAGTTTATTCAACTCAAAGGGCCATAATGGAGAAAACAAAGCTCTCTGTCTGAGATGTTTATAATACTTTCCTGCCCCCTCCTGTCAATCACGTAACATGCTGAGTCAATACAATAACTGAACGCCAGCCAAGGCTAAGCCATGGGTGGGAGAACAGTATACAAATTTACACAAAGAGCAAAGTCCAGCAGTGCAGCAGGGTTTTTTTTTCTTTTTTTATGTAAACACATAGCTGCTCCACTGTCATTTAGAAATAAAGGGCAAGGGACAAGAGAAACATCACAGCATATGGGGAAACTAAATACGAAAACACAAAGTCAGAACTGCACAGACTGCACAAAAACACCAAAGATGCACTTAACAACACATATATGCATGTTGATTTTAAAAAGACACACGCACACACGTTATCTTTGCCACATAATCAACTTTCACTTTTATCAGCAGCAGCACTGTTATGTAATTTTAACTGGTGCGGAAGTACAACATGCATGTAACTCAGTGGGTAGGCTATAAACAAAGACGTAAACTGGGTGGTGCAGGCGTACATATGTCATACTGTACAAACACTCAACCGAAGGCTGCTCAACACAACACAGTCCTCCCCTGCTGGCCGCTAAGCGGTTTCATTAGAGCAGCATGTTTGTGCCTTACAAAACAGCACATGGAAATTGGTCATTGAGGCGATTACACCACACCTTGCGGCTAAACGTCAACCGATCAAAGTTTCTTCACACGCCCATTTTTTTACACTACTCATGTCCAGGAGGAATGCGCGGAAATACTCATTTTAACGCGATGAGGCAATCACATAAGCCCGTGGAGCTTAAATAGGCTGGGGTTAAGGAACTAAAGCTCAAGAAAGCTTCATGTCAACACTCCTGACAGCTCCACCTCACCAGGTGTCTGGACAGCAGGACAGAGGAATGAAATTTGGTTGGTTAGATTGTTTTCAGCCTTTATTTTGTGATGTGAATGACGGAGAAACTGGCCTACTGCTAAAATGTATTGATTGACATGTTATAAACTTGCTTCAACTATGTGAAATAGCCAGTGCAAAGGAAACAGGCCTGCGGTCGACACCCATATGCAGTCGGATTAGTCTTTACAAGAGTTTGACGGTTCTGTTCAGACTAAAAAAAGAGAGGAAACCCCAATGCAAACCAGAATGCCTTTTCATGCCTGAGGGCACATTGTCTGTTGAGTGCATTAAGTTTGCACCCAAGACAATTTAAACCCTGTAAAACCTCTCATAAGTGGCCTTCTAAAGAACATGCCCTACCCTGTGTACAGACTGAGCCCATTACCACCCCGCCACTAATACGTCCCTCTTTACATTTCACTGCCACTGACGAGACAAAGCTCAGGCATACCGTCCCCTACTATTACACAACGTACGCTGAAAAAACTAAAATTAGGTGTAAAATACCACATGAGTTAATAAAACACTTGAACGCTAAAAAATATAAGTATCTCAAAATGTGTCAATACAAGCATGAAGAGGCACGGATGCATGTGTTTATTGAAGATTGCCTCCACAGAGTGTCGTACTTTTATTGTTATGTTGTTAACACTGAAACTAATAAAAACTCAACTAAAAATCAACATTTTAGAGTAAAACTGAAATGAGTGGACCCGCCCCGGAAACAAACGGATATAAACGGAACTGCAAAACAAAAATTAAAAACGCGATTATAAATGCAAAACTACAAAAACCCTGACACACACACACACACACACTCCCCTGCATGCACACTGGCTTTGCTCACTTGCATACACTGACACACATTCAGAGCCTGTCTATAAAAAGCCCAGGCAAGTAAAACAGTAATCAGCTCTTGCCAGCAGAGCCAAGTAGACATTATTTTACCACTAGTAGACAAACAGCTTGTCACAGCAGACGGCATCTGTCATTCTCTTTAACGGGGCCTGTGTCTTGGCATCTTTTGTTACATAAAACCAAAGCTGCTCTGTCAGGAAGACAAAAAAGCAGGGCTTTGGATTTTTGGTATTTTTAGGGAAATGATAGCAAAAGCAGCTTGTGAAACCCAGAATACCGAATAAGTTACAAGTTCTTGCAAAGGTTGAATCCAGAGACGAAACTTTAAAAGGGCACAAATATTTGACTGTCAATAATACCTGCGATGCTTTCAGCCGAGAGGACACAAAGAAGAAGACAGGGTGGAAGACTGAAGAGTTCTGGAAACTCATAACATATCTACAACAACATAAGCATGTATTATGCAGGTGTTTTAAACTTAGGTTATCTTTCCAAAATAGGCGATTGACTCCGTCCTTTCCCCAAGAGTGCTGCAGAGATGACGCATTTTGGTAGGCTAACCCGGAAGTTAGCATCACCATGGATCCAGCTACAAAAAAGCCAATGGGATGTTATTTTAATTGGATTTTAGATTATCGCAGAAATTACACTTTTTCTTCAGCAATACAATCTTCAAAAATGTGATTTTGTGATTTTAGAAGTGTAAATGCAATCGACAGAGGTAAAGAGTTAGAATAAGCCAACAAAGGCATTAATCATGAGTGATCATGATCTTTTGAGTGGCTGATTCTACACGTTTGGCATTACTGCGTTTAAAGTCCCTGACAGCCGACTTTTTAAAAACATGTAAACTCTTAATAATTCACACGAGAGGTGTTTACTAACCCAAACACAGACCTTAACTCAGCCATCTAACCACTAACCCATTCAAAAACCCATCAACTTTGAGTCGAGGGGACAGGAAGTGCAAACGATGCTAGTTTATTTCAGAGTTCTTTTCAGTGGTTGTTATGACAGTTACATTTTCTAGGTCTTTTACTTCAGTCTGTCCTTTAAACAGACTGGAAAAAACGCTGCTTGAACGGAGATCGATGGAAAGCTAATTACTCCTCGATGTCAAGAAATTCAACGCTAACCATAGCACTGCGCTAGAAAAGGGCGAAAATGTCCACACGATTCCATGTTTCCAGCACTGCTGAGGGATGATTTGACCAGGGATTGAATGCTGAATGTACCTTATCCTCCAGAAGACAAGAGTGGATACTTTGTCCAGTGCAAAATTAGTAACACCATCCTGTTTTGACACGGATCAGATTCAAGTTGACAGTTTTGGTCTTGTGAGCAGCTTCTGAGGTTTTCATGCCTCCTCAGGCCTTCAGGTCCGAGATCTCTAAAAATGTCCATAGTGGCATTTCCCCCGAGAGGCATATTCTCCACCACTACCAGTCTTTCAATGTGAGGGTGTTGTCATACAATCAAATGTGAACAGACTCTGGGTACAGCACAATGATCGGAACTTTGAGAATAATATCTTGTGGTTATGTTTCAAAAAACAGAGCCACTATTTTCATCTCCTTCATTACAACATCCAGTAATTCTAGTGCATCACTCAAATGTGTTTTACATAAGTGACGGGTGCACATTAAGATCCAGTAAGTGTCGGAATCTGATTAACCAGCCTGCTGTAATTATACACAGTCTTATGGTAACCAGGATGACATAATCTTATATGAGTAAGTAACCTGATTTCTTGCACACACATAATGAAAATCACTATATAAATGGATTAGAGGCCTTAAGATTAATCCTAACCACAGAAAATCAATTGCAAAACGTCGATAAATGCTCCCTCTTTAAGATGGAGCATTTAAACTGCCATTAAGAAATGCATTCCCCAGCTTCCATTGTTTTTTTGTTTTGTTTTTTCCGTGAGATATAATTAGAAGAGGTAATCAACACTGATGAGGACGACGCTGTTAAAACAGCTGCTCCCGGGGAGTCGGCGTGGAGCCAGAACTACAGCTGACAGCGAACTCCAGCTATGAATCAGGGCTGATGACAGATTAGGCGCAGCGCTGGAACGCATCAGGACTCAGCACATTTTTTTCTGTCGCAGTTATCCTGTTGTTTGTTAGTGAAAGAGCTGGAAATATAGTATCAATCATATGCACAACAATTACAGCCACTAAAGCGTCACTACAGCGTGACATAGCGCCAATTAGCATAACAAGTCATCATCAATCAACTTAGACATTTCTGGATGGATTACTCATTTCACTATATTACTAAACAACAATTCAGAGGTAGTAAATTAGACGTTTGACTGATCAGACTGTTGTTGTTGACAGCTGTAAAACACTGGATTATATTAACGACTTCCTTCACGGATCAATGGTTTTGATAGTGTCATAATCACCACTGACTTTGTGTCCACGCCACACTGTGTTAATCACATCATCCTGTATTAGAAGAGAAAGAGTCTCTTAGTCAAAGACAATGAGGACGGACAGACGGCCAAAAGGTGTTTTGATGAGGCAGCTTTATGTATGCACAAGCTGTCAAACAGATCTCTAATCTGTCAGCGCCGCTGGACTTCAAGTCATTTTATGTGAATACTAGTTAAAAAAAAACAACTGTTTCATGTTCATGTGACATAATTTACTCGGGAGGGGATTTCTGGGCACCACACGACTCGATTTGATTCTGATTCAAAGGGCTTATTGATACATCCTGGTGTATCAACATTTTTCACGTTTTAGTTTTTCATGACTGCGTGACTGCTCGCTGCTACTTTTAAAAACAGAGCATAGTTCTAAAGTCTTATGAATAAAACTAACAGATTCATTTTGGTCAACTATCTTTGCTTCCACTGAGGCATCCTTAACAAAACCAGGAGAATATATGTTGACATGCACCAATATGAAAACCTTATTTTGTTTTAGAGATTGTAATACAGACTCGAAATCGACTATCGGTCAGGCTCCAGAGTCAAGATGGCAGCGGTCTGACATGTATGCTATGACGTCTCCAAGAAATCAAGCTCTAAACTACAGATTTATTGGCCGCCTGTTAGCTCAGTTGGTAGAGCGCGCATCCCATGTACAGAGGCTTTGTCCTTGCTGCAGCGGCCCTGGGTTCGAGACATGGCCTGGGGCCCTTTGCTGTGTGTCACCCTCCCCCATCATCCTGTTTCCTGTCATCTCTGAAGCTGTCTTATCAATAAAGCCACACAAAGGCTAAAAAAATAAACTACAGATTTGCTGTTGCTGTCGTCTTAAATGACTACTTTTGTGCATTTCTCATTGATGCAACCTGTGGACTGTGGACACACCTCATTTGACTAGACTAACTTTTCTTTTAGAAACAGGCTGCTCACACTGATGCTAGCAAAGTAGCGTAGCATAGAACTTGATCACAACGGCTGCACATGTTATGTTTCACCATCCTGCTGTGAGGAAAATACAGCCTGCTCTTACGAAATTGCTGCAGGCTACATCACGATGTTGAGATTTTGGTTTCGGATGTCTGATTATTGACTTTTTCTGCATCAATACATCGTCTTCCAAGAGATAATTCCAACTCATACAAGAATAGATTTATTCCCTGCTCCGTTAGCACATCCTTATTCTGTCCCAGGACTCGTACCCTGAGGTAAGAAATCTCATTGTGGAAACCTTTCGTCGTCCCGTCCCTATAGAAAGAGTTCGGCCCCTTTTTCCATGCGTCACGCCGTCTATGGCAGGCCTGCACTTGCTGTGTGTGCATATGGTGTGTTCCGTCAGCGTTTCTGGACTCATTGGCCAAGCGTTCCTCAAAGACTCCGGCTTCACCGCTTCTCCCCGCTCTGATTTACAGGCCCCCGCTCAGGTAGACAAATCTATAATTTTACACATGATTATCTGTACTTACGCCTCCTGACATGACTCCCACCGAGCATGCTGCTCAACCAGTTAGTCTACAATTATCCCTATTATCGTCATTATTATCAAGTCGATCCACTAGAGGTGGGCGGCTCCTTCAAGCTACCAAGTTCTAGCCTCGGAAAACTCCTCCCGCAAGTAATTTCTCTCCCTCATCTGAGCCTTGAAGAAACACAGGAAAAGAGAGTGGTGTGGTGTACATGACATGGGGAGGGGGAAGCAGACCAAAGGGATGCCCCCACCGCGTGTCTCATACTATCATATGTCTCCAGACTTAATGGGCCTTTTCTGCTATCAGCACCATCACGGCTCAGCTTCCTGTCAGAGGGAGGCGCGCACAAACACAGCAGTCATTTGGGCAGCGGTCAGGTCACCGCCGCCAGCTCCGAGCAAGAGAGAGTGACCAAAAGGAAACTTAGAAATACAACTTCTAACTGAGTTTGAAAGGTCTGACCACGAGGCACGTCATTCATCAGAAGCGTTTTGGGAAGCAATGTGTCTCGCTATCATTATCGCTCAGTGGCCCACCAACAGTCAGGAGGGGTTAACAGATGTCATTAACCAGAGCCCAGAGGAAATCAGATGCAACTCAATCCGGATTCCCCCCTGCCACTTAAGACTCCTGAGCGACAGAGGCCCCCACGTCCACAGCTGTCCTCACACCTGTTACCATATGCCCTCAAGTAACCATCATGTCCGACAGCAGAATATTAAGTGTCCCGCTCGCCAAAACTGAAAAAAAAAAAAAAAAAACGGTGCCACACTTCACACACTTCTTTTCCATTCCTCTTTTTTTTTATGCACCTATGAAGACACACGCATTTCCTGATTTGAAACTGCCACAGGCAAAAAAAAGAAGTGAAACCAGCAGACTGACACAGTGTCCGCAGTGTGCAGGATTTCCTTCGCACTCCCTCCTGATAGAGAGATGGAGAGAGGAACCACATATAGAATATCTAGGGAGTGGACAAAAGAACATTAACGCCTGAGTGTCTGACAGTAACAAACAGCTCTACATGCATGGGATGTGTAAGTCTGTGTGACAGGTTTTCCAGCCTGCCACATGCCACATTCTTCAGTTTCCATCAGCGACCTTTGTTCCTCTTTGTCAGTGTGGTTTGTTTGTGTCTAGCTTTTGTTGTCATGATAATTTGGGCCGGATCCCTTCATATCCTACATTATTATGCAGTTTGTTTAACCGATGTACCCAAAATTTTAGGTCGCATGTTGCGTCACAATAACAGATGGGAAGATAAAAAGATTTTATGGCGGATTGCAATGAAATAAAACACAACTACTCACTCTAAGTTGATCGTGGTGAACTTTTAGCATAAGGATAACTGAGATTGTCATGAATATCCTCACATGAAAAGCTGTCTAGCTCACTGACGTACAGCCCTCTACTGGATTCCCGATTTATTTTGAATTGCCTCAGCCTGACAACGTGGCTAAACACACGGCTCGCACATTGTAGCACCCACAAAAAAGCAAGTTAAAGGTGCAATATGTAAGAATTTTAGTTGAAAACGTTCAAAAATTAACCTCATATCACCAGAATGTGAAGTAATAACAGTTTTGACATTGTGACGTCAAACTGTGTGTATTGGGTGGCAGAGATATCTACTGAAGTTAGCATGCTAACCAGCTAGCCCCCAGCCCAGCCCTGTTCAAAGCTACCGTGCTAGCCCTGTCAACACCGACACTTCCCTGATGCTCGGAGCTCCCAGTCTGAGGTGACTAGCTAACGGTAGCTATAGTTAGCACCAGTTAGCAGTTATTCTGGTGATATGACGCCAATTCTTACATATTGCACCTTTACCGTATATTGGATGATGATGAGGTTGACACCAGTGTTTCTTTGTTATGTATGCAGGACGGTCTTATGATTTATGATTACTTATTAAAGATCCTTTGTTGGTTTTTCACAAAAAAAAATATGTGTCTTAGATGTGATGCAATACAAACATTGTGTTCATGCCTCATAATGATTCTTTCAAATGACAGATGTCATTAGTATGGATTTGTAGCCTATAGGTGTTTGAAGACCAGCCGACCTTTGTTGCACATCTTCCCTCATTTCCTGTCAGCTCTCTACAGTCTACTATCATAATAAAGGCAAAAAGGAAACACGCCCATGTAGCAATTGTCTGATCTTTATCGATTCCACCTCAGAGTCTTTTTCTATGAGGTGTTGACATCACTTTGTGTACCCACTATACTGTATTCGCTGTGCAACATAACATTTCATAACATTAACAAAAACGCAGGAATCTGTCAATATGTTATATTCGAACAAGGTTTCTAAGTCAAAGTAAAAATGACTTCATATCAAAAAACAACAGAAGATTTCCTCACTAAAACTCGCAGCAGTTTGAGAAATCACTGCCAGAGAAAGCAAACTCTGTGTCTCTTGCATCATCACTTGCTGGCTGCTGTGCTGGTTAACACTTTGCAAACACGTTTTCCACAACACCATGCTTCGCTACAGCACAGCATCTTCAAAAACCAGCCTCTCTGCTGGCTCATGGGTTCAGACTGTGACCCGAAACTCTCCCTCACGTCCCTCAGCAGCTGAGCTCAGCTCTGCACAGCACAGCACAGCAAGAATCCAGGATTTGGGAGTGTAGTGCATTCACAAAAACCTTGACAAAACAAGTGAAATGCTTTGGAGTGGAGTTTGAAATGATTAGATGATTACCTGCTCAGCAAATACAAGTACAACGACTAATTTTAATTATCAAGTGTGATGATTTCTTTCTTTTTTGTTACGGCAAAATGAATAATTTTGTATTGTTGTTGGAAAAAACACAATTTAAGGGCTGCAACTAACAATTATCGTCAGATTATTTTCTTGATTAGTGGTTAAACTTCAGGAATACAGTCGCAAGTATACACACAGATTAGAGTCCATCATCAAATGTCTTGTTTAAGATATTCAGTTTACTGTCATCAAGTAAAGAGACTTGATAATACTCACATTGAAGAAGCTGGAATCAGAGAATGTTGACTTCTTTTTCTTGAAGAAATCACTCAAAGTGATTCATAATTTATCAGAACAGCTGGTGACTATTTTAATAGTTGACCACTCATTGATTAATCAATGCATCTCTGCTGTATTCTGACATTTAATAGACAGAAACCACATCATCAGGAAAAATAACTAGCAGATCCTTCAATGATGAAGGAAATCCTTAGTTGCAGCCCTGCTTTAAACCTCTCTGCATCAGCTGATTCATTCAAATTCCTTAAATGATAAACATAAATCTTAAATATTTTCATCCATGTTACAAAGTTTTGAATGAGCTGCAGAAGCAACAAAACAGATTTTTTTTGCTTTAGAGTGTTTCAAAGAGGCGATCAGAGAGGATTAAAAACAGCACTGATTCTGGACCATGACAAAACAAATGTAAGGGTCAAAAAAATTTGCCTCCTCATCATCCACCATCCTGAGTGTGACCGGGCCTGATCTCTTCACCCGCTCTGCCCCTACAGAGCGAATGAACCCGAGCACAATGCTGCACCATCAGTACAAAATGTCCAGCACAGTGACTCAGTTTGACCCGCCGTCCTTGTAAAGCGTCACAAGCCAACGTGCTGCTAATCATAGGAAGTATTTGTTTTAATGAGTCTCACTACAGAGGGGGGGCTTGGTGCACAATGGACTTCCATGTACATACTTCCTCCACACCTGGAGCAGGAACCATGACCACATCCCTCTCTCATTTAAAGCACGTCTTATGGGCCGGTCAGAGCTTCACACAGCACAGGAAATGATCATATTAGACACACTAGATATAGAATCAGCATCCTCATCCTTTCCTTTCAGGAAGTGACACTTCAGAAGACAGATTTTTTGTTTTTTCAACCTGGTGGGTTCAAGATTGTTTCCCCACTTCAGAGTGTGAATGACAAAAGAAACCAACTGGTTCATGATTGATCACATGGCTTAAAGGGAATTATGTCCCTGTGAGGAAAAAGTTAAATAAAAGTTCTCTGTTTATTCTCCTCCAGGCTGTCTTTTTCTCTTCTGTCTGCCAGAGTGAACTAACCTGCAGCATTAACATTCACAACATGTGGCTGCCTGCTCCGCTCAGGAATCCCTCCCCTGCTGTCAAGCCAGGGCTCCCTCCTCCACCGACCAAGGCACCAAGAGTTCACGATCACTCCCTTCAACTAAACCTGATGCCAAAACAAATCCCCACAGCTTCATGCGGGGCGATTTTTTGTTTTTGTTTTTGTTTTTTTGTTACCTGTTGATTTTCAGAGCGAAAGCCCGTCGGTCCGCGCTGCTCAGAGAGGCCATGTGTTCAGTCTGAAGTCCAGTTCGGCGGCGCTGGCTCCGGTGTGTTTCCCTGCGCGCTCTCTCGCCGCCTCTCTGTCACCGACGCACTCGCTTCTTGCCCTCGCTACAGCTCGACTGTCATGTCAACACTCATCTTGCTCGTGGCGGCAGCAGCTTGACTGGGTGTAAACTTCCGCATTTGATTTGAGCCATCCCGTGGAGAGAAAGAGAGAGAGAGCGCTAGAGAGAGAGACACACACACACGCACACACACAGACACACTGGAGGCGCGAGGGTAGGAGGGGACGGTGATGGGACACGCTGGATGAGGCACGCGCGCTCCCTCGCTGCCGAGATACATGGTACACAAAAGTGCCGGTAGTTACTGAGGAGGGAGTAAGGAATGATTCAGGAGCGACTGGGAGATGATATGTTAATGAATCATTAGGTATTGATTAGTTAAATAATCGACATATTGACCACGTTCTTCATGAGGTGTCACACACGACCAATGGCATGAACTAGTGATGACTCATTACTTACTAGTTACTCTTTTTTAAAGTGAAACATCATACTGAGTTGTAGGGATGCACGATATATATCGGACTGATAAATTATCGTCCCAATAGTAAAAAAAAAGTACATTATCGGCAGATGATGTACAGAATTATAGCCGATAAAAAGAACCAGTAATACAAAATAAAATAGCTTTAGTTGATTTAACAAGTGCAGCATTCACACACAGAATGTAGTACTGTGCATCTTTACAGTTGACCAATTAGCCGCAGATAAACACAGAGAAGAACACCAACGGTGCTGTTGTCGCGTTCATGACGTAGAGCTGCTGCAGGTGTTCACTGGAGTGGGCGTTGTTTTTTAAAAGTTCAGAAGAAGACAACACAGTTGTTGTATTTTTTTTAAAAAATCTCTTTTTATTGAGAAACAAAGAGTATAAACAATGACTTTAAAAGTTTAAGATTGTTCTTTTTTGTATGTAAAATACAGAACAAAACACCCCCCACCCAAGCTGGACCAAAATGAGTCGCTATGGAACTAATGATGGACAACAGGTGCCTATGAGTAGACACACGTAAGTGAAATTAGAACACAAACAAATGAATAGGGTTTAAATGAGGGGCAGCATGACTTCAGAGCTCTTATCCAAATGTAAAAACAGCATTACATCTTTCAGCCATTGTGCTGCAGTAGGTGGAATAAGACAACACAGTTATAATTTGCAATATTTGTTCCTCAAAGTGTTTGGAAATCATCCATCTTTGCCCTCTACATCTTGGCCCTTTCTACCCTCAGGGGTACATAAACTACAGGGTATGAACTTATTTTCAAAATACAAAAAATGCGGCATTATCGGCATCGGCCGTGAGAAGCAGGTAATTATCTGTTAAATATCGTGCATCCCTACTGAGTAGTTACCAATAAAGACTCATTAGTTACTAATTACTTAATCATTAGTTAGGCTACTCTTTTTGTGAACTTTCAAATAGTCACCCTATAGAGTCATTATATAGCAGCTGGTTGATAGTACGTTAAGTCACAGATATCAATGAACTAATCATTACCTAATGACTCATTAATATATTGAAGAATTACTTATTAACAATTCATTAACTATCAAGTCATTCTTGATTCATTCCTTACTTGCTGCTCAGTAACGACTACATTTTTTGTGTACCTTATTGTAAAGTGTGACTGAGTACTGTACCTGAGAGTAAGAGAGAAACCAAGTTCAGTTTCTAATGAGTAAGAAAATAGTAATAGTGATAGTAGGCAGGGCATTTCGGCAGATTTCTAGACTCTAGGGAATTGCCAAATCACCACCACCCCTCTGATTTCAGCCTCAAGGGCACCAATCATTTTAAAGGAAAAGTTCACCTAAATATGAAAATGCAATCATTATTTACTCACTCCGGTTTCAATGGAAAGTCGGGTAAAGTTTTGAATCCATGAAACATTCTGGTGTTGTTGTTTTAAAACAAGTCACCATGTACTCTAGTTGTTAAGGAGAATGCTGTAACTGTTTTTATGTGAGGTACAAGCTTGACATCTGTTTCAACATGCTGAGATTAAAGAGAGAGCCTGCACCACAGGTGTATCTGTGGAGTATCAGCAGAAGAAGTAACAAGGCTGCATAAAGCATCACACACTACACCTTTTCACAACAATCTTATGTGTCATCACTAAAAGGTGTCACTTGTCAATACTATAAAATGTGAAGCATTGCATGTGAAAGTGTTGTATGCTTTGTATAGTATATTTTTATCTAGAAAGTTGGCATCACTTGATGGCTGAACGCTAGTTAAAATAGTTCTGAGCAACAGCAGCAGTTTTTCTTCAGCTGTGACATTCATTTATTCCTCCATTTCCACTGCTTTTCTGGGTAGCAAGTTAATACAAAATGTATATTATTTAGTATCACTTTTACTTTCTTTATACACATAAAGAAACCTTATACAAGAATAGGAGCTGTATGAATAGAAATTGAGAAATTGTTATAGCTGATCCTGTGTGTCTGTAATGTGAAAAATATTGTATCAGGACAGACAGACCTATACCTATTTCTCTTCTCTCTTTAACATGACATATCTTTCATTAGTTGTGTACATTATTTCCCAAAGGACTTGCAGGTTTGTGATAATCCTTAATGACTTTTTGTATTATGTTAAATATCAGTATATGATATCCTTAGTGCAGGAATGTAAGTGTTTGCATTCAGGGAATAGACACACTTTATCATGCATGCCACAATGTAACGTCCAACCCAATAGACCTGTAATAATTTCATGCATCGATTATGTCATTTATTGCATTTAGATTTTTCATATATTATTATTATTATTATTATAACACTTTGCCCTTCATGGTTTATGTTGCCCTCTTGTGGTTGATTCTTGTCATTGCACCAAAGCTGGCCACCTCTGTAGGGATGCCACCTTGGATTTGGGGAAAAATTGTTCACTTTTGTGACATTTCTTTACAGTTGCGTTTTGACTTTTTCCTAGATCATAAGACAGCACCCTTGTTCCAACACCTCCATGGCAACAATCACTAGGACTTGTGACTCCATCAGCAGAGCAGGAGGAAGGATGCAGTTCCCAGGACAGTGGAGGTGAGAACAGCCACATAACACATGAAACCATAAGTGAGACAAACACACTGAAAACACACATCACCTTCTTACTATATTGTTTATTTGGTACTATTATTATTGTTTAATGTTAAACTGAACTGTCCTGAGGCTGCTGTGACACACAGATATCCCGGTTCGCAGGACCAATAAAGGAGTTCTGATACTGATTCTGATACTGATTCAATCACGATTCACGAGGAGGTCAGTGGCATAATATTCTGATCAGCCATAGATAAGAAAATGATTCTAATATTGTATCACATAATGTTTGTGTTGGGACTGGCACATGGTTCTGACATGATTTAACGGTTGTGCTTATTTATAATTTATTAACTATATTGTTATTTACCATCTTCTCCCCCTCCGGGTCTGTGAACGGAAGCGGAACCATAAGTCGCCGCTACGGACGCGTACGGATTCCTTTCAGTGTAGCACGCTGTCAGGACGTAGAGCCACAGCAGCGAAGAGGAGCAAATATCTGATGAAAACTTTGAATATCTGCATCTAGACGAGGAATAAGCGGGTAATTTTGTTTATAGCCTTTCTAAATCAAAGCAAGTCGGGTTGTTTTGTTGTCATGTCGCTTTCTCTGTTGATTGAAGGGGATAAATGCTAAATATGCTAAATGTGGTGCTCATTCAGTGGATACACACTTCCACTAACTGCTGACTCTGTGGGAGCGAGTTCATGTTGTTGCTACAAGTTTTCTGTATTTTTTAGACTTTAAAGGTCTTGTATGAAGTCAGGTAATTCGTCTTACTTGATGCATATTTGCTGTATCTTTAGGAATGACATAAGACACTTGATGAAATCTGACCAAATAGCCACAGTTAGCTATGTTTTGTTTGTAAAACAAGAAATATGAGTGCTGTGTTTTTGTTCAAGGTCAAGTCACACACTTAAAGTCTTGTGTCTGTCCCGATTCATCAGATCAGATCCATCTTGTCACTTGTGTTGACCACCACTATTTCTGGTATGGATGACATGGTGATGGAGGAGGAAGATGACTGTCCAGAGTTGGTGCCCATCGACGCCCTGCCTGCTCCTCCTGCAGACCAGATACCTGTCACCATCATCACAGGCTACCTCGGTGAGAGACTGCCTGTATTACTCAGAGCTTTAAGGAGCTTATAAAGGAGATTATTGTAGACTCACACACATTTGTAAGTCCATCCTCGCCCCCAATAAGTATATAGAGTGCATTGTTCACTCATAGGAAAATAAGGAAATTAAGTATAAATATGTTTGTTTGTAATTCTTATGTTTGTGTCTTCACAGGTGCTGGAAAGACTACGCTCCTGAACTATATTTTAACGGAGCAACACAACAAGAGGATTGCCGTCATACTCAATGAATTTGGAGAAGGTGAAGTAACGAAAGCCCTTTAGCAAAACCACGATTAATTGTGGTTTGAATTCTATTTAATCAGGCCAAATAAAGATGCTCCAAACTGTGTTTACTCTTAACTTAATCTCAGGATCACGATTGTTGTGGAAGTTCCTCAGCTTTCCACAAGAGAGCAGCAGAGGAACAGCTTTGCCAAGAACTGAAAGAAGCTCATACCTGTGTTTTTGTGTTCTGTATCTGTATGAGTTTTTAAGGGTACAAACTCTGGTACTGCAACATGTGTCATATTAGCATTAGATTTAATAATCTTTTCTTGAAGTTTTAGTACTATATGTTCTTATTGAATGAGGCTCGGTTGGCCAGTTTTGCTCTTTATTGGTTGAAATTTCTATTTATCTTGCAAAATATACAGAAGTTATCGCACCTTTGGTTGAAATAGCTCAGTCTTGATCATTTGATCCTTCTCTGATTGATCATCCTCTCTCATCCTCCACCTGCAGGCAGCGCCCTGGAGAAGTCCCTCGCAGTGAGCCATGCAGGAGAGCTGTATGAGGAGTGGCTGGAACTGAGAAACGGCTGCCTCTGCTGCTCTGTCAAGTACGTAAAGTAACAGTGGCCCATTTTTTTTAACTTGTTTAGCTTGTTAATAACACAAATGTGATAATGAGAATATAAATACAGTACAATGTCATATGTTTTTATCTTTATTTGAATGAGGTGTAAGTGTGTCTGGTGGTATATGAGACAACACATTTTTGCTTCATATTACAGTTTGTAAGATGTGACAAAATGTTTTATATATGCCATATGTAATTGATAGTGGCTGTCCCTTCATTTTTCAGGGACAACGGTCTTAAAGCCATCGAGAATCTGATGGAGAAGAAAGGAAAGTTCGACTACATCCTGTTAGAAACCACAGGACTCGCTGACCCAGGTATTTCGCATTTTCTGTAGTTGAATTAAGATCAGTCATCAGAGAAATCTGTAATCGATCATCGTTTTTTCCCAGCTCTGGCCTTGGAAGTATTTGGACGGTTATTTGCCTCCTTTGAAACCTCGCTGCTGTGAATGATGCCTAAACGCTTGCAGATTTCTTTGCAAAGCTGACATCAGAAGTTAAATGCTGTTAACAACTTTTACATTTTGAGGACCAGACTGCGACAGGAACATCCCCAGGAGCCTATTTCCATCAAAAAATAAAAGAGGAAAGTAAACCGTGCTGTCCGTTCATCTCTCTCAGCTTTGAATCAGGAAATCAATATTAGGCCATTACAGGGCGAGCGCTGTGACAACTGGGGTGTGTCTCTAAGTGACAGGTGTCAGGAGGGTAACGGCATGGGCAGACACACACCACTTGGCCTCGCAGACAGAAAGCAACAGAGCGCGCTCAGACTGGGGCTGTCCTCACTCCTCTGCCATGTCATTGGCTGAGACAGGCTTTTTATCGACTAGGACAGGTCTGTCATTGGCCGTGGCAGTGCTGTCAGTCATAAAGGCTCCCGAGGGGATTCTCCTCTTCCCCTTAGAGAAGGGGTTGGATGAGTTATGTGAAACATGCCACTCAAAAACAGTGTTTTCATTACGCAGCCATCAAATATTTACAATGCTTTCTTATTCTCGCTTGGCAGTTTGACAAAAGTGCATTATGTGAACAAGCTGTGGCTGGCGCGGCTACACAGGGTCTTGTAATAACCGCGCGCACAGCAAAATCGAAACAAACCAAATGTACCAGCAGGAGATAAACAATTGAAAGCTTCTGATATTGGTTTTATCTGCTCCACAGAGCTCTGCCAGAAAACAATGCATGGAGGGTGTCAGAAAGAAGTGCGGTTCTGACTTTAAACACAAAAACTTTGGATGTGGATGTCAGGAATAAAATTAATTAATTTGATGTTGAAATAATTTGGTTATTGACAGATAATTATTCTACAACAATTTTGATCATCTATTAAATCTGTGTCTCTTATCAAGTAAAAATGCCCAGAATGTGCTTGTTTCAGCTTATAACATGTGATTATATGCTACTTTTCTCTGTTTAATATCAATGATAATGGAATATCATTAGATTTTTGATTGCTGTCCATACAAATCAATTACTATTACGATGATTTTTGGAGTATTTTTGCCCCTATTGAATATTGACAGTGAAGACCCAGACAGGAAATGAGGCAGAAAGAGTGCTGTTTATATTCACTACATGATGAAGAGATCAATTTAACAAACACATCTACAACTTAAAAATGAAATCAATACTTAATGCATTGCTAAATTCACTGAAATGCTTTTTGAACCTTATTAGTGATATGAGGTATGGTTTAGTATTGTACTTGAATTCAATAAAACATTGAATGCTCCTTTAACAGATTCTCAGTAGCTGTGATAGATTTTACAACATCAGTCTTGTTTCCTGTATCAATCATCTCAGTTTAATTATTGATTAACCACAATGAGTCCTGTGCAACATGCCAAGTTTTTTTTTTATTTCTTTCCTCTTATTTTGAAGGCCTTATGGTAGAGAAATGAAGAATAAGGCCTCTGTTTTCTGGCTAAAACTTTGAATTTGTATGCATGTGTGGATTTCAGCCATTTACAGTCTATAATACCAGTTCATCTCTTCTGGCAGGAGCTGTTGCCTCCATGTTCTGGGTTGACGCAGAGCTCGGCAGCGACATCTATTTAGATGGTAAGATATTTGTAACGATGCAGGTTGTCCTTGTACTTTAATGCAATGAAAACATGGTGGTTGGAATACTTGTTATCCGTTTGTCCGTGTGTCAGGAATAATTGAGCCTTCACTGGTCTGACTGGTCTAATGTAGGAGAAGCTGGATTCAGAGATTAATGTGAAAAGTGTTGTGATTTAAGATTTCTAAATTTGAGGCGGTGACAGCTACAACTACATTCCAAGTTTGAGGACATACTTTTTCTGCCTTGCCCAAATGTCGCCTCTTTTGTTCGGAGAGATGATTTTCTTGTTTGTGTGTCTGTTTTACTGCCGTGTGTGTGTGTGTGTGTGTGTGTTTACATGAACGGTGTCTCGCTGCTCACACTAAATACCCAGCTGTCTGCTCTGTTGTGACAGGCCAGCAGACCAAAAGTCGGATAACTCAGAGAAAGTGGTTTAGACAAACGGACAAAACTAAACACCAAAAGGCCGCAGTTCAGAAAAAGACTGTGTACATGTTGTGGCTCTATTGTATCACTGATTACTGTTACTTTGTTCATCCTTTAGGTATCGTCACTGTTATCGACGCCAAGTACGGACTGCAGGTAGGTGCTAAGATGACATTTAAGAAACTTCATGTTTGTCATCCAGATTGAATCATCAGAAAGTTAAATGACAACATTTTTGGGAGCTGATTGAATATTGGAGACATTTTTTCTCCAGTAAAAATTACATTTCATCATGCAGTGGTGGAGGAAGTGTCCTTTACTTGAATTAAAGTACTCGCACTAAACGGTAAAAATACTCTGTTACAAGTAAAAGGAAAAAGTCAAAGAATTATAAGTAGAGAAAAATCCCCCCGTGACTGTTTTACTCATACATATTGTATTATTACATTTGCATTATTGTTAAAGCATTATTTACATTATGGATTAATCTGCTGTTCAAATTCAAAATCAAATTCCCAGCACCCAAAGTGTCACTTTCACAGTGTTTGTTTTATTCTAATCAGCAGTACAAAAATACAAACGCATGAAAACCACATGACCAGTACAAAAGAGTACTTAAACTTTTTAGATAAATGTAGTGAAGATAAAAGTGCAATATATAATTATCTCTGAACTTTAGTGGAGTATAAGTAGAAAGTCGCATGAGAAAAAAATATTCAAGTATATGTACTGTGTAAAACAAGCACTTAAAGTTGTCACTTTCTTCCATTTCATATTAAAACTGTATTATTACAGTATTAAAAACGAAAATTGCAGTCTCCCCCTCCTTTTGTTGCCGAACTTTAGAGCTTCAGCTGCGTTTGCCTCAAAACAATAACTAAACAAAATCCTTTTTTTTGTGACTTTAAGTCCAAAATAAGCTGTTAAACTTGTGAGATTGTTCGTAACCCCCCCCCCCCAGCGACACGCACATCCTGCCCTCCCCGCGGTATTTAAAAAGAACAGGACAAGTGACACCTAGATAATGGCCTCTAATATGAAGGTGTCGAGCTCGGCGAGGTGACGCATTTCATAGCCTGGGTGCCGCTCTGTCTTCTCATTGGACGAAGGAGATAATGACAGGACGAAGGAGAGGATAACTGATAGTGAAGGAGTAATTGATATCAAAGATGGGCACCATGTGTAATAGGACTGTCACATCCACTCACCTGCCTTTCCTCTCATCTGTCCCGCAACATATCCATCCGTGTGAGGGTTAACTTGAACTCTCGGCCCCTCGCACCGCCTGAAAGGCCTTTTGTCTCTCGCTTACAGAGGTTGTTGGATAAAAAGCGGCGAGTGGCCATTCTATTTATGTACTTTTGTCATTCATTCCTTCAGAATTGGAAGCGGTGGTGATGCACACAGTGACAGATTCATGTCAGATTGACACTCCGGGGTCAGGATCCAGATTAACACCTCCTGCCCCGTCTGTTATTACATATTAAACTGTTCTTTGAAAATGGGCTGCGTCCCCGGTGCTGCCACACAAGACACAAACAGAATAATTAGGAGTGATCTCCTGTGGTTGAGAAGATGTGTAAGCTGTTGCAAACATTTGCAGATTTTCTTATTATTTCGTTTTCCAAAGAACGTAATCTACAGGGTCAGCTTGTGCAATTTCGCACTTTTTTTTTTTTTTTCATTTCCTGCCTGCATGTCTAACTCATGTCAACTGTCTCTGATTTCTGTAGCAACTAACAGAGGAAAAAGAAGAAGGTCTCATCAATGAAGCCTCCAGGTGAGCTTGCTGTGTTTTTGAATTTTTCTTTTTTGAGAGAGATTCTGAAAGAAGGTTGTGACGAAACGTTTTAACTTCGAAACCAGCGATAAAAGTTTTTTTTTAAATTTATTTAAGTTATAATAGGACAGCCATGATATCAGATATTCACCACATCATTATACTGACCAAACAAATTCATGATTATGATAAAAAAAAGTTCTATCCATCAACTTTGCTTGATGTGTGTTTGTCTTCTTTTGGAGGCAAATAAATGACACTTGAAATCGGAGTGTAAGAGGTGAAGAGAGAGACCACAACTGTAAATAAAAAAAAGTAGAATATAATCAGTAAGAACAGTTGCTATCAGCTACGCAATTACTTATGAAAAGGAAACCAGATGATCAATAAGAACAGTTGCTATCAGCTACTCAATAAGGAAACCAGATGATCTTATGAACAAAAGATGTACGAGGCCGAGCACCCTAACAAAATATCATTATTCCTTTTTTGTTACCATCATTTATCATGAATATCGCGATGTCATCATACCCCTAATTTGTATTAATGTTATTATCAGTCTATCTGATTGGTTTTTGCTCTAGCTTCAGAACACCCTGTACTAATAAATGTGTAATTATTAAAGATAATCTTGTTTTAAACACATTGTATCAACAAAAGTATCTCAGTAGTGAAACCTTTGACAGCCTTATTGGGTAATAAAACTTTTTGCATGTGTGCAGAGAGAAACAATGCTGCAGCTTTTACTCTTCTTTTGTTTATGGATAAAGGGGCTCTCGGTGGTGCTGGAAGCCGGTCGTTAGTTTATGTTGGCGGATTACTTTTCTAAACTATCGTTAGCTAATGTTGCTTTCTGTTAGCCGGTCAGAGAGAGGCCCTGAGATGAGAATGTGCATCTTTGGACCGTTGCGAATAATCAGACCTGACTCCAACGCAAAGAAATCCACAGTCCAGCAGATTTAACAGAGAGACGGGGGAAAGCCTCATTTTTCACTTAATGTTACAATCTGTTCACGTATGACTGATTAAAAAAGTGATACATGTGAAATGCAGCAAATTGTTACCCAGATTGTTGAATACTTGTTGTTACCTTTGGACTGAGCCAAGCTAGCGCCTCTCCCCCCTGTTTCCAGTCTTTGTGCTAAGCTAGGCTAACGCGCTGCTGTTTATTTCCACCGTACAGACACGAGGACGGCGTTGCATCAGAAAGAAAATCAAACAAGCGTGTTCCCTTAAATGCTGAACTATTCCTTGACGACTGTACAAACCGCTCTGTATCCGCCTCACCGGGCCTCCCAACAAGCCGTTGAACGCCCTCTCTGCCACCCGCCTGTCTGTCTCCCTGGGCGTCTTTCTCTGTTTGTCTCTTCCAGCAGCTGTGTGTGTTTTTTGTTGTTGTTGAACAAATACACCGATCAAGACGGACCAGTTGCATGACCCTTTGCATTCTTGGTCTTTGTTTGTGTTTTCACCTCCAAGCTAAACAGCGCGCAGCTCCCATTTGAGTTTGGCACGCATCGCCCGCTGCCACCCACGAAAACTCACACACACACACACAGAGAGGTGTCTGTATTTTATGCAATAAAGATCATAAAGACACAGCTCTAGTTGTTAGAAGCATTGAGTTAGGCAGTGACTTCCTGATGTAGCTGGTTTAGTGTTTTAACACAAGACCCTCATTTTTGGATTCTTTTGGTGCGGATCCCTCTCTGATGGCTTCATCATAAATGTGTCTCTTGCCAGATAAACACGATGTTGATGTCTTTTCAGGCAGATTGCTGTCGCTGACCTGATCATAATCAATAAGACGGACCTGGTGAACGAGGAGGAACTCACTCAAACGCGAGATGCAGTCAGGTCAGCTTCACACACTTATTTATTTCTTTTCTATTTTATGATAGGGGCAGATACGATATATAGACAAATGGAATCAGGGGTTAGCGGTTTTTCTATTACTTAATTTGCAGACTATTTTAACAACTTATTTGTTAAGTTACATTTGATTTCACATTATTTACGATGTCGATTTACATTGAAGAAGCTGGAACGAGCCGACGTTTGACATTTTTGCTTGAGAAATGACTTCGAATATTTATCGATTATCAAAATAATTTGCAACTTATTTTGTTTTGAGTGACCTATTGATAAATCCACAAATTGTTGCAGCTCTACTCCTTATCAACTTCCTTTTTTCTGATAGTATTCTGCTTTTTAAAACTACAGTCTTATTACTGAGCGAGTTAAGTGTGTGTGTGTGTGTGTGTGTGTGTGTGTGTGTGTGTGTGTGTGTGTGGCCGTGTGTGTGTGTATGTGTGTGGCCCTTCTTTATTCCAAGTTTTGAGGGGAAAGGTTAATAGGAATAACGTCCACTTTGTCCATCGTCTAAGTTTTAAGCTTCTTTTTTTTTTTTTACATTTCATTTCAGGTCTATAAATGGTCTCGTCAAGATTTTAGAAACCCAGAAGTCAAGGTAAGTTATGTTTGTGTAACAGATGAACTCCACGTGCTGCTCCTGCTCAGATCTTTATATCAAAGATGAAGCCATGCAGGCGTGACATTGTTCAAGGCAAAACCCCCAACACACACACACACACACACGTACCCAAACTGCTGCACCCTGAGTAAATACCCATCCTTCAATAGTGTCCAGTTACCCACAAGTCTTTGCTCTTTGACCCGGGGTCTTCAAGCCAACATGGTCTCATGTATGTGAATGTGTGTGCGTGCAAAAATGTGTGTTTATTCACCCTCTGTGTAAGCACGTTATTGGACCCAGGTAGCATCTGGCTAACACAGGCTGTGTATTTCAAAGGTTTGGGTGTTCAGAGTTCAGGCCGGGGTGAACAGATGAAAGACAGCGTGTAGCGACGGGGTTAATCGGAAAAACAGCGCCACGACTTTTTGTTTAAGCCAGTTCATTCGTTCAGGCTCAATGTTAGTTTAAGGCCAACTCGTGACGAGAGCTGAGGTGGCTCGCTTGATTTATGGGCCACTGTGGAAAAGTTGTATTTTTAATTAAACTGTACAAAAAGTAAAAATGTAAGTTATTGTCTTCCACAGGGTCGATCTCTCTGAGGTGCTGGATCTGCATTCCTTTGACAGTAAAGACGGAGTGAAGTGAGTCGCCTTTTACATACAAATTTGATTTAAATTTTCTGTGTTCATTCAGTATATAAATATAATACTGTGTTCTTAACCCTAATGCCAATATTGATACTTGAGTGTTTTAATTTAAAAACGATCTATCAGCTCACACCTTTGAGTGTCCCTAAAGTTTGGTTATCACGCAAACATTTTACAGGTGAAAAAATAAACTTTGCACAGTTCTCTGGCATTAAAAATGACCTACTTGATATAGTATTACAAATTACAACATGTGTCTTTAAGACTGCAAAAACTGTATAAAATTAACACTTTCACGCAGCAATTTTTCACAGACACACTGCCACTAATGTTGACTTTAAAGACACAATATTTAACATTTCTGCATTCTACTGTCTATAAACGATTGGACCTTTGTTACATATTTTGTTGAATTATGTACTTGCATCATCCTTAACGTTCAAACCCGGAAGAGGTCTGTATTTTTACTGGAGGTGAACGTGCCAGTAATTTGGTCGCCATAACTTCGGGGGAAAAACATCAGATGATGCGTCAGAGTGAGGAAGGAAGTCAGCAACGTGACTAAACGCAACCGGAGTAAAACATTTCCGCGCCATAGAACATTTTTACTCTGTCACGCCACAATGTTTTTCATTGGCAGAAGTGGTTGTGTAACAGTCGAGACAACAACTCCCATGATCCCACGCTACTTCACGACATCATCGAACTGCATCTTTTGTTTCTTTGTTTTGATTGAGGGACCTCTTGCGGCATGAATTACATGCTGTATATCTCTATCTATAAGTTTCAATTCAATATTGGACCAAAATTAATTAATGAATACATTAAAAAAGTGTAGTAAAAGAAGTGAATGCAACATTGTTATCAAGACTTTTTGTTAGGAAACAAGCTTTTGATATTGAGCCCAAACCGGATGTTTGAGGCGGAAATCAATACCGATTGTCGAGGTAAGGATGAAATTAGAAAATTTTTTTTTAACTTTGCAGGACGTTTCAGAGCTGAAAGGTAACATGTCAGTACTCTCTGGTAGACACTGATTCAGATTACCTGGAATATATTTTTACTCATGTGTCTGCTGTGATTATTCGCCGCCTCCGATGTATAGCAGCGACATTTACAGTGAAAGATTAAGACCTCATTTTAACTCCATTGATGGCCTTTGTTGCTGGTCCGTCTGAACTGTGCACCCAGCGGTCTTTGATACTGTTGCTCACCATGTTCCTCTCTAATTAACAGACTCTTTTATTGAGCGTCCCCCTGTTACACCGCGGGGTGGTCATCATATTGTATCCCCTGTAGAATGTCATTCCGATGAATAGAGTCAGTGTTCATCCTTTCATGTGAATGAAACGGGCCGCGGTGTTAAAGCTCTCTTACATGCCCTCAGTCAGTGTCTCTGAGACCAGCTGCAGAGGATTAGAGCTGTGTGTGTCCACTGGCTCCCGAGGAGTCCCCCTTGTCCCAACAGATAGCTCCTTTCCCCATGCCTTTGAGAGTCCGGGGCCCCTCCTCCCCTCGATCCCACGCTGGCTGTTTGAAGCGGCCCCCCGCCGCTCCGCCTGTGTGGTACTAACAGCACGTGGGGCTCAAGCTGCTGGACACAACATTTAGCCTCCTTGTGAGGTCAGGGAGAAGGGGGAGGATGAGGAGGTCTGGCCGTAGTTTGTTTGGGGGTGTTTTGTAGGGTTTAACTGCCATTTCTAAAGTTTTCACAAGTCCATTCAAAGTTGTGTAATTAGGCACTGATACAGCTTGTTATCTTGCGAGACCGAACACAGAGACATAATCTAAATAGTCCCGTCTCTTCAAGCGGAAAAAGAGAAGGAACTTTTTTTTTTTTTCAATCTAGTACATTTTTTGCTCTGATGGTCATTTTACCCTACTAGGAAAAAATTTGTTTTTGTATATTAGACTTTTATTTAATTACGTTACAGTAACAAAACAATGCGATAGAAAATACAAAATCAGAACTCATGTAAAACATCGTTATCCCATAAAATCCAAAATCAGAACTCATGTAAAACATCGTTATCCCAGAAATAACTTCGAGGTTTTTGGCTTTTAAGTCCTACAAATAAAACTAAATCTACTTGAGAAACCTCATCCTGGTCTGGTTGTGTACACATCCTGTACGTCTACCATCTCGATGAAAATAAACTGTATTTATCAGAAGTAAAGTAAAATTATGCATCATTACACAAGACAGAAAGATAACGGTGACATCTGAGAAAAATGGCATAAAGTGATGGTAAATAATATGGCGAAACAAATGCTGTTACACAACCTAAAACCTCCCAAACAAACTCCCAAAATATAAAAGTAACGTATCCTAAACGATAACTTAAATCAGGATTCTAAAAAAAAAAAAAAAAATGTAGCAAGCAGAAGAGAGAACACACAGTTTATTCAGCATTACATAAATTAAAAAGATAATGCTGATATTTTGTCAACCTGTTTACTGATTCTGGGTGTTAATGCAGCCCCATAAATGATCAAAAAGACATTACATTCTTTTGCACAATATTTTTTTATCTCTTGTTAGTGCTTCCATATTTAGTGCGTCATCCTGGTAGTAAATTTTACAGATTTTTTGTTTAATATTTTTTTTAATGGAAAATACCAATTTGACTAGTTAAGGTAGTGAACGCAGCTTTCAAGCCTTTTTAAGTGGACATGAGTCTGATATGTTGAATACAAACTGAAAAAGTATGATGTTTACTCTCTCCTCTGAAAGTCTAGCAGAGAAGCTCCAGCTCGTGAAATCTACAAGACCACATCTCGACAAGGTATTGTTTTGAGTGCTCCTTTGCAACTGTACTTTAATTCGCTCCTCGCCGATACCGACCCCGCGTGCATCTCTTATGGTTTTCCTTGTTTTGTTTGCTAATTTATTTCAACACATCATTTCCTCCAGGATGAAGGGACGCAGTCTCCTCAGGCTAACATTGTTATGCATTCCCCCAGGCTGTGACACCGGAGTGAAAACTCCCTCCCCGCTTTTGGGTTTTTTTGTGTTGAGATCAGCTCGGAAGGCTTTTGATGTTTTCTTGTTACGCTGCAAATAGAGCCCGTCTCGGTCATATACAGCGGCATAAACATTCGGTAAATTTCAGGAGGACTTGGGGACGCTATGTGGGCTAGACTGAGCAGAGTCTTGGCTTCTCGTTGCAGCTTTTCAGTTCTTTCACAAGCTAATTAGCAACTGAGTGTCAGATATGAATGGGGGACATCTAGTGTACCGTACTCTAAGAATATGTACAAGGTTTTCCCAATATCCAAACATCAATTAAGTCCAGTTGTTCTCTAAACTCCAGGGTGAGTCTCATCCCATTTTCTCTTCATCAGACCAAATGACTCCTCGCAGCAATTAGCCCTCTAGTTTTCAGTTTATACCCGTGGGCTTTTATCACAGGATGAGCAGAGGTGAGGGTTGTTTGCGTGGGTAAATAACGGCATTGTTGTCTGTTTTCTCCAGGTTCCCTTTCCCGCATGAAGCTCAGCCGTCCCTCAGACCCTCCCCCTAGCTCCCTCCCACCTCCTTCCCCGTGTTGCTCTTTTCATGTAAATGAGAATGCTGTTTTTCTGTTGTTATACCAAATGACAAGGAAGTGTGTAACCTTAACACTTCAACACAAAACCCCCTCAAATATCTACAAAGTGCCCTTTTAAAGCTGTAAGGAAGGATGGAGAGGAGGGAGAGTGTGTGTGTGTGAGAGAGAGAGAGAGATAGAGAGAGAGAAGAAGAGCGAAAGAAGGCGAGGGGGGGGGCAGATAAAGAGGGGCGCCGTTACCGGGTTTCAGGTGCCGAGTGGAGTTGTGGTTTTCGACGCGGTCATTGATAAAGTCATCAGCCGGGGCGTAAAAACACTTCTTTTGTTTAACGTTCATAATGACTCTTCTGGTTTCAGTGAACCCAAAATACGTGTGAGAATGTCTTTGAATAAGTTTCATCAGTGAACTGTAAGATTAACAGCATGAAAATATTCATCTCAAAACATAAACGCAGCGATTTAATGTTACTTAAGAAACCGTGAACAGATGCTGTACTTTAAGTGGAATGAGGCTACTTTTTTTTTGCTTGCCAAGCTTTTCCAAGTGGTATTATTTGTTAGCACGAGGCTGCCAGCGTGACTGGAGCAGCTGGCACCACTTCGAGCCTTTATTTCTTTTCAGGAGATTTCATTCCTGGTGGCAGACAAAACAGCCCAGTGAAAGCAAAGTTTAAAGGGAACCAAACTAAACACTGATGCTGTCATTATATTATAGCCATTACATCGTGCTGCCAGCAGTTAATAATAATGATGTGTTACCAAAAAAGCTTGTCCATTCATTTAAGTATCATCTGAGAGGCATTTTACATATTACTATAAACTTCTGCCTCGCTGTCTTACAGTGAATAAAATCTGTACTACATAAAACATGTGACCAGTCTATAAAATATGCCTAGTTATAAACTATCCAACAGTATATAATGTACTTAAAATGAGATAATGACCTAATGACAACGAAATGCAGCTCACATGTTAATGAATCAGGAATAATATAAATCAAAGTCAGCTGCGTTTCCTTGTACAATGGAATTATTCTGCTGACTTCCACTGTGAATGCCAATTTACAGTGAAAAACACTAGTTACAAGTAAAAAGTAATATAACAATAAGAACAAGATAAAAAGTAAATATATATATATAATACATAAATAAGTAACTAGTGATGGAGAATTTTTCCATTGAGGTTTTGCTAGTTTTATGCAATGAATTTAAATATCTGATAACTTCTTTCATCACTGCATAAAAGTGTTGTAAAAGTAAAGACATCATGATATAAAATAATACCTTCAGAAAAGTGAAAGACTTCTATACAAATAGTACTTGAGTTAACGGCTTAAAGTATCTGATAATGAATATCCTGAAGTGTCAAAAGTAAGAAGAAAAAGGGTTAAATATGTTGGAAAACACAAAACCACAGACTGTTTGTATTTATTGATAACACTCCTGTATTTTATTACGTCCTCCTCAGAGTATTTTAACTGTGACGTTTGAGGTGGCTGGAGATCTTCCCGAGGACGCCCTCAATGTTTTCATCCAGGTACAGTCACGCTGCATCATCAGACCCTCCACTTTGTTTCCCTGTGGCCAATACTAATTAGCTTCAGCACAATACAGTCCTTTGTAAAGTAAACACGCATTTTCCACTGTTTCAGGATCTGCTATGGGAAAAGATGTTCCCAAACAAAGAAGGGCGTCCCATGACTGTCATCCGCTTAAAGGTACAGTAGAGCACAATAGTCACCCCGGCGGCAGCAGTGATCAATAAGTGCCGCTGTATTATCTGTATTAATCGGTTCCTCAAATGCTCCATTCAGCACTGGTTAATGTGTCACTCATGGCTTGTGACTTGTGTGTTTTCAGGGCATAGTGTCTCTCGTCGGTAAAGCCCACCAAGTGATGCTGCAGGGGGTCCACGAGCTGTATGATCTGAATGAGACTCCACAGCTTTGGGAGGAGAACCCGCGGATCAACCGCCTGGTCTTTATAGGTGAAGACACACACACACACACACACACACACACGTCTTTCTCACATTACTCTATAATACTCAAATACATGAAACTGATCAAAACTGTTTTGGTAAGGTTTGCTGAATGGGGCTAAAACTTCCTATTTGCTTATCTTCTTTTTTAAAGCTTGAAATATGGAAATCACAGTCACCGTCACAATCTTTAGGTTTTCGGCACCCACTGTGGGGAACGATCTACAATCTGATTGTAAACCTTGGAATATTGTACCACTTGAACATTTAAAAACGAATGAGAAATCTATTGAGTTCCAGGTTGTTTATCTGATTGCTCT
This sequence comes from Sparus aurata, assembly GCF_900880675.1. Taxonomy (NCBI): domain Eukaryota; kingdom Metazoa; phylum Chordata; class Actinopteri; order Spariformes; family Sparidae; genus Sparus; species Sparus aurata. The sequence continues at coordinate 28,160,402 of NC_044191.1, forward strand.
CTGACAATTTACTGTTTTAAGTCTGTGTTGCTATCAGTCAAGACCAGGTCTCACTTTTAAAAGTGATTTCAAAGAGACTAACCTGGTTAAATAAATGGCTAAATTAAAATAAGTTTAGTTAGTTAGTTAAGTAAAACTTTTATTGACAAGGTCACGGTACGTTATGTACATTTCTGACTCAAGCTTACATTTCCATAAATTCTTGGGAGGAAATTCCGCAAATCCACAATTTCCTAAAAATGTCCCAGGAATAAGGCCTCAATCGATGCAAATTATTTTGAAAAATGTGCACGTTGTTCGTTCCGAGTATTTTACTCAGTGCACGGCCGAACCTGCAAAAAATTTAAAAACTTGCCAACATGCAAACAGAGAGATGAAACAAACTAACGAGGGTAAACTTTTCCAGTAATAAAACACTTGCAAATGAATATTTCCTTTGGTCTCGGTTGAGCTTTTTGTTCGAGGGAGATTCTCTGGAAATCAGCAACTCAATAAAACTAAATAAAACCTGAAATAACACTTTTTTATAACTTTGACACTATTATATATAATCTGTTCTGAATTACATTGTTCTTTTTTTAGCTAAATTCCCTGAAAGTGTTGAGAAATAGCTTTGATTAGATTAGTTTCAACTTTATTGTTGTTGTGCACAGTGCAAGTACAGAGACAACGAAATGCAGTTTAACCAGAAAGTGCAAAAAGCAGTAAAAACTGCAAAGTATATACAGTAAAAATAGTGCAGCAAAGACATATTTTACAGCATGTACAGTTTATAAATATTACTGGCAGTAAGTATATTTAGCCGTACTAAATGTGGGGTATAGATGAAATGTAAAATAGGTAAGAGTAGTGCAGTGTCCAGGTGGGGTCAGGGGGATCAGTCACTGTGTGCAGCAGTGTAGAGGGGGGGGATCACTGTTATTACGCAGCCTTTAAAATAAAGCTTGATGGGAACTTGACCTTAACAATCACTATCCACTGTAACACATAACTCATACTATATCTATATCTGTCTATGTGTGGGCTAAGCGTCTTCATGTTTGCCTCTCCTGTTTCTCTTCTTCTGCAGGCAGGAACCTGGACAAAGACCTTCTGCAGGAACAGTTCATCTCTGCAGTGATGCAAGGAGCACAGAGAGATTAGACCACGAGCGCTTCTCTCCTCTTTTCAGAGATAAACGGTTGATTCTGGAGCAAAAGCTGTAGCTTTGGCCATCCACAGATCAGGGACTTTGTTTCAGACATTCATCCCTCTCCTACGTGAACATGAGGTACATCAGAGGATGGCTGAGGTTACATTAGTGATAGATATTGTAGTTTCTCTTTGTGATTATCCAATACCATCTGCTTTAACAGCATACAGTATCTGTGTCTTACACTGGTCACTTATCCTGCTCACAACCTCTGAAATACGTGACCGCACCAAGATGCGTCGAAGGGAGAGAGTTTTTCATCAATGACGATGTATTTCTTATGAAGACAGCTTTGTAAAATCTGCAGTTTTTGAAGGTTGGCATTGTTGGAAGTTGCAAATACTGTATCAAGTGTGGTACACTGTAAATTATGTAGCCTCGCTTATGTTTCCGGCTTTTAACTTCCTGTTTTCCTTTTTAAATTATTCAAAATAAAGTTGTTCTTTTTTCTGAACATCTATGACTGCTCTGGTATACCTCAACAAGACAAATGTTTTTGACCATTCCTAAGTACGGCTAGTTGTAGGTGACAACGACAGACTGTTAACATGACAACAGGGTCGGAGTGCCTTTGTGCTGGAATGGTAAGTTCACTATGATACTCACCAGAGTGTGAAGGTCCTCCGGGAGCATTAACATCTTAGATTTTATTGTTATGAAACACAGACACAAGTGTTTAACCTCTGCATCCAGTCAGCAGGCCGTGGATGTGAAGTGTGATTGTTTCGACGGTGTGATAACTTGAATATTGTGCTACAGCTAAAATGTCAGAATCTGGTTTATTGTCAAGGGGAGTTCCACATATTGACAAAAAACAAGGTTAAGTCAACGAAAAAGTCAAGAAGCATAATGAGAAACCAGACGACTGATGACAAAATATCACAAAGACAAAATATATTAAACGATAGAGCTGTACATCATTAAAGTGGCTCTAAATGTAAAGTGATTCGATGTGTAAACTTCCTAATTACTTTAAACTTATTTAATTTTCTACTGCAGAGACACTTTTGTCACTGGTGTTGTTTAATTTCCAAGGGGGCTCTATTTCACAATGTGCAGCAGTTTGCTTGTTTTAATCACTTTTATTGGCAATATGTGAGCAGATTGTAACATTACATGAAAAGAGAGACCTTCCTCCCTTATTTTTTACTTTAAATTGTTTGTTTTAATCATCTACTTGTGTGTCCTCGTTTCAAAATACTGACTTTGGAATTAAATCACTTGTAAATATGGAAAACGCTCCAATTATCTCACACCAGTGCCTCTGTTTCACTGAGGATTGCATCCAAGACTAAATGCTGATGTTCTGCAGATGTGTGAGGTGTCGGTGCTCAGTTCAGTTTGTGCCTGTGATACTTGACAGCAGCCATTCCATATTCTAGTGGGCTGTTTGTTCCCTCAGCCTCTATTGGTGCAGTGGTGTGAGAACCATCTCGCACACACTCACTCAGTCAGGTGACGAAATAGGTGGAGTTTTCCCAACTTGGTCATTTGCAATGGAGATGGTTTAGCAGCACGGTTTTGTCACATATCCGCTGCTGGACGGGTTTGCTTTGAGGATGGCTCTGCTTATTCATCCCGGTCGTAAAGCCGAGCTGAGCCCCGCAGCCCAGGGCGCACCGTGCAGCTGAGCCGTTTCCTACTCGATTCTGATGCTGATGGCCTCGTTAAGGCGACTATTACCTCTTTTCTCTGCTGGCTGCGGGGAGCCCGACCACGGCCATTTTCATGGTCACCCCACCCGCAGGCATCCAGAGGTGGCAACCTAAACGAACCCGCGGGGGATCGAAGGGGGGAAACACTTGATTTGTTATCACGGGCTAGGCGTGGTGTTAAAGTTCCCAAGAACACCTCACCTCCCACTGTGCTGCTGTACGATGTGTGTCATATCACATGAGGAAAAACATCGAGATTAAACTTTAATCTTTTGCAGATTTATTTTGGTAGTACGCACACACGTAAGACACACGACAATGTCAACACCAGCCTCACATACATGGGCATATAGGGTTCACTGCACACTAAACCGTGTGCATGTGTTCAGTGCTGGAAGGGATAAAAAAAAAAAAAAAGTGATCAGTTAAAATACCACATTAGTGGTTGTGATCATGTTTAGAGTTTACCCGTGAATGTCTTACTGCAGAGATGTCAGCTTTGAACCAAAGTTTTCAGTGTATCTTCATTATTTTGAAGATTTTGTTTATTTTATGCAATTCTGTGTTGACTCTCACTCAAACCGTCTGACAGTTAAAATGAAATGCATGCAATATTACCAAAATATAGCTAATTCTAAACCTAAACCTATAAGTCCGGCTGTATTTGCATGAATAGGCCGTGCGCACTTCAGGACTCCCCAAATCCCCCCCACCTGTGTGCTTGCCTTCTCTGGCTCCCCGCGGTGAGGGGCCACTCTGATAGGTCCAGAGGGTTAATGGGACTGGCCTTCAGGGCAGCAGCCTTCCAGCATATAAAGCCCCAGCTTTCATTTCAACAGAAAGCAAGGTTTACGAAGGACCAGCGACTAGATGCGCTTTTACGCATGAATCGGGGCCTTTGGGTTTTTACGCACGGCGCACCATTAATGTCTCTTTGGCACAGTTGAGTTTTTACGCGTTTTTGAACATCCTGCGTGTGACTATGACTCTCTCCAGTGAATTTGAAGCTTCGCAGCATGCCACCTTGCCTCTAGATGAGCATGAGATTGACATAGTGGGCGAGGATGAGCCGACACACGGGCGTTTGTATCGAAATGAGTGCTCCTCGGACCACGGCTCCTCGGCAGAATCGGGCGCTGAGTTTGACTCTTCGGAGCCGGACTCCTCGGGGGAAAGTGAGAACAGCTTCTGCGCAGACGCAACGCCGTCCAGGAAAGTCCAGGGCAGCTCGGTAAAGCCTCCCTACTCCTACATCGCCCTCATCACCATGGCCATCCTGCAGAGCCCGCTGAAGAAGCTGACGCTGAGTGGCATCTGTGACTTCATCAGCAACAAGTTTCCCTACTACAGAGACAAGTTCCCCGCCTGGCAGAACTCCATCAGGCACAACCTCTCCCTCAACGACTGTTTCATTAAGATCCCGCGGGAGCCTGGGAACCCGGGCAAAGGTAACTACTGGTCCCTGGACCCTGCCTCCGAGGACATGTTCGACAACGGCAGCTTCCTCCGGCGAAGGAAGCGCTTCAAGAGAAACCACCCCGAGCTCGCCAAAGAAGGACTTATGTTTTATTCCAACTTGAACTGCTACCGGCCGTACGGGCAACCATACTGCGTCCAGGGCCAGGTGAGCCCCCCGCACGCTGCCCCCATCCGGTACATGCCCCTGCAGGAGGGCATCATGATGCCTCCCTCTTCCTATCACCTCCTGCCACAAACTCTGAGCAGTCACGGGAAGTGCAGTGGGCCTAAAGACTTCAGAGAGCACGCAGAGCCAAAGCCGGGTGCGCATGCGAAGTGCTCCTTCAGCATCGACAGCATCATGAGCAAACCTTCTCCCGTCACTCCGCAGAACCCAAACCCGCAGCAGAGCCGCCACAGCGCCCTCGGGTACGGCCACCTCATGTCGGGCCCCGCTGCCTGTTTGGTTCCGACGCTCCTGCAGGGACCCAGGACTCCCTTCTGCCCCGCTGCCCTGCTGAGCACCGCTCCGTTAATAAACGAGCACCTCAGACTGTCTTACCCTCACTGAAGAAGCTCTACAGTGTCCGTACGTTCGATGTGAAGACACACGCTGGTGTCGCCCGTTTCTTACAGAAATGTTTTAATTGCATGATATTTATGTGCGTTGACATTCAGAGTTCTGTCTTCAAAGAAAAAGAGTGTAAATAAGATGAGTGGAATAATATATATTTGTGAGAGCTTCTGCGGTGGAGACTCGTTGGTGGATGAATGTTTGTGTTGTTTTTTTTTTTTTATCAACGTGCTAAAATAAATGTCTGAACAAATATCTGTGACCTCTGTGGTTTGAATCTCTTCTTTTTTTTCTTCTTTTTTTAAGAGCAGTTCCATCTTCTGAATGTTCGCCTGATTTTTTAGCTTCTTTTTCTATATTATCTTCGGAAAATATTTCAGACTCATTATCTCGTCCTTGAGATATAATGCACCTTGTGTGAAGTTTGAAAGGAAAGTTAAGTTTTAAACAAAAATCAGATATCTCAGCTTTATAATCAAAACTTCAATCAATATAAGCCTTTATCCTCCTAGTCAAATATGGGCATATACTCACTTGTACTTTAATTAAAAAAAAATAAAAAAATACTGTGATGTAAAAACAGCAGATGTATAAGCTAAGGATGATACCAACTCTAAACTTAAAGTAATTAAAAAAATAAGTAAATAAACGTATGCATTTGTTCTTCCTTATCACAGTATTATATCACCATCTTTATCAAATAATTTAATATTCATTTACAACACAACATTTACAATAAGACATAGGCTACATATCTTCATCAGAGGTGAGAGGGAACGACTTTTTAAAAAAAAAAATTCTACTTACATTTTAACACACACATCTACACTTTTTCACTCCTCACGTGTTTAGAAAATGATCCTCACTTTGGTTTGAATGCATCTGAGGGGAATTATCGATGATTTACGACGTTTTACTAACAAAAAATGTCGATATTTGACGCCCTCAGAGCCAGATTCAACAATCTCTCTGGTGCGTTCACGAACAGCGCGGACAAATCCAACTCATTTTGCCTTCAAGTTTTATAGTCTTTCAATTGTATTAATATGACGCGGCCAATATAAAATATCCTTCAGAGGAACGCTTTTTACTTTTAGAATACACTTCAGAGCCTGAACTTTCTCACTTTTACTCGAGTAAAAAAGTACTTTTACCACATCTGCTGTTCATTTAGATTATTTTAGGTTCGTTTTGTTGTGTTATCAACCAACACAGGCTTGTCTCTTCATTGTAGAAGACAGTTCCAGTTCTGTCTCCTGGCCTCAAGGTCGCACTGTTCACCAGATATTGGAGCGGACCTTGATTCGGACAGATCCCCGACGCTTATGTGAAGAACCTTCCTCACTCGATTGCAAGGTAACAATCGCAGTGGCACAGATTTAAAAGCTTCAGTATGAATATGGTGGGAAAACTGTAGATGAAAATAAGATTCTGACAGAGGAAATGGTACCAGTGTAACAGAACAAACTTCACTATGACTGAGTGAAGTCCTGCTGTCATCCCCCTCTTACAGAGCCCTCTGACAGGGACCACAGCCGCTGCTCATGCCTTCATACCGTCGGTGTGTGCAGCACAGACACAGGCAGTGTCCGGTTGCAGGCCGGTCCCGACACAATTCCCCTCTGCCATCAGTCAAAGGTCTATTTTTGGCCGGAGGGCTCAGCTGATTGTGGGCCTTGAAGATCCTGGCCCTCCCTGATTTTTTTTCTTTTTTTTTTTTTTTTCTTAGTAGTACAGTCAGTTGTTCGGGCTTATTAGGAAAAAGAGGGAGTTGTCTAGCAGCAGATGAGAGTTGTGCTGAGTGAGGGATGCAGCTCTCCAGGCTGTCGGTGACATTTTAACTCTAACTCACTGCAGTCAGCTGATCTGTGTGTGGGGCTGCTCTCCTCCTCCTTCAGCCCTACAAGCCAGACCCGCTCCATCTCTTCTGGGGCCCTGCTCTCACCCTGTGGACCACCACCAGGAGCGAAACTCCCCCCTAAACTAACTTTTCTTTGAGCGGCAGTCCTCCGCGTTGGGAGGATGGAGACGAGCCCCATCCCGGTGGTGACGGTCCAAACCGCCCCCTTTGACGACCAGCGGCCCGGCACCAGCGGGCTGCGGAGGAAGACGGCGGTGTTCGAGGGGAAGAAGAACTACCTGCAGAACTACATCCAGAGCCTGCTGTCCTCCATCGACCTGCGGGACCGGCAGGGCTGCACCATGGTGGTGGGCAGCGACGGCCGCTACTTCAGCCGGGCCGCCACCGAGCTGATAGTGCAGATGGCAGCTGCCAACGGGGTAAGAAGGGAGGGGGGCGAGGCGAGCACCAGCCTTCATGTTCCACTCCAAAAACATTTAGAAGACTTCTTAATTAATTCATCTAAGTAGGTACGAATTGTTCAGGTTCATGCAGCAGTTATCAATAAGTGACATTTTAGATGCTTATTACTGACATCTAAATAAACCTGCCGAGAGTTTTACCCACAAAATAATTAAAGATGTTAGTGCGTCTGTGTTGTAGGTTAGGACCCCCCACAAGGGGTCGCAATGTGAATCCAAAGGGTCACAAACTGATTACCAGTGTCGAAAATAATAATAAGAGAAACTTCTGCCACTCAAAATGATGTATGTTTCGCAAACTTCAAGTACATTTTTGGCTTTGTTTTTTGTCAAAATAAGTGTAGCGTTAAAATTTGGCCCGTAAAGTGATTGAAATGAAAGTCTGAGAAGTGCAAGAACAACTGGAGAGGGATAGTTGAACGTTAAGTCTTAGTCCCAGATTGTCCAAAGCCAGTGTTTCTGGTTGATGGTTGGGGTCGTTAGACAAAAACCCGATTGAGGATCTGAGCCTGACGTACCCCGCCACTCGCCCCAATGTGAGCTTGGATTGACTCCAGCCTCCCAAGTCCCTGCAGAGGATAAGTGGGTTAACAGATGATCGATGGCTGAGATGGAGGGAGACTCCACGATCGTTTATCTTTCAGCAGAAACTCACATATTGTTGCTTTAATGGGTGGCAGGCCAAAAAAAAGGTGTTGAAGCATCGCTGAGCGAGAAATGTGAAGAAGTGACATATTTACTGTCACCAGAGATTGATCCTCTTACTTCTGAAAAAACTTGGAACTTTGAGTTTTCTTCTGGCAAAATGTTAAATCAGAATTGTTAAAGTTGAATTACATATTTATATACCGTATCGCACGTTCGTTGGTCCACATTTGTTAAGCATTGCAATCCTCCTTCAGTTCATGCAGTTCCTCTGTTAAACATGTTTCATCTTACTTGAAAGTGCTAATCTGTGACATTAACACATCCAAACCTGTCACCCGTCTAAAGTGTGCCTTTAAGCGTCAGCAGCAGATAAATGAAAAAGAGGACGATGGGGTGAGAGAGACAGAGAGGAGTGAAAAATCCCCCCCAGCTCATTATGAAATGCTTGCTCGGAGATCTTTGTGATTGGTTTGGACGGGCTCCAAAGGAAAATCTGAAGGGAATATAATTTGTTTTTGGGATCGGTCTGTTTTTTTCTGCTGGCCCTGCCAAATGTCTCTTGATGTCGGCCTTATCAGCACTTCCATCCATCCTGCTCTGTTTTCCTGCCTACATTTGTTCCCCCCCCCCAACACACACACACACACACACACACACACACACACATACACACACACACACACACACACACACACACACACACTCGCTCTTCCACCTCTCCTTGGCCAAACCTCATACACTGGGGATCCCCTGTCAAATGGCCCTGAACCAAAACTCGGGTTAGTGGCAGCACTTGGACTTCCGCAAACAACGAATACAATCTGAACACAGAGGGAAGTAACAGACTGCTTTATACACACACACACACACACACACACACACACACACACACACACACACACACACAGACAGACTTAATGAATTCGTATTTTATGAGATTTCTTTCCTCGTCTGTCTTTTAATGCGACGTCGCCGGATGTTAGGAGGATACACTGACGTCAGGAGAATAAATTCCTCTCCACTGAGCACACTTCTTATTTAGAATAGCTGATGTGCAGGGGAATTATGGGATGCTGGTGGCATTACCGCTTTAAAAGTAGCGTAGATATTATAAATAGGGAGTGCGGCTCTGTTATTTAGGCTCCCTCTTGGGGCAGATCATTTGCCATTTTTTTAAGCCGGCTGTCAATTAGTCACCTGAAGAATGATGAGGTGCTTTGGGCTGCTGCTGCTTTCAAGTCCACTTAGATTAATGGACTTTTGAACGTTTTTATTTAAGATTTTGTGTTACATCGAGCTCAAGAAACATGCCAGATATTACTTTCTTAACTGAACTTTTGCCATACATGGTCACTTTTTCACACAGCAAAGCCTTATTTCAGATTTACACAGCATCTGGAAACACTCAAGGCAGAAATAAATACATATACGAAAGCTTTTATCCTCGATTCATGCACAACTGACATTGCATCCGTGCTGTGCAGATTGGTCGTCTGGTAATCGGCCACAATGGCCTCCTGTCCACGCCTGCTGTTTCCTGCATCATCAGGAAGATCAAGGCCATAGGCGGGATCATCCTCACAGCCAGTCACAACCCCGGAGGCCCCGGTGGAGACTTTGGGATCAAGTTCAACGTGGCAAATGGAGGTGAGAGCTGAGAAAGATCTGATTTTTTTTCCAGCTGCCTCTCCCTGATGTGAATGTTTTAAATCCAAAAGGGAAGCGTTTGAAACCATCTTTGTTTATGTGGCAGGCCCATCTCCGGACACAGTGATGGAGAGGATCCACCAGGTGAGCCGGACGCTCGAGGAGTACGCAATCTGCCCCGATCTCCGCATCGACCTGTCCAGGCTGGGAAGACAAGAATTTGACCTGGAGAACAAGTTCAAACCTTTCAGAGGTACAATACTACGTCACTTAATCGTCTGTCACCAGTAAGTGCTCTCTATATAAAAACAAGAGTGAGTTGTAAATAATTTGAGTTGGGTTATACAAAGAAAGAAATCATCAAATAAATGATTTAATACGTACTAATCGTCCTCTGTCTGTGTCTCCAGTTGAGATCGTAGACTCAGTTGAGGTGTATCTACAAATGCTGCGAAACATCTTCGACTTCAGTGCCATTAAAAGTCTTCTCACAGGACCAGATCAGCTCAAGATACACATAGATGCCATGCATGGAGGTGAGATGGTTCATCATCGACCTTAAACAGCACCCCGAGCTGTTCTTTATATGTCCTTGGAGATAAAGCCGGTGTGTTTTTCTACTCCTTTCCTCTCCTCTACACACCTCTGCTCCTCGTGCTGTGTTGCAGTGACGGGCCTGTATGTGCGCCGGATCCTGTGTGACGAGTTGGGAGCTCCGGCTAACTCGGCTGTCAACTGCGTCCCCCTGGAGGACTTCGGAGGCCGACCTCCGGAGCCCAACCTGACCTACGCCACCTCTCTGGTAGATGCCATGAAGGGAGGTGACTTTGGCTTCGGGGCAGCGTTTGATGCGGACGGGGTAAGACATCTGATGTGTAGAATAAAAATTAAGAAAATGTAACTTTTTCTGTTAGTTGACGTGGTTCGAAGTGGTTTTGTCGAAGGCCTCTCACTCACCACTGCCTGACACGAAACTTTAGCGCTGCATTTGTGGCGCCACCACTTGTTGTCTTGCTGTTAATTAACGTGACATAAAATGTTATAGTTTAAGCATTATTTGGTGAAAAATCAAGCGTATTCTGATACATACATACATTCGGAATTTGTTGTACATGGAGGCTGGAAACTCAGGATCCATTAATTGTTTTGGTTTTTTTACCAGCCACTACTTACTCCATAGAGTCTATGGAGTCTTATTTTTTATTTGTTTATGTTTGATCGTCGATAGCAGGAAGGAAAAGGCGATGCGGGGATGAATTATACTGTGTCCATGATGATCCAACAAGCAGCTCACTTTTTCCAAGTTGTCATCCAATAGTCATTTCTACTGTATACACACACACACAGACACTCACACACACACCCTTCGCAAAGTAAATTAGCTTCGCATCAGGAGAATTATGTCACATCTGCTCTGCTTCTCCCACCAGGATTGGTATCTTCACAGTCATTAGCAGCAGCAGTCTCACTGAGTGGACGTTTCTTTTTCGGCGGATGCTGTCACATAATACCAATATTAAAGAAACCAATATCCTCCAACCTCCAAACAGTAACTTTGCAGTGATTATAATTATTGGCAAAGAACGTACTTTCACTTATAGTGAATTACATTGTCCTCTACTATAGAAAAAATGTGGAAAAATTATATTTGATGCGGCATGAGCAAACTTTTATAGAGAAAAAACACATCAGGCAAGTGCAATCAGCAAACAAACAGACAAAAAAAAGTCGGACAAACATGCGCTTACGAAGTCTTGACAACTCACCGCTGAAGCATCTTGCTCCTTCAGTAGTGCATCAAACTTTGACAAACTGTCTTCTCTTGTTGCTGAACATCCAGAGGATCCATTTCAGTAAAATATTAAGTCCAAAACACAGTATTACATGCGTAACCAGCGACAAATCTGTCCCAAACGACTTCCAATATACTCCATAATAATGCCATTATTTAGAAACACGCTTGGTACTAAGATGGCCGCGAACCTCTGACTGTTTGACTGTTCCCTCCCCTCTCTCCTGGGCCACTAACTATTTCAGTATGTTCAAACTCCTATAGATCAGTGCCAGAAGCACTTACAGAGCTTTTGACTGTTTGGGGTTAAAACATCAAACTGCAACCTTTCAAAAGAGCGCAAAACCATGCCTGAACTTCAAATGGTTCAACAACAGCTTTGGATTTATTTTGTGATCGACAGATAGACGTTTTAGGATAATCTTTCATCATTTTTGGGGAATGGTAAGGGGTTTAAGCTACTAACTAGTTACGTGAGCTGACTCGTAATTTACTGTATGTTGTACTGTTTTCAGGATCGGTACATGATCCTCGGAGAAAACGGCTTCTTCGTGAGCCCGTCGGACTCAGTGGCCATCATGGCTGCCAACCTCTCAACCATCCCCTACTTCAGACAGCAGGGAGTCAGGGGCTTCGCCAGGAGTATGGCCACAAGCACCGCCCTCGACAGGTACGTAACACACTTCTACACATGTACAGCACACACTCAGTAGATCTAAGAAAAAGGGTTTTGGCTTCTCTTGTCACACAACCTCAACCTCTGTCCCACCAACCCCTCCTGCGGCAGCCCAATCTCAGGAGAGGGGCGCCACTCTCAGATGAAGACTCACCCACTATGAATAAGAGTGTGAGGTCACATACGCACAACCCCCACACACAAATTTACTCACCGCCTATAAATATTGTCCGTTATGTAAGACGAGAGCCGAGCAGAGGGTGCTGAGTGAGAGGATGTGATCACAGCTAAAGTCATCCCCATTAACATTGTTCCAGCAGGAGGGATCCCAGCGCTGCGCCCCACTGAGGCTCCGATGGAAATGTGTCATTTAATACAATGAGGGAACCAGAAAAGATCAACTAAAGTTAGTTCGGATTGTGTTTCAACAGGCGATTGTCTTCAGCAAACGAACGGATTCAGTGTTCATGCATGGTTTTGTCCATAGAATATGAATAGAGTCCATAAAACTGATAAAAAATCGAAACATCTTTCTTAATTTGTCAAAATTGGGCAAACTTTTCCCCCCATTTGTCTGTGTCTATGGATGTGTCTTTATGTGGGCAGTCACATGTGACATAGCATGTGTGTGTGCAGAAATGTTTTGCATTATCCAAGTAAATTTTGGAGGGGAGCTTGGTCCGTACAGGAGTTTGGCCCCGATTATCTGGTAGTGTGATGGGCATACAGATCCAGTCTTAAATCTCTTGACCTGCTCACAAACCCATTGGGGCCACCCTGATAACTATCAAACGAGCTTGATATCTAGGATTTAAAATCTAGACGATAACGTCCAAGCGGGATCACGATAGCCACTAAGAGAGACGTACCAGAGCAGGTGACAGTGCTGCCTTTGAGGCTAACGTTAGCCTGTTAGCTGTTGCGATATTAAAACTGACCGTTAAAATCTCACCTCCAGTTCTTCCTGAAGAGTAGACAAACCGTGTTGACCGCGTCCCTCCAAACATTTTTCTCATCCACACTTGTTTTTTCACAGTGCGAGTATTTACGCTGCTGCAGCAAGTTGTTGCGCAACAGTCTCCATTTTGTTTACATCTGCTTCCCCATGAGATCACTGAGGCGGCGCATCACACCCTCTGGCACGATTATCTGAGGATTTTGATACTCCTGTAGTGTGATCCTGGCGTAAAACTACGATGTGTAGACAGTTTTATAGTATTTTGAATGATTCTGAAATTTGGGTTTTCTTCATATTTGGCATTATATGAGCGAGGCAGTGTATGAATGTTACTGTATTTCCTGTATTGGCATTGAACACTGCCAAAAAAAATACAATATATCATTAACCAAAACAGTTCCACATGAACAGGATTCATAGGTTGATGTATACAGAAAAGTGCCTGTCTGTCTCCGTGTCCACATGAGTGAGTGAGTGTGTGTGTGTGTGTGTGTGTGTGTGTGTGTGTGTGTGTGTGTGTGTGCGTGCGTTAGTAGGTGTTAGCGCTGGCAGACGTGAAGGAAGTGACCTCACTGACGACAACAATCTCTCCGGGTTTCACAGTTACAAAGGAAAAGTGATGCTTAGATATATGAAGTGGGACGTTACATCACAGGATTATTAGTCTTCCTTTGTTAGTGCAGAGACTCCTACACACACACACACACACACACACACACACACACACACACACTTGGGCGCACGCACACTGATACAAACGCACGTATCATTGGGACACTGTTGTGTGTTGTTGCGCTGCTCTCCGCCCCGAGGCTGTGTCTTATGATGTTGAACCGTAATGATAACACTGAGAGAGCTGCTTGAAAGTTTTTACGCACACACACACCAACTGAGCCCTGAGACACAAACGCTCAACGACCCACTGTGACCCTGAGCTATGCAGCACACACACACACACACACACACACACACACACACACACACACCGTTAATGTACATTAAAACGGCCTCTTCTTATTACTTACTACTAAAGATATCTCCTCCATCTCTCTTCGTCTATTTTCTCAGCGTTTGCCCTTTTTTTTGTATCGGTGATGATAGCCTAAATTTAATTTCCTGGAACTCGCTTGTGCAATCTGATGAGAAGTAGAATTACCTTACAGTATGATGTCTATTACAGATAATACCCAAACTACAGATAATATCGCGCTCTGGGCTTTCTGACAAGCTGAAATAAATTGCATTATAGATGATGTCCTTTTTCTTCCCCCTATTAAACTTAATTTCACCGGCGTACTCTGGGGTATGTGGTTTTATGCAAAGCACAGCTCACCTCTGAGCGCTCACTGATCATTTACTGACCACATTCACATAACCTGGTTTTGCAGTTATTTCAAAAAAGGCAATATTAATACTAAGCTGATGACATGACTAATGAAAATGAATATTTCTCTGATATGATTTTTTACACGCAGGCGAACATATCAGTTAAAAAACTCAGCCTTCATTTGCTCAACCACCTATTTGAAAAGTCCAACATCTCAGATATTTGTCCATATCTGTTGATAACTGAGTCTTTTATAATGTTTTGAATTAGGCATGCTTCTTCTTTTGACCACAAATGTAGGCTTTTCTCTTGTGAATGCATCTCTCCCCCGGCCTTTCAAACTGTTTGCCGGGCAAGGATGTTTGGAAACCCTGAATAATATTGGTATGTCTCACATGTCTCAATCAGAAAATGCTACTTTCGGAATAAGGCCTAAGTCAGAATATTGGGATATTGACCACTTGTGATCCGATGTCACCTCCAGGTTCCTTATTCAAAAAACACTCATATCACGGTGTCAAATGGACATGATTTTTTTTTCTTACGCTAAAAGAGGATGAACTTAATTTGCCGATTTAACAAGAAGGCCCAAATAATGAAGAACTCATCATACACATCATTTCAGAAAGTTTATAAAATCCTTCCTAACTCAACAACTCACAAACTTGAGCGATTTTATAATGGAGTCTGGTGAATTTCTCTCCCTCCCCATCAACTTGCTGATCTTGACCGTAGCTGATGTCGGTGTTCAAGTTCCATATCCACTGTTGTGCAAAACACTTTCACAAATTGTTGTCAAGAACTATAAGATATAAGTGTTCCTGGCCATTCAAATGAATACAAAATACCTGAATGTCACACACCATGATATAGACTGACCCCTCAGCAACGGGTCACTTTGTTCTACTCTCAGCTTCATAACTGCCACTTCAGTTCCTAACGTAGCACCGCTCCTCTGTGGACAAGTAACGTACGTATCTGCATGTCTCTGGCAATCTCCAGGAAGTGTTGGAGCACTCAGCAGCGTGGTGTTGGACCTTGGAGCTGGCCCAAGCGGAGACCTTTTTAGGAGAGCGAGTGGTCCGTGTGTGTGTGTGTGTGTGTGTGACTGTACGCCGAGTGTTTAGACTGAGCGACCCTCCCTGCTGCGTGTTTATGCGTAGTCAAGCAAACTGTGTTATAAAAGCCTTGATAAATGTGACGGTGTGTGTATACTGTGTGTGCATGTGTGCGTCCAGAGGGAATACGGGGGGAAAAAAACAACAGAGAGAAAGAGAATGTTTTTGTGTTTGGATGAGCAGATGTTCTGTTGTGCGGAGTTACAGGTGTTACATATTTTAATTCTTTATTCTTTTAGCCTTACCGAGTCGTGTGCCTGTGTGTCTCAGTGCACAAACTCTAAGTAAGGGCTGATGTAGGGAGGGAGGGAGGGGTCGGAGGAAGAGAAGGAGGGAGGGAGACTTTGGTAAAGGAAACATCTGCCTCTCCTTTAACCGTTCCAAGGATGGGAGGATGTAGGGAGAATGAGGGACTGAGTCGCTGCTGTGCCTGTTACCAGGACCAAGTCCAAGTTCTTGTACTGAAATGTTGATTAGCGCCGCTGAGCAGAGGGGGTCAAACGTTTAATGTTGTGCTGTGGCGGCTGGACTGTTGTGCCGGTTACTAGGATGACCGAGGCAATCAGAGGGACTGTATTGTGTCTCTCGCAGCCGCCGGTGCTTGAGCCCTTTTAATAGATGATGTGCTGCTACTACACACGGGGTGAAGGGATTTTTATGGATTCATTTCTCATCCTATTTGAGCATTGAGGTATTTGTGTCATGTTTGTCATGATGTTTGTTTCCGACAGAGGAAAAATAAAAATAAACCATTAAACGACAAGCACAGTGGGTGTGGGAGGTTTTTCAAGTCAGAAAGAGGGTCGGTGTAGACTGGATTGGCATGCAGGAGGCATCGGGCTTTTACACAGCAGCAGTTCCCAACACTTTTTGTCTAATGTATCCCCACAGCAAATTGGTTTTCTTCTCATCCTTATTCAGGTTTGGTCGCTGTTTTCACCTTTCATTAGTCATGTTTCACCCTTCCATGGCAGCAATAGCTTTATGTTTTCAGGTTGTGCATCCATCCATTCGTCCATCCCATTCTTTGAATGTAATTACCAGTACCTTGAACAAAAAACTCACCTTTAAATTGAGAACTCGGCTACTTGAGTACCCATGCCCATCCGTACTATATGCTGTGTCTCAATTCAGGGTCTGCATCCTTCGAAGGACCCGGCCTTTGCGGTCTTCGAAAGGCGAGTCCTTCAGAGAGACTTTGTTAAATGGGACGGTCTAGCCTTTGGAGCATTTCCTAGTTGCGTCACCAGATGTTTTACCCTTACGTCACGATTTCTGCCTCCCAGGCCTGCGAAAGTGACGGTCTACGCCGCGCGATGTCGCCATTTTCTCTCTTTCTTTCTTATTTTTCGGGCGCGCAAAGAATCTTGGGATATGTGAGGCCACGAAGGATAGTAGCCGTGCATCCTCCAAAAAGATGGAAAAGAAGGCCGCATTTGGAGGAGCCTCTGAATTGGGACAGCCTTCGTGTGGCATTGTGACATAATTGGCCTTCAAATGCGGCCTCCGAAGGATGCAGACCTGAATTGAGACATAACAATAGTTTTTATACTTGTTCAGGTATTTTCTTGGTCTGGAGTCAACACTACTGTGCCTGATCCCTACACCACCATACCAGGCTAGTTTTGGTAGGGCTGGACTTGTGTTCCCATGTAGAGTTATCAAGGTTTAGCTATTTGTAATGCCGGGAAAAAAATGACAAAAATGCCTCGAAAAGCTGCTAAGAAACATTGTGAAATGCTGTCATCGGGCTCAGATCTTGTATTATGCACCAATATTTTGTTAGGAAGTGAGACACAGGAGGTGGCCAAGTCAAACACTGGCATGACACACACACTTTTCCCCCTGATATAATTTCATAAGAAGGTAAATATGTTTGACACAGCTTTGGAATAGGCTTTGAACTGCTGTCAGAAAGGTATTTTGTTACAGATTCAACAAAAAAGTATGAAACAGCTCTGACCATTTACAGGAATTCATCTCAACTTTGATCCAGTATTTTCAGCGT
Organism: Sparus aurata; assembly: GCF_900880675.1. Taxonomy (NCBI): domain Eukaryota; kingdom Metazoa; phylum Chordata; class Actinopteri; order Spariformes; family Sparidae; genus Sparus; species Sparus aurata. The sequence goes on from NC_044191.1 coordinate 28,177,777, forward strand.
TGGACACTATGGCAACCTCTTCAAGGTATTAAACTTCCGTGTTGTCCACCGAGGGGTCAAGAAGAACTCACATTTCAAGCCCGAGTAAAGCCCTAACATGCTGTGCTTTTTGTCTGAATGCCAGTCTAAAGCTTTTAAGACCAGGCTCGGCTCTTTGCAGAAGGGGAGGCGAGGAAAGAGCACACTGGATGCTATGTTTGGGTAAAATATCGAGCCAAGGCCAATAGCTGGCAATATTTCACTCCCCTAGATGTAGTGGGCTCTCATCCTTCACAGTATCCACTGATGCAAGACGGAGGTATACAAAGATAGAGACAGTGTGAAAACAAAGGAGATGTTGGTTGATACGCGTTTTCATTCAGTCAGTTTAGTGTGTGTGTCAGTTTGTGTGCAAGTGTGTAATCCTGAGCTCTGAGCCCAAAATGTGTGAGGATGATGGAAGGTGGCTGAGTAACATAGCCAAGCCTGATTATGAAATCCCTGTCTGCATCCAAATCGTTCTCATGACGGAGCTCTTCTACATCTGTTTTTTTGTTGTTATTCTTGATTTTTGTGCATATAAATCAAGTAAAACAAAAAACAAAATGTGCAACAACATGATGCGCAGTTCAGACAAAAGCAGTCCTGAGGGCTTGAAAATTGAACCCACCCAACACTTAAATTACAGCTGTATACTCACCACAAATTTACAAAACAGACTGATATTTTTAATATATCTAAAAGCAGCCATTTCACCAGGATATGTTGTTAACCTTCTCTGCAAACCGCAGAGCAAATGTTTGTAGCAAATGTGCCATATCACCTTCACATTATCTGCTTCTGTTACGACCCCGAAAGAAAGCTTGTGTCCCAAAGAGGTCTAACATAGTTACAGGAGTCAAGAGGTCCAAAATAGAAGAATTTTATTTCAGCAGATAAACTTCAGTGACCCCACAGCCTCCCCAGCTAACAACAAACTGATGGGCTGGCAAACAAAGAACAAAAAGGGAAGCCACCTCGGTCCAACCCTTACAGGACCGTCGAAACTGGGCTCCTCGCTCTACCCGAACCAAACATTCCCCCAACTAAACCCTACAACAGAAATAGCACCACAAACCTGAACGACCAAACCCACTAGAAACAGCAAAAGAACAAACAATCAAAGCTACATGTGGTGCTGCGGCTGTTTTCAGGCCATTAATGGAAAAGAGACCAGGCTTGAGTCCCCTCCCCCTCTTTATTGACTCCTCAATCAGCCTAAGCAGGCTCACCTGGAGAGAGGAAGAAAACAACAGACCATGAGTGAGTGACATCAGGGCATCACATGATCAGAAAGGGGGAGCATCGAACAGCTTATTAGCCACCTTTAGAATCAAGGATGTAGACGATGGTGGTGTTATTACGGACCAACCAGGTGACCAAAACCAGCTATTTTTCAGAGCGTCTCCATCCGTGATCATGTCGACCAGAACCATCATTTTAAGCAAAACCACAAAGTTAAAACATCACAAAATGTTTTTTTTTTGCATAAACCTAACCAGAGCAAAAGCACAGAGTTTCTTACAAGACAGAAATAGAAAATTTAACCTAAGCAAGTGTAAAGCTGCAACATAAAGAAGCGTTCAGTTTTAACTTATCTGTTGTTTTGCAGAATCCTACTTAGCTAACGTTGATCCTGGCGTTTGGTTTGCTAAAAGCATGAGCACCCAGATAGCTCACCTGGTAGAGTGAGCACTCCAAGTACTTTCTCCTGGCTGTCCTATCAGACTAAAAGGCCAGAAGTTGACACTTGAAGTAAAATAATAATAATAATGATAATAATAATAATAATAATAATAATAATACAGAAACTGAACATAAAGTAAAAACTTCACATGTTGAATAGGGACTGGAGTGCCAAAAAAAAAACCCTTAATATTATCACTTTGCAAATCAAATTCAGAGTGAATATATTTAGCATTTTTATCATTTAAAAAAGACAATGAGGATATTTCTCAACTGCACACATATAATAATATACAGTGTTTTTTTTTTATGTAAATCCAACAATCAAATGAGAGACAAAAATCTGACCAACACTTATCCTGTTGGCACTCTCCTGCCTCCATTCAGTCAGTCCTGGTCTCAAAAGCTTTAGTTCCAAAACTAAAATATATCTAAAAAGTCGATACTGCTGTTGAACTCTTTTTTCCTTAAACCTGAACTGTACATGATGAAGGCACTTGACCACATGTGCCCTCTTTACACAAATTTTGCCTGTTACTGGTGTGAGAAAACGGACATTGATACGCTGCCTTACAGTGGAGAGGTCACACCTACACACGGGGGGATTACGGCTCTAAATAGAAACCTTCCAAGTTCATTCCTCGTGGCTCCACTACACACTCATCTGCCAATTTCTTTTTATTATTTATTTTATGCTTTGGCAACGCCTGTGGAGAGAGAGCAAGAGAGGCTGCATCCACTGAGCCTGGCTGGTCTGAGACAGTGTGCTGTATCTGTTTAAATATGCATGTGTTAGTATTTGTGGACCGTGTCGGTGATTGTGGATCTCGAACCAGAAAATGTTTGATTCCTGAATGTGTTTCGAGGAATGTCATGTCATCAGCGTAGAGAAGGCCATGCAGAATTTGTTTGTTGTTTGTTTGCTTAGAGTTTTTATTCTTATTATATTTCCCCCCTGGGTTTTATGCTGCTGTTCAGTAATCACCGAACTTGAGAAAACACGACCCTCGCTATTCTCACACTGTTCGGTCCCTACATTTTTGCAACATTGTTTGAAACTGAGCCCTACTAGGGTCAGTTACAGTGCTTATGTTGGCCGCGGACGTGCCGTTTGAAACGTCAAAGGCTCGTCAGAGGGCCGGAGTTTCTGTTTTCTTTGTGGAATGCCAGGCTTTCCGTTCCAGCTCTCGCTTCCCCAGAGGGGAATAAAGTTGGTTACTCTTATTTGGTAATTTATCCCATCCTCGTGTAAACAACTACACTGGGCACAGTGGAGTTTATTTATGTGCGTGATGATGATGTGGATGTGCACCACCACTTAAACAGTCCCGAAGCCCACCCACGTCCTTATATATCGTGCACTGTGAATCCCTGCAGCATCCAGCAGCACGAGTATTTGAAGCTTGACAGTTTTACATGTTTGTTTCTTCAGGAGCAACAACTGCTTTGTTGCCTTGAATATTTTGTCCATCAGTTGAGCAGAGTCCTGGGAATGTGTTTACATCTTGCGGCGGTTACTGAGGAGGTGTGGATGATGTGGTTGAGCAGTGATCCTCGGGGGAATGGGAAGGACACTGGGCAGTTGTCTTGTGCTGTAAACTAAATATCTCTGCATGCAGGCTTGGGATGGCAAGACAGAACAATATTGTTGTATTTTGTCACCACAAACATGGCCGGGGATGTCCCGACTTCTCCTCGAAAATATCCGGTTCTTGTCATCACAAACATTTCCCCAGTCATTCCTTAAAAATATCCAGCGGTGTCACACTTACAAATGTTGAAACGTACAAACACTGTGGTCACTGGCTTGGCAGTCACTCCACTACCACTCCCTCCACCTCCAGATGTGAAAATTCGTAAACATGTAATGTAATATTACACATTTTTAGGGAAATGTCAACACGGTACGCGGCCTATGAAACAAATGTGGATGTATCAGTGGTTTGCAGAAATGTTAAACACCAAAATGTTATCCTGGCGACTGGACAGGTCAGGGATATAATTCTTGTGCAAAAATCCAAAATATTTTATTATTCTCATGGCAGTAAACAGCTGTGAACAACGTTATTTTGGCCATCTGACTGATTAAGTTCACATATACACTTTGATTTGGTCACCACCATACACTGATGGAAAAAAAATGTCTCTTTATACCACCTACATGTTGCAATATGTTCACCGGCTAATCGCTAACTTTGTTCGTCCAGTCTTTGATTCTGGACAGGAAGTGTACAGTGGGTTTATCAGCTGCCTACTACTGCTGGAAATTATGCTCTGAGAGCCCTGAGAGTGAACCCAAACAGTTGCAGGACGTTAAACCAAACATTGAGCTGAAAGTTGACGAAATGTTGCATACAGTTGGGTGAAAATCTCCTGGGGTTTGAAGCTAAGAGTGAGGCTTTTCGCATTTAAGTAATCATTTGATCCAGTGTTTTCAATGAAAGTATAGATAATAGAACTTTTTAAAGTTGCTGGCTCTAAAAGAGTTTTCATAAATATACATTTTTACACTTCCACGTGTTTATTGAAACCAACAGTTTCCAGAAGCACAAATGAGGACATGACCTTAGTGTCCTTAATGCTGGCTACAAGCTGGTCCACAAGGCTTTGACACTGTGCCAGCGGCTGACTCATATGCTATCGCTGAATGTAAATAGTTTTGCTTATGATAACCTGTTACGGACAGAAAACTCCCTCTGAGTTGATGCAAGAGGAACAGCAACCAGCTAAGTCGGGACTCTGATTATTTAAACTACAGCTCATTTTGTTTGTGGTTCAACATCACCTTATTTTCATGCATTACTCTCCTTTTTGTCTGAAAAAAACAAAACATACTGTAATTCTATCACATTCAGTCTCCAGCTACTTTTCTGTAAATTTGCACTGAAAAGTTTAATCGGGCTTCCTCTTTTGCTCTTCTTCCCCTCTAGTCTGTTTCTTTGCGCTCCCTCTCCTCCCACACATTGTACTGTCAGCACCTTTATCCCTCCCTGGGACCTCAGCATAACACATATATTCACCTACAGTAGTGTACATACACACACATACATACTCTCCTCTCCTCGTCTCCCCCGTGTGAGTACATGGCTGAGGTTCAAAGCAAACATCAGCACAGAGGTTAACCCACTTTGTTCTCGCTGCCTTTGCCTTATTAAGTTATTGGATGAGCTGCCGGCAGATTGCGCCTGTCGTGCCGCGTTTGGTTTGCTTTATTTCAAAGGTCAGAGGGTTTTCTTCTCCTTTTTTTTTATCAGAACTAGGAAACGCTGGCGTCGGATATTAAGCGAGAGGTTGTGTGTTCGCGAGTGTAAAGTAATCGCTCTGCTTTTGTGTCTGTCTTTCTCTGTGTGTGTTTGTAGGGTAGCCAAAGCCATGAAACTGGCGCTGTATGAGACTCCGACAGGCTGGAGGTACTTTGGGAACCTGATGGATTCCGGGCGTTGTTCCCTCTGCGGGGAGGAGAGCTTTGGGACAGGTACAGTCTATTGTGTTACAGCACACTCACTCAAAAATCCAAACAACCCAGATTTGTGGCTGCTGAATGTCATTTATTACAGATGAACACAGAAAGGAGGCAGGTGCGAAAGAGAAGGTCACAAATTTGAATCCCTCGGACCGACTCGGAAAATGTGAGTGGGTGTGAGAAATCCCCTCCCCTCAGCGGCAACTGTTGTTGAGGTGCTCGCAAGCAAGGCCACCGCTAGAAGAAGGCGCTGACCAGCTGCTGCTAACTGTGAAAATGCACCAGGGAGCTCAAATGCTCAACCAACAAGTCTGTCCTGTCAGACTGCCCTCACAGTTGAAGGGAAATTTCCATTTATTACAATTTTGACAGAATTTTTGGAAGTTTGGTGACCATTGATGTTGGTTACGATAACACTGTACTCACTCAAGTAGTGTCAGACGAATGGGAACGTGGTAATGTCACTACAAGGAAGTCCAATGTGGCAAGAAACACAAGCCAACAGGTTGTGACCAGGTGTTCACAAGGCTGCATTTTTAGGTTTCTTTGAAGCTTTAATTTTTTGGTCAATTCTGGCGCCCCCTGTGGACAAAACTGATACGAGCACCCATGCCTCCTGTTGCAAAGATCACAATCAACATATTTTGGATACTATTATCTTATTTAAACACAGCGGTTTGCAGGATGCATGATTGTGAGGAAATGTTTCTTCTTGTCTCTTCTATCCTCAGATTGTGAAATATTACTGTAAGTAGTTTTAATTTTACGATTTGTCCAACAAGATAAGTTAGAATCTGACCCAACACGGCATTGGGCATTAAGAATAACTATAATAACTATATAGAAGTAGAGAATCTTCTCACTGATGGTCTCATTGCTTGAGTCTGTCATACAGAGGCATCAGTATTAAAGGGTAACTTCGCCAATTTAAATGTTTAAGTGTGTTTACAGGTCTTGGGGAGTGCTACTGTATATGTCTGACAGTGATGTCAGTTGGTTTATTGAATTATGGGTAATGTAGGCATCAGGTTCTGAGTAGCGACCCACTGGCCTTTTGCACTCCTATAAAAATGTTGGAGTCGTCATGGACGTTTCAGACACAAATGATAAAGATCAAAGCAGTAAAACCAGAGATGTCACCGTCTTTATTCCACACATTCTTTCCTTTTTTTTCAAAACCTGGTGCCTACGTTACCCACAATCCACTGAGTGTCATCACTGGAGGCAGTTGACCAGGTTACATGGCTTCCTCTGAAGCCACAGAAGGATTTAACTACATTGTTCCACATAAACAGTGGTGATCCCCAAGACAAAACACACACACTCACAATTATTTGATATACCATTTTAATTAAGACTGTTTTATTACTAGTTAAAACTCCATGTAGTACATTTAAGGTACTGTGAGACAGTGAAATATGATCCTGAAGGCCCAGTTTGAAGAGTTGATTCATGAGTTGGAACGCTTATCGCATGCCAAAATACTGCACAGCGGCTTGAATAAAGACGGGATTTTTACAACTCTGCAAAGTCGTTAAGGTGGAAACAATTTCGTCTTTCAGGAATGTGGCCAACAAAGTGCATTGCATTGCAGGAACAGTTGAGCCCGATTCAAGTTTTTTCTTGAAGACTCGGTGATAATTTACCTCAGAAGCTTTACAGTCTGTACAACATGTGACGCCCTCTATCCTTATGAGCCCTTTAACCTGGAAGTCTTCCTATAAACTGTGATGAATCTTTACAACAAATTGTTTATGTAAAAAATATTATAATCTCAGCAACTACTTCTGCTTTATTTTCAATAGAAGAATCACAAATATAGGGTTTGTTTGAAGACTTGTGTTTCGTTTGCCCCGTTGGACTTCTAAACGAGTTTGCCAAATCTCACTAATTAAGATGCCGCGAGCAATGTTATCATTGCTAATAGAAAATATGACTCAAACTTACAAAAATAACATCCAAGTGTTCATGAAATCACCATTTCCATTTAAAGTTGAAACATTTTGCTTCAATTTCCCCCCGGTCGCTTGTCTTCCACACGCTCGGCAGCCCGTTCCAGGTCTCGACTTGTGAGCAGAGCATCCTGACTGCCTGTAGCTGCAGTCAGAGACGCATAATGGATGTGAGGGCTGTGACCCTGACTGCATGTGTAAATAATCCTCATTCTTCTGCTATAAAAGGAGACAGGGGCTCCGTGAATCACTGCAACATGCAGACAGGGCCTCCAGTGGCGATGTTTTCAATGAATGCAAACGGACGCACGCACACGGTCAGAACATATAAACAACCTGCATGAACAAATAATGCCCTCCCTCCGCGTCTTCATTTCTTCATTTGCCTCATCTCTTCATCTTTTGACAGCTCTGTCTTAATTCAAGTATTATCTTGCTGTTTTTCTTTTGTTCTCCCCCCTTTGTTGCAGTCTTTATTTTAATTGGAGACGATATCCAACTTTGAAAAACATGAAACACAGGAAACAGGGTTTGGAAAAAGGTCGAAATGAGGGGGGGGGGGGGGGGGGGGGGGGGGAATGTTAGCAGGCGTGAGAAGAGGAGCGGAGGGAGTTCGGAGAGTCCAAATGTGAGAAGTATTGATGAGGAGGAGAGAAATGGAAGGAGCGGGAGACTCAGAGAGCACAGAGGACTATGGGAGCTCACTCGTTGTCTACCCATGTAAGGCCAAAAGCTCAGACAGAGCCCTCAGCAGTAAATCACCAGGGCTGTGCGCCACTCCTGCTCTTAATACACTTACTTAGACAAACACAGCATGATTTTTGCCCTTTCTGTCCAAACTTAAAGCGAGCACGTTCTTAAAAGAAAATGTATTTTCTGCTTATTATCATGTGTGAAAGATGTTGCTGTGAGGCCATAACAGGTTAGCGTGGCAGAGCTGAGCTGAAATGAGACGCTGTGATTAGATCTCAAAGGTCTGATTAAGCTTTGGTGGTATAATAATTAGATTTGTGCGTTCTGCTAGGTGACCCCTCCGTCTCATTATGTGTCAGAGAGCGAGACAGACGAAGACAGACGGACAGTGAGACAGGGATTAAATAATAACAACTGCCAGTTTCCTAACAGCTGTATGCTGCCGGAGCCGCACACGGAGCTCGTGGAAGTTAATGTCTTGTTTCCAGTGTTTGCGTATTGCTATAAAATAGACATAATGACCCCATCATGTTTCTCTCATAAAAAATAAATGTACGTGTAACTTGGAGTAGCCGAGTCCACTTTCTGCCCAAAGCCCCGCCGTGGAAACATTACGAACACAATCAATCTTGTTAAAATGTCAAAGTGTCCTCCCCCCCCCTTAACAGATACCTTTACCGTGCAGCTGTTTTCGAGAACAGACTGATCGCTCCCAGGCGAAGGAGACCGATCAAGTGTGCAAACCGCTCCGCTTGTTTGTGCGTATGTGTTGTTCTAGGGCGGGGAGCTGAAGACATTCGCTGTGCGGGGATGTTTGGTGTGTCTCCAACCCCGAGTACACTCCCTGACCTTCTGATACGCACAGCAGAGTAAAATACTGAACTTAATTGAACTATCTGTTATTCATTTTGATGTAAGTTGTGGATCAATACATCATTGTGGGAACAAACCAAGCCTATTATTGGATTTTCCCTACATGGTCCTGCAGAAACGTTGTTGTTTCTTTGCCATTTTTTGAAAAATACAAATGCATTTATTGGTTATCTTGCTAAAAGTGACCTGATTAGACCCATTTTATACCACTCTCTTGTGTCTCTGTTAAGTACAGGGCTTGAGCAGGGAAATGGTTAGCTTAGCATAGCATAAAGGCTGGAAACAGAGAGGTGGAAACAGTTCGCTAAATGTTTCTGCAAACGTTTCTTTTTGTTGCAAGTTGTTTAGGCTGAATATTCCTATTTCTCTCTTGCAATAATGCTGCATTTGTGCCCTGGTTAGGTTTAGGCCCAAAAACCGCATGGTAAGAATCGTGTGTTGGCTTAAAACATCTGTTTGACACGAAAAAAACAGCTGGAAATGTCGCTGGTCTCCTTAAAAATATCCAGCGGTGTGACTTAAACCTGCAGTTGACAAGTTTTGATGGAAATGAAAACACTGGTCGCGTTGAATCAAACTGCTGTCGAGCCAAGTCAGCACATGTGGATGAAGAACAGCTAATAGTAGAGTGACGCTGTGGTTATACGCTCTCTCTCATCACCCCAGATCAGTTCTACAACGTCTGTGGAGATTATATGGGTTGAACTTGTGTTTTTCTTTCTCCTCCAGGATCAGACCACATTCGTGAGAAAGATGGCTTGTGGTCCGTGTTGGTGTGGTTGTCCATCATGGCCGCCAGGAAACAGGGCGTGGAGCAGATCGTCAGGGAACACTGGGCCAAGTTCGGACGGAACTACTTCTGCAGGTGAAAGGGCTGAATAACCTCTGGATCTGTGCTTTCACGATGGGTTTGCCTGTGTTTGCACTCATGTATGTCTATATTGGTTTATTCTTGTTTCAGTCTCGGAGCCATTTTTCCTCCATTGAATCACTGTATTTTGAATTTATTTAAATCCACATGCCCCGGGACTGACATCACGATTCTCTTTTCCCAAAAGTCTCGATCCCTTGTGTCCCTACTGAAGCCAAATTTGTCTCCCAGGCCTTCACCTTCGTCCATCTCCCCTTCAGTCATCCTCGCTGGTTGTCACTCGGTCTTATTTTAACCTCTCCCCCGTGAGAGGCGCAGATAGTTGCTGCAGTCGATGTTCCCACTGACAGTTGCTGCAGCTTTGCATGTTCCCACAGAGAGGTTTCCTAATAGGATGCAGATTTCCCACAAACATGTAAGATGGAGAGGACTTGCAAGCACAGGCCAAGGACCAGAACCCAAAAAAAGTTTTGAAGACATAAACATCTGTCATCGTTTTGAGGAAATTCAACCAATCATCCTGACAAACTTCTTGTTTCGCAGTGTAGGACCATTTTAATATCATAAACTGGCTCTAATTTTTGCCAAAAAGTAATACATTAAAATCTAGGTTTATCTCAGCTGGGGTTTCCTTACCTTCGTATGTGTGTGAGTATGGATAGATGTGTGCGTTTCTAACTCAGCAGTTATGTGTTATGTGTGTTGGTGCCGCACAGGTTTGACTATGAAGGCCTGGACCCGCGCGCAGCCTTCTACCTGATGAGGGATCTGGAGGCGGTTATCTCGGACAAAGCATTCACCAGCCAGAAGTTCGCCGTAGGGGACCACATATACAGCGTGGAGAGGACCGACAACTTTGAGTACATAGACCCCGTGGATGGAACGGTGGCTCGAAACCAGGTAAGTCTTGTACAGAAATGTACAATAAAAGAATATGAACTCTAAAGAGATTGGCCCTAAAGAGATGAGATCTGAACACCTCTTTCAAAGCCATCCGTTTTACGCTACATATTTAGCTCGAAACCAAGCGTCTGCTGTCTCCCAAGTACCTGTGTTTGTGTTTGCGATCATCTCGATTAACACGCAGCAGGTCAGGCCAGGTCCTCAGGTTGTCATGGGGTCGCTTCAGCCCCACGCACACACAAACTCACACCAACACTTTCGTACACGTGCACTCGCTCGACTGCTTCCTGCGAGCGAGACCACCCACCGAGCATCAATGTTGTCTCCTTCGAAAGGTTCCATGTTTGGCCATGACATGTCTATCCTCCATCTTCGCACTGTAAACATATGCAGACGCACACATTACATGCATCGCACATATCTCGACACACCCATACACACACACACACACACACACACACACACACACACAGATAACTCCCTCGGTCAGTATACCCTCCCTGTCCTCTGCCTCCCCCACTCCCTTACCTCCCCCTCAATCTCTGTTAAGTTTACGCAGCTGACTCCCTCTGTTCTGCCCAGAAATGTGTGTAAACTCGTCCCTGGCGTCGACACTTCTCTGCCTCTGCCCTGCCTAACACCACACAAACACACACACACACACACACACACACACACACACACACACACTGCATTTTTTGTAAACTTTGTGTCAGTCCAGTTGTCCACGTGTGAACACATGCATATCCTACCACGTGTTCGCACTTGTGTGTTCGAAGCGCCAAGGTTGTGCCCGCGACTCGTCCGTCAGCCCTCACCCTTATACACCTTAAGGTCTCGCCGTCCCGCCGTGAGTTACTCCGTCGTGTTGCCATGGTTACAGCAGCTCCACAAGCTAGTTATTCAATCACCCCAGAATGTGATTTAACCTCACTGGCAAATCCTCAGCATCCCAGTCGCCCCCTGTGTGTGTTATTACAGCACACATTCCTCCCAGGACAGAATTATATCAGCTGTCGTCTCACTTGCGGTCTCTCCACTGCAAGTGTGTTTGAAGGGGGGAAAAGTTGGCACATACACACACACACACACACACACACACACAAGACAGACACAGTATGGGGGATTTGTGCAGCAGTGGCATGTCAGCCTTTTGTAGTCGACTACTGAATTCATTCTGCGTTGTCTGCATATCTCAGACAGTGGATAGACGAAGAGATAGATAGGCGAATTGATAATCACCATTGAGGCTACATACCTACAGTCCACAGCTTACACAAGTTAAATGTCCCGTATGTTTTTTTTGCTAGGTGTCATGTTGACATACACATAAACAGAAAATATAGATTTCATTAAAATGGTAGCTTTCATGGTAGCAAACATGACTAAGAAGAAGAATCAGAGGCTAACTAGGATCTGCTAAGCTAGCAGCCCTTAACAAGAGATAAGCCAAGTTTTTTTTTTACTATTATGACTGAATAACTGCAGTGTCACTTAGTTATGTGGGATAACTGAACTTAAAATAGACCACGGAACAAGTGAAGCAACTGGAACCCATAGAGAGTGCGTACAAGCTACTTTTGTTAGCCAAGCTGGCTAACTTCTGGTTTAGCTAGAGACTTCATAATGAGGATAAAATGACTTAATCCGGTCGCTTTTCTAGACTTTCCCAATGTTAACAGACCGCATTATAATGATGACAGCGAAGCAAGTCATTTTGCGGGACCTGCTACACAAAATGTATCCAGAATTTTACAGGCGCGTCTTTTTACAATGTAAGCTTATGGGAAGAAGTATTTTTTTGGCCCCAGTGCATCATGTGAGCTCTTCCTGAGGGCTTCATATTGCAATGTTAGCTAGTTTTTATTCTCTTAGTGGGAAAGTGCAGTATCTAGAACACACTTGGCTCAATCAACTTCAAAGCCAGGGTTTAGTTAATCTATTGAGATGAGGCTTTTTGTTGAATTTTTGTATTTTGATACAAATTTTAAGTGTGTTTCAAAGAAATTATACAAATATGCCATTCTGATTTTTATTGAGGAAAACATTCAAGTCAAGTGTGGGCCTTACTCAGTTGCAGACCAAAAACATAGCTTTGCGTTTCGCCGCGGTGTTGCTTGTTAGATAGACAGTGACAGACAGACACACCACGGCTGGTATGCGCCCCACTTAAGGCCCGTAAGCTTTGCAGCCGACATTTGTTTTTTAACAGGCATTAGTCAGCCTCCTGATAACTGCTACTCTATTGTTAGAGATGAGCTGACACACTCGCAAAAAGACAGACGGACAGACAGAGAGGCGGACGGACACCTCTTATTATCGCTGTCCCTCCTCGCCCGGAGACCCTCACCCTCTGACACGTTGTGCTCCAGAGCCAAAGTCAGATTAGGAGGAAGGCGAGTGGACCAGAGTGACTTTAGTTATATTAACACAGTCTATAAACGATGGAGCCGAGTCCCAGTTTAACAGCTATTGGTCTGAGATGGGGGTTACTGGGCAGGGAACCCACTTGACTTTTTTTACACCTATATTACATTTTACTCCTATGATAGTAAGTGTTTTGACAGCACTGCTTTGGATAATTACAGTAGAGTCAGCTAAGGTGATCGCATGACATCGTTTCGTGAAAAGCACTGGGACGGTTTTTTTCTTATTCGTGCTCCTCTGTTTCTTTTCAAAACATATTGCTGTCTTCCCCCCTGAGCTCGACTTTTGCTCTAATGGGATAAGGGAAGAGGCGCTGTGGAATTTGGGACAGATAAGAGTCATCACGCAGACATTAGTCAAAGAGTCTTATCTTCCTTACGTCAGCCGGCGAGAGTTGTAGTCGGCTACCCCGATGCACCAATATCCTGTTATTCCCGAACATGTTGAGGTTAAGTTCAAAGACTGTAAAGTCGAGGCTGTCGGGAGAGCTTTAAAAATGTGGTGTTTTTTGGCTGTGGCTCTGGTTTGAAATTGTTTCCCATAGTCAGAATCTCAAGGAACTGCGGAAGTGCAAACCCTACAGCTACTGGACAAAACGGTGTCAAAAAGTGTCTTGACTGATGATTTATTCAGGTTCATAAAACTGCTTGGAATATTATAAGTAATGGAGTAGTTAGGACCTTATATAGGAGGATATATGGAGGATGTAAGCATGTAGTGCATTGTAAAACCATCCCAGTTCAACAAGTTATTAACCAAGCACACATTGATGGTGACACCTAGTGGAGGTTTGCAGTTACTGCACATTTCTGCAGATTCTTGTCTTTACTGTCTCCATAACCTTTCCTGTTTTACACCGCCGGTATTGCCAATTTGCATGATTGGGAAAAATAATGAATAATTGAGCTCCGTCTTTAAATTATAGGAGAAGATAAACTTTTTACAGCTAATAATCTGACCCTAAAAGATTCAATATTAAATGATGAAGCCCATCATGTGGTTTTTATGTTGTATGTAGAACCGAGTTGTAAAGGTAATTTACTATGCAGAGCACTAATAAGATTATTCTAGCTGAAAATGTTCATTCCAACTTTTAGTCATTTTGATAATTCATCAGGCAGATGTGTGAAACTTTTGCTGGTTAAAGGCGGTAGAGGAGTTTTTCTTCATTGCAAATTATTATAAACATAATGTGTTTTTTAAGCTCTTTGTGGCTATTTATCACATTTTTAAGCTTCTTTTTTGTCAAATTTTGTCAAAGAAAAAGTAAAGCGTGTTTCAAGTTTATTTCATTTATAGAGCACACAGGTTAGGCACCAAAGTGCTTCACAAAAACAGTCATATGTATCTTCTTAAGGCAAAAACACACAAACGTACGTATGTGTGGCACGATTAAAATAGAAGCGGGCAACCATGAAACCATGTAGGTGCATCACAAATGTTGAGGAAATACTGCAAGGTAAAAACCAAACAATTTAACTATGATATAAAACCAATGGATACAATTAAATACAATTAAAAGCCAGAGAATGAAAGTGAGTCTTGAGGTGTATCTTAGAAGCATCAACAGACTCAGCCTGTCGAATGGCCTCTTTTGGGGAATAAAAAGAAAAAAAGTGGTTATATTGATAATGAAAGCTTGGTTTGTCTGTCTTTAGGGTTTAAGGATCGTCTTCAACGATGCGGCCCGCCTGGTGTTTCGTATGAGCGGGAGCGGTGGAGGGATGGGCGCTACCATCCGAATTTACGCCGAGAGCTTCGAGAGAGACCCCGAGAGACACAGCAGAGAGACACAGGTAGAGAGGGAGTGTGATAGTGTGTCTGTGTGCATATGTGTGTGTGTGTGTGTGTCACATGGGGTTCTGTCATTTTTACAATGTTATGACCTGAAATATTGTTCACTCATCCAGAGTGAACCTGATACACAGCATTCAGCCAGTTTAGTCCCCAGATAAAAAAATAAAAAAATCTTTTTTGACTCAAATCAGATGACAGCAGCAGTAAGGATGTGACAGCGCTGTCTCCTCAGACTCGGTGGAATATATATAGTTTTAGATATAGCAGTTTAGATTGTGGTTTGTATTCGACTCAAAAACAAGGAGCAGCCTCTCCTGTGATGGTGAGATGTGATCCTTGATCATGCAGTAATGATGTGTAATGCAGCTTCATGTGGCTCTACTGAAATGGACTGACCTGTAGACGTTGGAGTGATTCGCAGCAGAAGCTTCTCGTGTTGTTTTGGATGTTGGAATAATGTACTTTAGCCACAGCCAGGGGCTGTAAAGCTGCAGTCATTATGGCTAGACAAGCCTCATTTGCGTTTGGCAACCTGACCATATGACTTCACCAAAAAGTGTCTTCAGCTTGCAAGGTCAAAGAAATGCTGACATGAGCATCAA
Organism: Sparus aurata; assembly: GCF_900880675.1. Taxonomy (NCBI): domain Eukaryota; kingdom Metazoa; phylum Chordata; class Actinopteri; order Spariformes; family Sparidae; genus Sparus; species Sparus aurata. Next base: position 28,193,062 of record NC_044191.1, read on the forward strand.
TAATTGGATATGCGCATAACCGCTCAGTATGAGCTACGATATAAATGTATCCAGGTGCATGAATCTAAACTTAAATGACCTAATTTGTTATCTATGTAATGAATGAATACCTCAGTGCTATTATAAATCAAAATATTAGACCCCCAAAGTATCCAAATCCTAATTCTCAGCGTTTCTTTTGTACCTTTCTGTTGTTTTTCCTTTACTGTGTACAGTACCATAACATGAAAACACCTGAGTCACCTTTAAAACGTCAGCACCACCTTGTCACGAAGCAACTCAGCATTTCCACATAGCTCATTTCTTCACCACACGACTGTTTCTGTTGTTCAGATGTTATTCACGAATCAAACAGTAACAAGTAACAAGTCTTTTCAGAGCTTGGTTCACATTAGTGAAACAAGGTAATCGGCTCTGGAATTGGCTCTCAGTTCACCTGCATATTGTTTTTAACTTGCACAGTATCTACCATGTCTGCCCTGCCATGCACAACAAAACAAAAAAGAGGTCAAAGTCTGCTCGAAAATGTGCTGATTAACAGCTGTAATTTAGTGTGAGACCCTCAGTGTTAAGGTGTCATTGGTAAGTAATTATTAAACTGTGCTTTGGGTGCTTATAGTATAAAATAATGCATTTTTAAATATAATGTTAGCGTTTTTGCAATCCATTTTCACTAGAAAAGAAATACATTGAATTAAATGTAAAGACGGACAAAGGTGCAAAATAATACAAACAAAACGCGGAGGCAGTGCAAAATAAAACACACACAGCAATAGAGACTATACCAACAAAGCAGCTAACCTCAACTAACTTCTTCCAAACTAACTGTCCATCCTGTTACAGATGAATCATTAACTCCAGACCTCAGCTGATTTGAGCTCGCAGTGACGCTGCAGGTTTACGGGGTCATGAACCGTAAAGTTTTATGAAATGTTGTTATGTCCTATGAGAGGTTTGCTGTCTCAGATATAATGTCGCCGTTGTTTCTGCACATCCTGTTGATAACTTTTCGAATGATTTAGACTAAAATTATGACATATTGCACCTCTAAAGTAAAATACAAAAAAGTTCCAAATTTTCCCTCCCACATGACTCCAAACATTTGCACTCATTTGTGAGTTTACATTGTTGAAAAGGCTCTGTGATGTGTTCCTCGCTGCAGGTGGTGCTGGGTCCTCTCATCGCCATCGCTCTGAAGATCTCCAACATCCACGAGAGGACGGGGCGCCGCGGCCCCAACGTCATCACATGAGCAACCCAGGAAACGACGTGCAGGCACACACATGCATCTACCTGCTCACATCAAGAAAAATATCTTTTTTCCTGTGCTTTTCTTTTTTTTTTGTCTGTGTTTTCATTCCCATTTTTTTTTCATTTGTCTTTAAGTGATGACTAAACTGAGGGTGCTTTATCTCTTTAAAAATGGAAAATGAATGTTGCACGCTGTTCTCGGAATTGTCTATCGACCACCGTTATCTGTCAGCTTTGGAAAACTTCAAATATTCAGCGTCTAAACCAGGAAGGCTATTTAATTATAACTATTGTAAACAGCAAAAACATGAATGTGCAGACTGACTGTTAATGTTTGTGCCTTGCTTTTATCCAGACGCTTCGACTAAGGGAGCCTCAAGAGTCATTTTTTTTTAATTCACCTGTGCTTGTTTTTGTGTAACAGTGCAGTCACTCCTCATATTGCTTGTACCTGCTCTCTTATATACAACACAGTGTTTTTCCTTTCCAGCCATTTCATGCAGAAGTAATCCAACTCTTGTCTAAATGTAAAATAAAACAGGCATCACGTCGCAACTAATATATCAGTGAACTGAATTTCAATTAGTGTTCATGCATATTTCGACTCCTGTTTACCCAAGAAATGTAAAATAACTGAATAGCAAGTCGCAGGTAATGAGAAAGGAAATAAATATACTTTAGAATTGTTAACTGATTGGGCTTTTCCTTTTGATTTGTCAGTTTGGCAACCATATTTGAATATATTATTTCTTTTTCTTTTTTTTTTTAATCCAAATAAACTTTTTTTGTGTGTAGTGCTTGCCTTCTTTAATTGAATCGGACAGGTCTAATGGGGACAAATAAAAAATACATCAGCGAGAGATATGTTGCCCTTAGGCATTTTTGGAGGGATTTTAATTAAACAGAATTCTTCCTAATTAAGAGCACCGTGTTGTGCTGATGCTATATATCACGCGGTGATTGAACGTCCTCGAGGAGAGAAAAAAAAAAGAGGCTTTTGTTCGCCGAGCGCAGCACCTGCCTTTGAACCGAGCGCGAAAAATATGTGTCGGAGCTGTTGTGTTGAGATAAGAAATGAAGAGGGTTGATCTTTATACGGCCTGAATGAGACACGCAGAGCAGGAACTCGTAAACATGCTGATTGCCGTCATTATGAGTTGAGGATATGCCAGTGGATATCCGGGAGGATGTGTTCACTCAGTCAGCCAGACATTACCTGTCAGCTCTTACAGGTTATTGCCCCCCATCCAACTGTTTTATAATGTCAGGGGTTATTTCTGAGGGTTGGATGACGATCAATGCAGTTTATCACCTTTTGAGTGCGTCGCTGAGAAGACGGTTTTTAGGTTTTTTTTTTAGCTGGAGTTGTTCATGTGTCAGGGAGAAGTATCTAATAGGTGGGGGCGTGATTAGATGAATACATTTCATGGTATTCACCCTGTCAAGGACAAGCTGCAAAAGTTGCAGAACATTGTTGCCCCAGCGGTGTCTTTATCGTGGTGAACTTTTCAACTGAACTGAGAGTGCTTGGGAGAGAGCTCATAATGTATTAAAACAGTTTGTTAGGACGTGTCATGATGCCGCACACAGTAAGCATGTGCAAATACAGACTGTCAAGACTTGGAGCCTCACAGGTCAGAGACATTATCAGTCTTAGTAGGGACCATTGACCGTTAGAACAAAAATGTTAATGCTACACTTCTGTTTTTGCTCCCATTATTTCACAAGTTGAAATCATTTTTTAAGCACTTCTCCCTTGCTAAGATCCGCCTGACACGTTTGGCATATATAATTATTACACGGGTTGGTCACAATCAAGGTCAATCCAAAGTTTTATCATGAAGAAAAGACATTTATCAGGCACTGAACTATGACTGCGGCCATAGATATGCATCATTTGGATCAGCTGTCGGGGTTTGGTTGGTCTCAGACTATCTTACAGGTGAAGCAGCCGCACGTGGAGGTCCTGGGGTGAGATTGCGAGGCCAGTTACTGCCTCAAAACAACAGAGATGGCTTGTTTTAGTGAAACATTTGGTTCACATGCAACAGATCTGCTGAACATTCCTGCAGCCAGATTGCTAAACGCACACTCCCTCAAAACTTCACTTCATTTTAAAGTGGCCTTTTATTGCAACCAGCCACGGGCACACCTGTGCGCTAATCATATTCTTCAGCACCTTGATATGCCACACCTGTCAGGTGGATGGATCACCTTGGCAAAGGCAAGAGGCAGCACTAATATGGATTGTTAAGAGAAATAAGCCTCTATGTGCATAGAAAAGGTCAACAGTCTAGAATTAATGGTTATTTTTAGCGTGTTGGTACAAACTATTTTGTAAAGATGGATGGATCTGTGGACCCTGTTCAAGTCTGAGAGGGAACATTTGTTGCTTCCCTCTTTCATCTCAATTTAACTTCAGATTATCAGATTTTGTGTAACAAAGTTTCATTATTGTTGCAGCATGATCGAGAGATCTTATTGTCATGAATATAGTCATTCAGTAGTTTAGAAAATACGATTTTGGGAGTTGGTTCAACCTACTTTGAAGTTATATTAGGCAGTCTGGCGAGACAGCCAGACTCAATTATGAAAAGCACGGCCCTAAAATGTCTTGAAGAGTGCAGAAAAGACATCTTCATGATTTGTGGAGTAAAACAAGTCTGCTGGCTTGGCTCTATATTGAGGAATAAACATTTTGAACAACAGCACTACAGTACAACAACACGATATCCTTTATTCCATGACACAAATCACACCAGGAGGGGGGCAACATCATTTCGTCCTGTAAAAGCAGTTGTGTTATTCCAGTAAACATACAGTGAGTGTCTGGATAACAGGTCAAAAGTGTGTTGTTTGTCAGTTCATCCATGGATTCGACTGGATAAATGTTGTCCTCCATTTTTATTTTCATCTCTAGCTTGCCGCTCATCCGTGCTTTGGGAATGAGACGAAAACCTTTATAGACACGTCAACATGAAACAGTTTACCTCAACGGGCTGTACCGCTTTAAAGACCCTCCGGACTGAAACAGGCCTGTCAACATTGGGTCAGCACAGACATCAGACATCTCCAAAGGTCAATTCATTTGGTAGCTGAGCAATCCAATCACATTTGGAGGCATCTCCCATTCTTCTGGAGCTTTCTCTCAATCCATTTCCTCTTGGCCAGTTAGGCAAAAAAAAAAGACCTCTGTGTCCACCTACCCCTGACACTCCACCTGACTGTACCGAGGAGGCTGCTCCCAGCTCCATGTGCAGTCTGGAGCCTCCGAGCTGTCCTGGCTGTACAGAGGAGGAGCGAGGCTCATCACCACATCCACCTCGTCAACCACGACCACAAACTCAGGGGCCGAATCAGGACACATCCGACCGCCTTGGGACTCCTCGTACGATGGAGGGTAGGAGTTCTGTCTGCAGAGGAAAAGTCATATAAAACATTAAGGACACTAGTTCAGTTGATGATGTTCACTTTACCAGGATATTGTTCACTGATTAACAGATAAGATGACTGTGAACGACCCAGAGTCGACCTAGAATTGGATTCAATCAATGGGCAGATTTTTTCCACTGTTGTTATCATTTCTCGTCAGTGGTTCACAGGTGGTCTTACCTTTCAATAGTGTAGACCTGGATGTGCCGTTCATGTTCTCCTCTGTGGTACATCTTGCTCCTCATGCTGATGCAGATGGTCCAGAAGACTCCGACGATCACAGCAAAGAAGCCGGATATGATCATGATGTAGGCCGGGATGATCCTCCACGTGTACCCGTGCTCCGTCTGCAGGGACATCAGGTAGGCCCCGCCGCAGGTCAGCACAAAACCCACCGCGGGCACGACCATATGGGCCACGGAGCACAGCTGCTTCATCACATTCATGGTCATTTTCACTCACTTGTTGCTTCTTTATCTGATTCTCCAGTTGCTTTTTTTCTTCTTTCTCTGTCCCTCTGATGGAGAGAAGTGCCTTCCCAAGTCGTGATGACACTGGTATCAGGCAGAAGGTATTTAAGGAGTCCTGTGGTTTGATCTCTTTAAGTACCTGTTCCTGTGACAATTTTTACTCTTGCCTAAACATAAATAAATCCTCTTACCAGGTTTGAGGGCAAACAAATGCTGCAGCAGTTGAAGGTGTGTGTGAGTCTGTGAAAATGTCTTTGCCTCCTCAGACATAAGAGGAGGTGGCTGGGATGTTCCCGCCCTCCTGGTTGTATATTAATACAAGTTAATTAATCTGGTCAGGAGGAAGAAAGAGGGCGTGGAGTGAGACAAAAACACAGTCCTGGAGAACCGAGTGGTGTGAGCTCAACATATTGTTTAGTTTGTCTGACAGTAGGCTTGATTTTTGTTCTAAATGAATTACTTTTTACTGTATATGTTCAGGAAATGTTGTTTTTACCTTTGGTAGAGGTAGTACAGTTTGTACTTGGAGTACAATTAATATAGCAGTGATATAAAACATACCCAAAAGTCATGATGAGTAAAAGTACATTTATCATGCTAAAATATTCATTTGGTAAAAGTAAAAGTCACACAGATGAATAGCACCTGATTAAAAGTCTGATAGTATTTGATATTGAATGTGCTAGTAGTATCGTATCAATTGTACATGTAGTTCATAAGTCAATTATACACATGTATGTATATATTTCATGCTGTGGGTCAACTGATAATCAGCCTGGCTGAATTATGATCTGATAATCAGCATTTTTCTAATAATCATTTGATTTCAATTTATTGTGTTTATTCAAATTATCTTTTTATGTCAACCTCAATCTGGTAAAAAAAGGTCAAAATCACCAGTCTTTTTTAGTTTAAGCACGGCAAAGTCTGAATTCTGAGTCTTGAAGGCATCAAATTGCACATACCACCTTTAATCTACATAAGGACACTTTTTTAAATGAATGTAAATATTATGCACGGCTCATGAAATGCCTGTCAAGTTCAGCATTTGACCTCATTTAACCCTACAACATGGTCCCTGTAGTGTTGTTACCAAGTTGACCTGCTCTCGATCAAATTGCACGCTCTCTGCCTTTATGTACTGTTTAAAACATAGAACAGTTTACCGATTCAAATTGTATTTCTGGAGCAATTATATTTAGTTTATAGATTTCGAATAGCCTCAATTATTCAGACCAAATGTATAACCAGAGAGTGGCACTGTAACAGAACAACTCCTGTACATTTGGCAGCAGATCACTCTACACTTGACTCCATCTGCCTCTCAAGAAATGAGAGCTTTCTGGTAAGCGACGGCTTCATGTCTACGTCAGGAAACACATTTGATTATCTGACGGATGCGTCTCAGGCATCACAAACAGCTACACGGCTGCCAGTGACCCTGCAGTGTGGCACAGACCGTGCTGATAAAATGTTTCAGTGTTGCTCAACATCTTTTTCTTTGACACAGCACGGTGCAGAAGTCACGAGGTATCTCCTCCATAAAACTGTTTTCATGGAGCTGGAAACTGGTTCACGTGAAAACAGCATGACTGAGCACAAATAGAAAACACAATTTGAGTTTAATCAGTTTTAAATGTTATCAGCTTTGTCAGCCCATGTAGTTTTACTTTTTTCAGAAAATGAATTCAGAGCAGCGGCTTCGCGAAATGCTCGTACTTGGCTGCATAATGTTGAATTTCTGTGTAATTCTATGCGAATATTTGTTTCTTTTTGAAGCTTTTCCTTGTTCATCTTCTGGTTCTCAAATATGAGATCCAGGAAATCCTATCCGATGAATGATATCCTTAGATTCTCCGTGTGTTCTTCAGCCTTGATGCTTGTAACAAACTGCAAAGTTTAAACTTCTTTCACAGTGAGGATATGACTTGAATCTGATAAAAGCTGAATGATAAAATATGTGGTAAGCCAGCCGCACCTGGAAGAAGGTCAGGTGCTCAAAACACCAATCCTTGTATTTCCTATTAAGGTCAGTGACGGTTTTTGAATACTTTTACATGCACATGGATCAGATACTCTAGGCTGAATGTGGAAAAAAAAAACTTTTGTGTCCAGTTGTTTAATGGATTGCTTGCATTTGAGTTTTGCAGAGATGGACTCCGCATAAACAATCTTGGAACAAGTGAAGACAGACTCTTGAGGAAATGTAAATATAAAGGAAAATCCACCGTTGTTCTGCGTGTGTGACTTCCTCTTCCGACCAACAGCCTCTACCTTGCACCTTCCTCTTTCCCCGGTCGGAGGCCTCATCATTAGTCATTGTTTGATAAAGCCAATTGTTATGAATGGCACGGCAGGCTATTTCTGGATGTTGCAACAGTATGAATGAACCCTGTCCACGCGCCCCCCCCCCCCCCCCCCCCTCCCCTTAAACACTTGCTTGTAATACTGCACAGTCATGAGAGCTGCTGTTGGCACTCTGAGAAATGGTTTTACAAGCCTTATCAATCTTATCAGCGCAGAGTTAATCCCCCGAGTTCTAGATGTTGCACCACGGCGATGTTTCTGACACACCCCCTGTGTCTGATGCACATGTCAGATACAGTTTGAGCTTTCTTGATAGGCGGGGATTGCCTCCAAACTGACGGTTGGTAGTTTTGTGATCTCTGCTGATGATCTACACATTCAGCACTCTGATGCTCTGTGAGATGTCAGGCTGTGATACTCTCAACAGTACAGGTACTTTCTGCTGTTGTGAAAATTACATCCCAAAAGATTTCTCTGACAACTCTATCATATCATAAATAATCGAGGAGACCTGTTGGAAAGAACAAACTCCTTTAAAAGAAAAACAGGAGAACGACTCCACAATATGCTGCCCGTACAGAGGAACAATCAGAGCCAAGTGTTCACCTGCGCCGCGGTGCAATTTTCACCTGGGAATGGTTCATTGCTCGTGGGGATTTCACTGCCTGTGTCATTGCAACAGATCCACTGTAGGGAGAAAAAAATAAATAAATCAGATTTCAAAGTGTTTTTTTTTTTTTTTCCTCTGTAGGCTTGTTTTATTTGTATAACATCCCCGTATGTGGTTGTGTGTTTTGGGGCCGCGTTGGAGGGGAGCTGTCGTCGGTCTGGTATGCACCTGTTTGGCACACTGCTGAAAAATGTGGAGATGTAGAGGAGAAAATAAAGGCGTCTCATTATGGTGGCTATAGGAGATAACAGAGACTGTCAGTTAACGTTAATTGAAACAACACTTGAATGGAAAGGACACATATGGTGTGTTCTCATTAATAGGATCCAGGCATGCAGCTACAGGGAACTGAAAAAAAAAAACTATTTGACCATTTGCAGGCTTGCAGAGGCCGGGGTCGTTCTCATACTTGCTTCGTGTTTTCTCCATTGTAAGGGCACCCCGGCAAGCACTATATCATGTTTTATCTACCGTACGAGGCGTCCAGTATGGCACTTTTGCTGCACTTAGATATAAGATTCAGATATCCCTCGACAAGTAAAAGTCATACATGCATGCTGACCTTTAAGGCTGATTGAGTGAATGTTAGTTATTTGATATGTTGACGGTAGTTTAACATATAAAAATGACTCATAATTGATTCATATGCTCTGTAGCAAGGTAGACATGCACAATATATCCCCTTTGACTCGTAGTGAAGAAGAAGTACGAGTTTTCACTTGTAGATAACTAATACATTCAGTGTGCCGTCTGCCACACCTGCAGTCTGTATACCCTTAAATGAAGCTTGCTCTTGCACGCACACACACACACACACACACACACGCAAACACACACATGCCCTCTCTTAGACCTCATTATTGAGTGATAATTATAGACAGAGCGAGACAGAGGGCCATTAGTTGTGAGGGACGGAGTGAAGGGCCGGTTATTAATCAGCTGGACTCTGATGAGGACCTGCCATCTCCTCCGTCATTAATACACATCAGGGTCGGACTGCACACTCAGCAGTACACAAGTTCACCACATCTGAAGACGCACACCGAGCAGGCGGATGTCAGTTATTAGATTGTGTTATCGTGATCATTTGCAGCGGCAGTACCACAGCAGGTCCAGTGGGGGTGGTGTTGCATTAGTTTCTTTCCACCGGCGCCCGCAGCTTCTGAGCGAGAGCCCCTGCAGCACAGCTCAGTTAAAAAAACAAAAACAAAAAAAAAACAAAACAATCTGAAACTAGAAAGATTTTTAAGATTCCTAACTAAAAACAATCACTCCTCCTCTACCACAGCCGGTCCAGTGGGTTCATCATGCGGAGTAGAAGTGTCTCTCAGACACACATGTAACTCTAATGGGATCCATTTGGAGGTGGTGGTTGGGTGTGGGGGGGGAGAAGCTTCCAGCCTGCCTGGTTTCGATAACCGTGATGCTCTGATTCACTTGGGATTTTGTGGTCGAGATTTTTCCCCGTTTTGTCACAGATTATAAATCTCCCCTCAGCTCCAACATCTTTATGCGGTAAAATCAGTCACTTGCGCGGCAGACGTGGTGTTATTTTTATTATTTTGGGGGGGATGATATGAAAGATAAAAGCGATATATTAAATGTGAGCTATGTGTGTTGAGAGGGAAAGTGATCTTAAAAGCCGCTCGTAAAAAAAGAGAAAGGAAGAAGGAGGGAGGTAAAAGTTAAGTAGGCAAGAAGGAGGGCAGGGAAGGCTTTTTTTTTTTTTTTTTTTTTTAAACAACTTTTAAAACTTTTTCATTCTCTTGTCTTTTGGTCTCCAAGTGGCTCTTTCCACGTCCGTCTGCTGGTGTTTCGTGTGCCCTTGCCTGTAGTGTTCCACCGCTCTTCCCTGTGGTAGCTGTATAAACCCTCGCAGTTGTCTGGACTAGCTGAGGCAGGAGGGGATCAATGAGGAGATCGATAGGGTCCCTGGGAGTCCTAATAGCCCTGTTACTGCTCCCTGACTCCCTGCCTGGCTGCCTGATATAGCAGCACACTAGGGGTGAGGAGGCAGTGTGTGTCCGTCTGTGTGTGTGTGTGTGTGTGTGTGTGTGTGTGTGCGTGTCGTCCAAACCCCGTCTACAACCCCCCGCTGAGCCTGTGCTTACACTTCGGTCATGATACAGCACAACAAGTTCAGTAATTGCGGCCATTGAAGGAGCTGATGGCGGAGGATGTGTTCACTTTCAGGTGGTACAGAAAGAAAAGAGACCTGCAAAACAACAACGATTCACGAGCGTCTCTGAAAGGAAGATTCGTTAACACAACAAACACTGAGGTAGCTCTACTTTACTTAAAGGGGCATTGCGCTTATTTTACTAGCCCGGCATTCCAACATTTGTAAGCGTGATGCGACTGGATAGTGTCGTGTTGTGTTTGTGCCTACCAAACCAAAAGCCAGCCGCTGGGGGTCTTACCCCCAATAAATGTAAGATTCAAGGACTGTGCTTCCTGGTGGCATTAAAAGAATGAAAATAACAAAAAGGATCAGTAAAGTGCGACACGAAATAAAAAGTGGCAGAATCGACATCGCCTTTCCTTCAAAACTTTACGTAACAAATATAAATTCTGCTCTCCAGGGTGTCTGAAAAACGAAAAATAATTTCTCCTTTTCTCCTTTCTCTTAGCATCTCTCACTCACTGAGGAGGACAACAGTACAGCAGGGTATACGCTCTACAGTGCCAGAAACAGGCTGTGATCACTTAAATGTCATAAATTTGGAGAGCTACAGGAGAATTGGCCGTGGAAAAATGGGAGTCTCACAGGAAAATCTGGAAGGTTGGCAGGTACGACCTCAGGACATCTCCTAAGGTGTTTGTGGTGACCAATGAAGCCAAAACATGACCTTTTCCTCGCGCTAACCAAGTGGGTTTTTGTGCCTAAACCTAACCAGACTATACGCACAGTGTTGAGGCAACATAAAATTGAAAAACTAACCTAAAGAAAAATAAAGATGAAAGAAAAACTGCGGCTGTAAAATGTAGATTATAGACTGTATTTTAAAAACGTTGGCGTTGGATGTAAAAAGAAAATAATGTTGTCACTGCGAAAACAGTTGTAGCCTATAAAATCTTCTGTGGCTCTGAAGGGACCTTAGTGTCTGAAGTCTGAGAAAATACCACAGAGTGTGAAAGAAGTGGGTGTTTACAAGTCAGGGAGGGTCTAATGAAAGATGGCGTGCCGTTGCATTATGGGTTACAAGATCCAGTGTTTATAGAGGATTATGTAACGGATTAAGTCGCTGAATATCTCGGCCACTGCCGCGTTAATTGGGATCATTTTTGACCTTTTTTTTCTGTGCATGTTTGTGTCCGGGGTTTACGTCCGTGGGCTGCGTGTGGGTTCTTTACCGTCTGGAGTGGTGAAATTATTTTTGTACATGTTGTTGTTTACTGCACACTCTTAATTATAAGCTTATTGTAATGAAATGCTATATATATAAAATTGGAGTACACCTTTCCGTACTTCAAATAATCTACTTTATACAGGGAAAATTGTACTTCTTACTTCACTACATTAAAAAAAAATCCAGAATATACAAATATATATATATTTGTTTAGCTGTCATAATGTCAATTCTCAGTATTTGTATGCCCTGGAGGCTTTATGTTTCCACATCACCGTGACTGGCTTCCAAACCATTTGTGATGTCACTAATAATGCCTCCTAAAGTCAAGAGAAACTTTCCACATCTGGAAATAAACGTGAGATCGGCCTTCTGGTGTGAAACTCTGCACATACATCATTCTACATATCGAAGCGCAAACATTCAACTGTAGGAACAAGAAAGGAAAATGCATTTTTCTCTTTAAGTCAAGGGTTTGAACACAACTGACACCGTTGGCTGATGACACATTTCCATCACACTGATGCCCTCAGCTCCACCTGGTGTGCATTTGCCACCGCTGAGGGGTTGACGAGAACAAAGAAACTCGACGTATGTCTGATATCACAGGAGTTTGTGCGAAAACTTCCCCACAAAACTCCCGGAGAAATGTCTGATTTGTAGCTGAGATGATGAAGTCGACCGCATCGCTTGTGTCATCCAGCTCTTGCCTGATACCCCCCTCTGAGCCCGCATTGATATTTACACCACGATACAGTGCAGGTTCTCTCAGTGTGCCCACTCGAAAATGAGTTGTGAAGAAGTACAATCTATCAGGACTGCCAAAGCTTGCCGCTATCCGAACACCCCGCTGATTTCCCAGATTATCAGGCTTCACACTGGCTCCTCAGTTGTGGTAATAAACATGTGTAACGGAGGTTTGTTGTTGGTGAGAAAAGGAGCAACAACAAAGTGAGTCCAACTTAGGTGATTTTTTTTTTTTGCAGTCTGAATTTCAGGATGTTATTTGTAAAAACCAATTAGATCAGAAACCGGGAACAGTGAGGGTTTAGTTTTGGAAAGCAGATGTCTTTGCAGTCGGGTCATCGCTGGGTTTCCCTCAAACATCCAAAACAGATGGGTAAGCATGAAGAGGAGCCAGCGGGGAAGAATTTGACAAAATGTGGGTCTCAAACTCAAATCCTTTAGCACATTTACAGTTGAGATGTGGTTACAGGGAACAAAACCGAGGCGTGTTTCCACTCCAGCACCACGGGGACGATGTTATCATTTCCAATCATGTGGGCATCAGTTAGTCTGATTCAGTGTAGAGAATACATACGCCGTGGATCTTCAAGGCATGCCCACGCCCTCATCAGACAATATGCCTCTGCAGCTCATTTTGGCTCCCCACAAATGTGCCTGTGATCCCAGCCATACACCACATACATCACAGAGTGTGGATGTGAGGATGTAAAGTTCAAAGATCCGCAGTGGAGTCATGTTGAAGGCAGATGTTGCGCTATATATCAAGAGTTCCCCGCATTACGTTCCTCCTGGGTAAGATGATAAGACGATAAGGCCAGGGCCGTCCTGCATGGGCCGGGGGGGAGAGGTAATAATCGCAGCGTATAATTCAGGGTAATGAAGGCTCCGCCACTAGATCAGCCATAAAGAATGATAGGGGAGGCAGACGGGGAGCCGCTCACGCGTTTGACCTCCACTGGCATCCCTCCACCACCTATAAATTTGCGCTGTGGTCTGACTCTAGGCGAAGGGGAAGACGGGGAGGAGGGAGACGGGAAGGAAGGAAGGAGATGGACAGATGTGGAAAAGGAGGAGATGAGAGACAGAGTTAAAGAAGCGTGTGATTTAGAGGTCAAATCACAGATCTTCGGAGAGATAAACTGTACTTCTTGTGCTCTTCTCGGAGATTCCTGGACCCAGAACGGTGCCTCCGTAACGCCCGAGAGGAGAGAACAGATGCAGAGAAGAAGCCTCTTTGTTTGATTTCGCCAAGAGCGCGGCGCTGTGAGGCTCCTGTCAGCGGTGAGCGACATATGAAAACATCACTAAAATAAACGGTGGCATCGATTACCATCAAAAGAGGAAACGTTGTGCCATCGCTCACACAAACCCTCTCTCCCACTCAAACGCTTCCCTCCCTTCGCCGTTTCCCCCTTCCCGTTCATCGGTATGCAGGCGGTGTGGCGGTGTACTGTGGGCAGACCGGGCCGCGTTTGCTCTCCTCTACATGTCTGCTAAATGACAGTAATTATTTTCCTGGGCTGCAGGCGACTCATGCATGTTTTATTTCCACCTCCACCTCCCCCATCTGCCTGCATGGCGATGCATGGCACACGCTGGTGAGATGAGAAAAAAACAAAAAAAAAAGAATACAGCAAAGCATTTTATTTCCCTCCATACCTTTCCTATGGGTCCCCACTGGGTTCTCTAGCCTCGGTTCCTTTACTGAGGGGCCCCGGTCTTTTATGGTACCAGAGGGGTTTTGTTGCAGGGACTGACAGATGCTGTTACGCCGGTCTCATGATGGTCTAGACGCAGATAAAGATACCTAATGGTGGTTCGGGTACACCGGCTGCAGTTGTAAGCATTTTGCCACAAAATGGCGACCGTGTTTCAATTCAGCTCCAGGTGTCAGTCGGCGTTGGGGGGAGTCGACATCCATCAGGGCGGTTTCTCTTCGTTTCAAACCCAACCAACAGCGACTCCTCCGCTCGGACAGAACGGTCAAGCGCAAACTCAAACTAAAGACGCCGACCCCCGTCAGAACTCCAGGTTGCCTGATGAATGCATCCTATTAAATCTAGAGTAGGTTGTGTCTTTTTTTTTCTTCCCCCCCCCCCTTCCATGGCACCGTGTTGTGTGTCACGCCGTCCTGTGACATGCAGCTCGTTTGGTGCGACTCAGGGGATCTCTAATACCCCTGCAGCTTTCATAATGAACATGTGGCTTCACTCTCTTGGGCACAATTTAGCGTAATTCATAAGCAGAGGACGGGGCATTAGCCAGATGGTGCTGTGGGTGGCATCCTTTCTCTGGCCATCCATTAGAACTGCGTCGGTGACAAAATTCCAGCGTGTGGAGACAGACAAGGTATCCGCTTTCAACATCCATTCAATTGTTTATGTGTGTGTGTGTGTGTGAGAGAGAGAGAGAGTGTGAGGGTGAGTGGTGAGGGTGTTATAAGTGGGTAACTGTGATCTGTGTGGTGAGGGTTTTCTCAGGGGACATGAGTAAAGTTTGAGAAGTAAAAAAAAAACAAACATAAATAACATATAGATGCAGTGAACATTTTGAAATGTACGTGCCGTGGCCGAGCTGAGGAAAATTGAAAATGATTCAGCATGCCTTAGGGACTCGAGAGTTGGGAGTTTGAAGAAAACAATTTATACCAGATTTATTGAGGATTTAAATGATCTCAATATGTTCCACTTAAATCAACTTAATTTGGGATCGTTTGATGTTATATTCATTGAGCCATGTACATCCAAAGCTGGTTATTATTGGTTGTTTTGGAGGACACTTTAATCCTCATGACAAGCAAACACTGAGGATGGGTCTGATGTTAGTTTAATAATATCACAATGTTATAAGTTGCATTAATCAATATTTTCATAAGGAAAATGGGACAAATAAGTGTTTGTAATGTGAAAGGGGTTGCTTGTTATGATGAACCAGGAGAAAATGATCCCCCGGCTGCAAAGGGAAAGTAGGAGAAGCAGTGTAAAGAGCGACAAGTCTGCATAGAGAAGAGGTTGGGGATGGATGGTTGGATTAAACAAGCCCAGGAGGCCACTGGTCGCATCCAGAGTGAAACCAGAAGTCAGTTGTGAGTTCTTTTAACTCAGGTAATGCATGCACTGTATGTGTAACCCAAACCAAGATGTTTTCCTAAACCCAACCAAACTCCGAGTGTACAATGAAAGTCCAGTTGGTCTGTTGCTGGAGCGCTTCAACGGTCCAGCAACAGTCGTTGTGGTCAGAGGATGCGTTGGTATTGAAGTAGCAGAGCATTGTGGAGGGGCTGGGGTGTATAGTTTGACCATGTCCTGCATGTAGGATGGGCCTAAAGCATTCACAGCCTGGTAGTCAACTACCAGTGACTTGAACTGGATTGGAGTGCTGTAGAGCGGATGGACAGAGCCAGTGGTGGGCAAAGTGCATGATTCTCACAGGCCAGAACTACAGGGAGGAGAAGGATAGTGGAGGTAGTTGTGGGCCAAAAACACAACTCCGGTGAAAGAATCACCACCGTCAATACAGGTTTGGATGCTGGAAAGCGACAAGTTCACCTGGTGTCCAAAAGCGGTTACAGTGATTTCTGTGACACACTTCCAACCGAGGGGAAAATATCTGTGGAGAGTCAAGGTGACTTTCACTTTCCTGGATGTCTTTATGCTCAGGGAACCACAATTGTTTCTTTATGATCATAAACTATGATGATTTACATCCAGGTATCCTCTTTCTTTCTTTCTTTCTTTCTTTCTGGTTTTCACAGGGCAGAGACAGTAACATGTTTGTGTTTGTCTTTGTAGATTTGACACTAAACAACTTGCGAATTGAAACGGCATCAAAAAGAGAAGGGCTGGTGAATAAAAAATCAAACGTTTATGTGAGCCGAAGATTTTTGAAGGCCCCAATTATTTCAGTCTGCTCATGACTTGAGCGTGGTACCTACAAACACACACACACACACACACACACACACACACATAGGAATGAATAGGCACTCATATCAGTAACAGACTCTAACGCATGTGTACACTCTCACACACACACACACACACACACACACACACACACACACATACATTCTGATCAGCAACTCAGCCTTGCGTGGCTCTCACTTCGTCAGTGGAGGTGTCAGGGTCCCCATGGCAACTGTATAATGGGGCAGGCCTAATTCAATCCCAGGGGCGAATGGTGGGTCTGGCGGAGCCGCAGAGGGAGAATTGGTCTGGGTCTGAAACCTACTCAAGTCAGAGCCGATGTGCTGGAGCCGCCGCATGCTCAGTCACCGAGGAGAAAACATTCTGTCTCCTCTCAAACCCAACTTTTCGCATCCACTCTTAATCTCTTCTCTTGGCATAAGTCCTCTCCTCTCTCCTCCTCCTTTGACTTCGCCGTCTCTGATTATGCTCCTCCTCGAACCTCGCTCTTATTTATTCACCCACTTTTTTCTGTAACTATTTTCTCTCCTCATGACTGCACTTCCTTGCCTCTCTTTCTTCCTCCTCACTCCCCCCTTCCATCTCTCTCACTTTGGTCTCCGTTCGATCAATACCTCATACACTCTCCCATCTCTCTCTCTCTCTCTCTCTCTCCCTCCTCTCCCTCGCTCTCTCTCTCTGACATTCAGACTCAGGAACCTGATAGGATTTCATTAGTACCTCTGGATCTTGTTGTATTATTGTTATCCCTCCCTGAAGAAGACAGGGATTAGCGCTGGGGCTGGAGACAACTTAAAGTAATAAGCCCGGCGCCAACAGTCCACAATCGCACATACACAGATACAGCACACACACACACACACACACACACGCACACACACACACACACTCACTCGTACACCCACAAAAGGTGAGCGGGGTAGAGGAGATCCACATGCAAACAGGAGGAGGCAGCCAGCACACTATTCCCGTATTGTCATTACCGTACCAAACCAATCACACAGCTTCATACATGCAGCCTAGTGAGAGCGGTGCTCGCAGCTTGTTAGGGAGGGAACAGGGGGGAGAATGATGCGTAACTCCTGTCACTGGTTCTGCATATAGAAAGGCCTGGGACTGGCCTGGGGCTATCAGTGTTTGCAGATGGGGGAGGGGGAGGAAGGAAGTGGGTAGATTTGCATCCCTTTGACTCTATATCTCTAAGCACCAGAGGAAGAGGAAGAGGAAGAGCGAGAGGAGAGGCTGTGTGAAAAAACACCAGCAACGATACTGAGAAAAAAACTGTTGGTCGGTTGGTAGCTGTTGCTGATTGGCGCCGTCGAGCTCCACTCATGCAAGCATTTAATCCAATCTGATTTACATATTGTAGTGTTCGCCACAGTTGCACTTGACATAAAGTGTTTTCCACCGATACAAGCCCGGCCACACTCACGAGAGGAGGGAGAGAGAGAGAGAGAGAGAGAGAAGATGTAGAGTCGAGGCTGCACTGTTCACACAACCATGCACAGGCTCAGAGATTGGCCATTACATTGACTTGAATAGATTTCTTGTGTGCATGAATAGCCCAGTGAGAAGAAGTAGAAGAAGAGGAAAAAAAAAAAAAAAAGACTGTGTTTCCTCTCCATGGGTTCATATTGATATTCATAGTGGCTCTCCACACCGAGAGCACAAATGTCACTGAAAACGGCCTTGATATATGCTCTCATTCTCCCCTCTTCCTGTCGCTCCATCCCTCTTTCTCTCTGTCTCTCTTCCCCCTTCTTTGTTCCCGTTCGCCGGACGCTCGGTGCCTGCTGCTGCCGGAAAAGAGGGGGGTAAAAAAAAGCGGACTGGATGATGGAGCGAGCGGGGGACATCACGCTGTTACTCATTTAGGCTTTTAATCAACCGGCGATGGAATGTTAAAGCTATCTCTTCCCATGAAGCCCGCTAACCTTGACTATGGTGTTGTTTATTCCTGCAGTGCGGCCCCAGAGCCTGCGCACGCTGCACACACTATTAAATGTCACATCACCTGGAATTTGGAAGCCCTGTTTGGTTCTGAGAGCTATTCTGCGAGCACAAAGGAATGTGGAGATGGCGAGGAGTCATTTTCAGCCCAGATTTCACATCTACGGTGTTTCAGAGCCCGTGACATTTCTGTCAGTCCTATACTACACATTGTTGAATTCACATGTAATGCGCCGCGTTACATGTGTGCCTTACGTCTATGAAACATATTACAAGAGGGAAAGGGGAGTCAAGTGGGTTTTTCCTCCATTTCTCAGCATCCATTGTGACATTATAAACACTGGCTGACAGATTTAGAATCTTTGGACAGGCATCCGGCACAGTGTTGGCAATAACAATGAGAGATGAAGTGAAAGTATTTTTGGGTGGGAGCAGTCTGGTCGCAGGTGTGTAAATCTCTGTGTATTTGTTAATTGTCCTTGGAAACCAGATGACAGCACTGTTGGCTCAGGTTTGTCGCTCGCTCGGGCTGGGAAGTAGGCACAATAACGGGGTATAACCCGATGGCAGAACAAAAGTTGGCAGTGCACATTCCTGCAACCATCAATGTGTTAAAACTTCATGTTTCCTTGGGTTTAATTAGAAACTTTATGTTGTGAAAAACACTGCGCTTTTAGTCTGGTTAGGTGTGGGCAGTGATGCAGTCAAGACCACCTAAACCGAGACCAAGTCATGACCAAGACCGGACTGTATCGAGACAGAGACAATGCCAAGACTTTGAGGGGGTTGAGCGCAAAATTAATCACGAGTGCAACAAACACAAGGTTTCCACACTAACACTACATTCAAAAAAGATGATGTTTTGGCTCACTGGATTCTGCTGCAACGTCTCTTAAGATATATCCACTTTTGTTGCCACAAACATGGCAAGAAAATATCCGGAAGTCTCATTAAAAACATAGATCCATAAATAAGCTTTGTCTTTCCTCCTGCTGATTGTCACACCATAAACCAAGCAACCAGTAGTCGTTGATTGGTTTGACACCTATGTGTTCAACCACATGTGCACTGATGGAAGCCTGGCAAGATGAAATCAGGAGCATATGTCCTGCGAATCCAGCTGCCTCGGAAGGTACGGATGACATTTTTTTTTTTTCAATTGTCAGCATTTGCAAAAACTGTGATCAAATTGAGATGCTGACATTCACACCGGAAGATCTTCAAATCTGAGCACTAACAACAGCCTATCTGGCCTAAGTCGTATTTGAAACGGAATAAAGAACCTTATCATGCGGGAGGCATGAGTGCAATTCAGCTAAAATGATATGCATAAAACAAACACCAGATGAGGCCCTGCAGAGTAGCTGCATATTTCATGGAAGAGCTTCCCCGATCTGGTGGTAGTTCAAATGACATTTGGCTGACTTGTTATACATAGCTCAATATCTTCCAATAGCTTACAATGATTACCGATATTGGAACCAATAAAACATTTGTGGGCCAGAAATTGTGAAAGAATAAAATTAAATGATGTGTGTAACTTTGTTCTAACATTTTATGTCCCTCCAAGGCTCGTTCCGCTCTGCCTGAAAACGGCGAGAATGTCAAAAGAGGCAAAAAAGATGGCACCACAGTGTGTGCTCAGGGTGTAAGTTATGGCCGTAACTTTCTCACTCTGTCAGGCGCTTTAACCGTCTGTCCTGGAGGACACATTAACTCAGTATCCTTAAATAAAGTCCTTTAAATAAAGCTGGGGGAGTTAAATAATGAGAAAGCTGCTCCCACTGTCCTTTCTGCTTTTAAATGAACCTCTGCCTTTCTTATTAATGTCCCCTTATCGCTCATCACGGCCACTGACCCGCCGCTGTAACCCCTTTCCACTCAACCACATGAGAAGCTCCGGCAAGTGGTCGCCGCAGAAGTAATTGAGGGCAATTTTCAAATTAAAATTTAAACCCCTCGTCCATCTTCATGCGGTGGGAGGGAGCGGAGGAGAGGGGTTTCGGGGCTGATGACTTGATCAGCTTTTGCGAGCTGGGCAGGTACTCAGGCTGGGCGAGGTGGGATGATGAACGAGGGGCATTAATCTCTGTGACAGAGAGAGAGGAGTTAGCAGCGGTGATAGCAGCGCTAACGGCTTTAATTAGCATTTAATCAGACGCCTCGGGGCCGATGGAGGGGGAGAGAGGAGATCAAACTCCAACGGCCTTCTGTAAGAAGGGGAGGAAAGGAAGACAGTCCCCTGTGGTAGCCGGGCTGATGCTGCAGGCTGTGTTGAAGAACACATGCCTATGATCCTTTTTTTGTACTGCCGTAATGATAGCAGGCTCGATGCACTACAAAGGCCCTGAACCTTTTGCAGAAAGCAGTGGTGTTAAAGGAACATAGACGGCAATCTCAGATGCTCTAAATGTTCAGGCTGTGGGCTTTTCCTGGATAGTTCGACTCCACGGGCACTGGAAAGATCACTGGGGTTGATTATGGAATATTCAAGGAGGGAGTTCTATGCAGAGTTTAACCAAATTTTGAGCAAAAAAGACAATGCTAATTAATGTGTGTTGCAATTAACTATCACTGATATGTGATTATTAGCAGTTGGTTTGTCAAGATAGAAGATTCTCCAATCGGGTGCGAGTAAAGAATCATAGAAAATGGTGCAAGATATGAGGTGCGCGGTAAATGTACATTATTTAGAATTTTTTTTAGAAACACATAAACTAGGTTTGACTCACAAGCAGCATTCTGATATAGCCGTTCTTATCTTCTAGGTGTGTGAAGACTGAGCGGAGGGCAGTGGATATGGCGTCCTCTGTGGATCTTTAGGCTCTGAACGCATACTTTTGAGAGGGATGTTATCTTTGATGCACTGGAGAAACAGTGTCAAGGCGCTTTTACTGTAGCTGAGAAAAAAATCAACACTAGGCTTGAATTTTCTGTTGCATGCAATGTACTTATAAAAGCCAATGGAGAGTGGAAGCCAAATAAAACACTTCGCAGTTTGAATCAGGTCATTTCCAGACCATGGGTCAATTTATGATGAATTCTTCATCCATGTTATGGTGTTTTGGTCCCTGCTGCAACAATTACATGTTTTGAAGTTACTCTGATTTACTTTATTTTTTTTTACACAATACCAACCTACACAAGACCCATCGATGCTTACTGTGAGTTCAGAAAGATAAACTGTTGGCCTCACCCACATTCAAGTCAAAAATAATAAAAATAATAATAAAGTACAACTCTATAGATTTAACAGTGTAAGGACCGGTAGCTGTTGTCAGGGGACTTCAGCAGGGACGGTTTAGCAGCTCCTCTGGTCGGAGGTGTCTGCTAACGCAGGGATAAAACACAAGATACGCTACATTTCTGCTTTTGCAGCATTCGCCCACCACTATAATCTATGTCTTACGCAGCACATTCGAAACTCAGAACCACTTTGCTTTTGCTTTGACTTTAAGAAAACGCTCCCTATAGGTGAAACTATAAAGAATAATAGATCTATACTTCCACACGAAAATGTCAAGGCCTTGATGTGTTGTGAAGCCTTGGCGCAGTGAGGGTGTGTGTGTGTGTGTGTGTGTGTGTGATAGTGAAAAAGAGAGGCAGTGAATGCTCCAGATAGGAGTTTTGATGGTGACGGTGAGGAAGAGGGCTTTTGGCATGAAAGGGGGCCAGTGTGTGATCATGATGTCATTAGGAGTATACAGTGAGACAGACTGGAGGAGGCTGCTGTACCGCGCTACACCCAAGGGACGTCATTACCAACTGGAACTGAGCAGGGACCTGAGCACAGGTCAGACACACAGGAAGTGGTCTCGCACACGCACACACACACACACACACACACGAACAAGTGTACACTAACTTGCCCGGATAGATACACACACACACACACACTTTCTCACAGGCATGCATCCATCACATAACGAATGGACAGCTCTGTCTGGCCTCTGACAGCAGACGTGCGCTTTTGTTGCTAAACCTGACGAATTCCTCAATATCTAAGTGGACACCTCTATGGACAAATGCGCCTCATTAATGAGCGCGCACAGATGGACAACACACACACACACACACAAACACGGAGGCGCGGACTGAGAGCTCGTGCTGTGCTAAGTTGCGGTGTGTATACCGGTGTAGCCGTCTGCGCTTCATTACTGTTCACACACAGACAGTTGCAGTGTTTTTGTGTCAATGTTTAATGAGGGGCTGGGAGTCTGGGGACCTTACTGCTGTCAGGAGCTCCTGTAGTCTGGAGCTACCACCTGTTCCCATTCGCTCCCTAAAGGCCTTAACACACACACACACACACACACACACACGCAAGAAGACAGACACAGAGGCATGCAAACAAGAAGGAACACACACAAAAAAACATGTCTATACAAACACACACACACACACACACCTGACAAACTACATGCACTGATTTAGTCATCCTGTGGCACCACTGTCAGTGTTCGATGCATGTAAACAGGTTATTGTGGTTGGCTGAGTCTGGCTGCCTGACAGAAGCTACAAAGACCATGGGAATATCAATTGATACATTTCATATTCCTCGTCAGCTCGCCCGAGACGACAGCGTGAAAGCTGCTGCCAGCGAGAGTGATCCCTCCCTGCCTTTTTTTCCCTGACACCGCCGTTTGATGGAGATCTGAACCGTGCTGACTGATCGGCGCTAGCTGATACGCCGTCCGACGACGTGAGCGTCTCCGAGCTCGCAGACAGCGTCCCAAACACGATCCTCGACAGAGACGGAGACATGTTTCCTGTGTTGGGCCGAGTAAGACAGGGAAAAAAAAAAAAAAAAAAAAATGATAGAAAAAGCAGAGGACGTGGATATACATTTCAAAAAACTAACTTTTATTAAAACAAAAAAACAAAAAAACAAAAAAATCAATTATTGACTCATTAACAAGATTATAAAACAGTGATTTAGTTACATAAATAAATTGATATCGGTGTATCAAATCTTAATTTCATAAGCATGTATACATGGGTCATTGTAATAAATAAAATGGGAGAGCAGAAGATTCCTACACAAACAAAAAGAAAACAAAAGAAATAAAAACAAAACAGCTAGAAAGACTCAGAGGAAATTGTTTCTGAAGAGAACAAGAGACACTGGACAACGAATTTTTTTTCACCAAACACACGTGAGGAATTGCTTTGTTAAAGCATGAGTTACACAGCCATTCACTTACTAATTAAGGACACTAAAGCTGGGACCAAGGTGGGTTGTCTCTCACCTCTTAGAACGCGTTTGGTTGTTAGATAGATCTCCTGTTTGGTTACTTTAAAGCGTTAAGACAAGGCAAGAGAAAAGGCTGCTTTTATCTTTAATAAAACGAACACAAGATAGAAAAAGGATGCACAGGGAGAACGGAAGAAAGTCGGACATGTAAAAAAAAAAAGCAAGTGATGATAGGACAGCTGAACATTGCGGAGGAGACACTGGAAATTCTGCGGCGAATAAAAGGGAGGCTCATTTTTTAATCTCAATGTGAGTCTTGATGAGTTGCACAATTATGAAAGTTACGGTGACAAGGGTTACATTACTGCAAAAATAAAAAAATAAATAAAAAAACGAGGCAGACTTCAGCCAAAAGATGTCCTTAAATGCATGTAAGGCTGGACACAAAATACATGATTTTTTTTTTAATTTGTCCCCAATTAGCTCCGGTATAAAGCACATTATAGTTATTTTTCCCCCATAGGATCCTACGAGAGAACTAGGCTAGTGCAACAGCTGACATGCATAATTAAGTACTTTAAGAAATCCTGTATTGTGTTTTTTTCAAACATTTATTGACCAGTTGCCTGAAGTAGTCTACCTCCATCCCCCTCTTATGCTGTAGTCAGCAGGAATGAACAAAAAAAAAAGAACAAAAAAAACGTTTTCCCCATCACAATTGACCCATTTTCTGACCCGATCCAGCGTCTCGAGAATGAACACATTGACGGCCTTGTGCGTCCAAAAAGAAAAAAAAAAAGCCATCGACAAAGGTCAGTCTAGTCCTTCTGATATGTTCTGTTTTCAACAAAAAGGAAGAAGAAGAAGAAGAAAAAAAAACTCTGAAGACAAAAGAGAGAAGGAGAGCAAAGAGAAGAAAGAGCAAACTACAGCGGCTTCAAGTATTTCACATTACATAGAATACTCTGTATAAATTAGTTAACATATACTTTCAGATCCTCCATATTCAGACATATACTATGGCATATATACAGAGTACAATAAATGCTCGCTCATGTCGTGTGTTGCGTTTTTGACTTTTTTTTTCTTCCTGTCGTCAGTCGTTCATTTGTTCCGCCCTTTCTTTCTTTTTTTTGTTCCTGTGTTTGTGAAATCCCTGAGAACGTTCTGGTTGACAATTACTGAAGGTTCCACACAATGAACTATAACAGTAGAAAGTCTAATTTCTATGATTCACATGCACAGAGGGAAATGACACTGGCCTAGTCTGAAAAATACCGTACAATGGTGGCTGTAGAGATGAGAAGGGGGGGTGACTGACATACTGACTGCACCTTTCCGAAAGTGTGTGTTCGGGGGCCAATTTCAGGTGTGTGTGTGTGTGTGTGTGTGAGAGAGTACCGATGCCAGGGCAGTGACGTACAGCAGAAGCCGAGCGCAGAAACACCTCAGCAGGAATCTGACTCCACATCTCCTCATAACCTTGGTCTCGCTGTTTAATTAACACTGGCGGCTAACGTAGATGATAAATATCACGATAGCCAAGTTAAAAAAAAAAAAAAAAAAAAGAAGAAGAAGAAAAAAAAATTTAAATGGGAGCAGGTTCAATACCGTTATCATGAGGTAGTCGTCTCCCTCCGGGTATCTACTTCAACTAGAAAAAAAGCTCAACAGTTATTTAGTTCAAAATCACAGCTGTACTACATTACATTAATGAAACAATAATACTCATTATCTTTGTCTAATGTGCCATCACCGGAGCGCCTGCACACTGTCCTCTTGTCTACGAACAGGTACTCATTACGGAGGTGGGGGGGGGGGGGGAGATTACAACGATAACAACAACACGAGTTTAGCTAAGAGCATTGTTGTGTGTAATGACGCTAATGCCTGGGACCCAGAGAAAACTAATGGCTGCTCAAGTGCTGCTGCTGCTGCTGCTGCTGCTGCTGCTGCTACTGCTGTGTCTAAAAGAAATGCTGATGGCGGCTTTCTGTCAGTGCTAACCCAAGCTGTGCCGAGCCGAGCTAAGCTGTGCAGTGCTGCCCAGCGCCCGCCGGTGAGGGCCTGGGCAGAGGGAGGTGCTCTGTGTGGTTTTAAAGCCTTAGTTTCTCTTTGAGGATGCCGAGACATTGTTTTTTTTTTCTTTTTCTTTTTTTTCTTTTTTCTTTTTTCTTTCTTTCTTCTTGTTGTGTTTCCGTTTTTACACGAGCGCTATTGTAGAAGGGGCTTCAGCCACTTGACAACATGTAACCCAATATACACTGAAAAAAGGGAAAAAAAAACAAAACAAAAAGATGCTTTTAAATCATAAAAATAAAAAACGGGAACCAAAAAAAAAAAAAAGCCATTTCACTTTTTCATTTTTCCTCTCGCACACATGTAGAGAAATACGCACATTCACAACATGACAAATTTCCTCTCTTCTGAAAAATAAAAACACTTCTGTACACGTAGTAGTAATAATATTATAATTAATAATAATAGTAATAATGTTTATAACAATAACAACAGCAAGAACAATAATACCGCGTGTGGCTCTGTTGATTTTTTTGTCATCTTTTCCTTTCTCTTTTTGCTTCATTCTACAAGTCACATCCCTCTTTTTACTTGTCTATCTTATAAGTCCAAAAGAAGTTCAAAAGGCAGACTCAAGTTAATAGAAAAGTACTAGAGCGGGAGGGGAGCCTTTGGCGCCCCCTGGCCTCGCCCTCAGCCAAACCGCTCCCTCACCAGCATCATTAGTTTCTTTTTGCCCTTGTAGATCTGTTTCAGGTTGTCTATGAACTGGGTGAACTGAATGTGTCCGTCGTGCGCCATCATGAAAGTCTCCCGGGCCTTCCCCAGGAACTCGATGAACTCGCTGTAGTGCCGCGGGCTGATGTGTGTGAGCCGCGAGTGCGTGGTGTTGATGTAGGCCCCGATGGTTGCGTCCAGCAGCTGCCTGAGCGGCGCCTTGTCCAGGGACATCAGCTTCCCAGAGTTCCTGCGGCTGTGCAGTGCCGACACCATACCCGGCGTGGTCAGCGTGCACCTCCGCAAAATGTCAGAGAGCACCGTGGCGCACTTCACGCTCTTCACCACCAGGGGGATGACGGCGGCGAGCTCGTTTTTCCCCAGCGAGTGGCTGAGCGCGCAGGCCCACAGCACGTCGTTGATGGCCGGGTGCGTGTCCTGGTTGTAACTGAGGTTCAGGTGAGCCATGGCCGACGTCGCCAGCTTATACGCCCTCAGCGGGTAACCGCGGTGTTCCATGTAGCGTGCTATAGTGAACAGCTGCGTGTAGCTCATTCCTGTCGCCGCTGCGTCCAGTACAATCTGGTAGGCTGTCTCGAAGGCAATGTGGTCCTTTTCACAGAGTGTGAGAGCGGAGAGGGCGCAGTTCTGGGGGTCCTTCATGGCACACTGCAGGGCGAGGGTGCGGGCGGATGAAGCCAGGTTCTCCTGCTGATGGCAGTCCAGGTGGAGGCGTACGATAGTGCTGTTCGACATGACGGTGGTGGCCACGATACTTGTGGCTTCCGTGGGGGTGAAGAGGGTGAACCAGCTCTGCATAATGCTGTCCAGGGCGTACACGCCTGGAAGACAGAATGACGGGAACAGTTAGAAGATAAAGCGATTGGATCCGGTTCATCTCGAAACAATAGGAACACATTCAGAGGACCGGGTGCACTTACCCACTTCGGTGGCACATGTGACTAACCAGCGGACCATCTCTCTCCTCCTCCAGTTTAATGTGGACAGAGTTATTCTCATCACCTGAGGGAGACGGGAAGGAAAAGGATGTCAGCTTTAGAGGAAATACATGATTGTTTAAAGGTGTAGGATTTAGTGGCATCTACAGTATAGTAGTAAGTGTCCTTAAAGGACATTTAAATGTTTACCGTTTTTGTTAGCTACTTCAGCAGTAATGTTGAAGGAATGTACGGGCAAAGATCAGAGATACTCGAACCTTCTTTTTGTTTCACTTCACATTTGTATTTCATAACTGTCAGAGGGACACAGCTGCTGTGAGGATGACTTCAAAATACTGTAAGTGCTTGAATAATGAAATGTATGGGGACATTGCAAAGAATGTCGTTGGTCCAAGGTCGCCTTGGTTTGCGACGGCGGAGCGGGGCCTTTTCAGAAATACTGAAGGCGAAAGAATAAATCAGCCGAACAATGCTTTCCATCAAACGTCTTTACAATCAGCCTCCACAGTAAATGGAACATTTTGCGTCACAATATCCGAATTGTGACACTAAAAATAAGTAAATGAATGATAATCACATCAACCTTTTTGAGGCAAAATAAACTTGTTTCATAAAATACATTCAATTGCAGAAAGCTAATTGATACGCTTGGATCTGTGACAGTATGACAGACATCGCATGGTCTTCCAAAATGAAATTTAATGGACACAAGTTCTTCCACAGAGCCAACAGACGCATAACGTAACACATAATTCAACCATAATGGCGTTTACAGTATATTTCATCTTCCAGAGCTGTAAGATTTTACTGTAGAAAAATGATCATATATCTTGTGACGGACAGATAATCATCTGCAGGATAATTTTTAAGAATTTAAAGAAGCTTAACGGCCGTTTCAGACAAAAATTGTGGCCTTACAATGGCTTGATATGAGGAGAATAATCACGTCACAACATTTTTAACAAAGTAACCTTATGGAAATGCTGTCGCTCGGCCACAGTTGCGATTCTGCCCGTCTGATCCACACGCACAAACATTTACAACCTCTCCTGACAACCTTCTTAAAGACGAGGACAATAAACACACAGCGGTGCTCATTTTGACAAACGACGTGGGCGTGTTTGCGCACCTGCAGTCCCAGCTCCAGAGAGACTTTGAGAAGTGTGATGTCAGGCAGGCTGTCCATCAGTGTGGCGATCTTGAACGCATCTTGTGCCAGTTTGAAGATGTGAGACGAGGAGTGAATGTTTTTCTGGATGGACTCCAGGACCGTCTCGAGCCTGCGACTGTCACCTGGAAGGAGGATTGGGACACACAGGGATGCTTTAGGAAGGTAGAGACTACTGCTCAGCTTACTAGTATATGTGTGTGAGAGTCTGTTCAGCAGTAATGAGGTTATCGACTTGTCATACACATCTTCTTGTATTATCGATGTGGACATGACCTCGGACATTACCCAGCGAAAAGTGGCAATAACTGGACTGCAGATAATTGTCAGTTAAGTAATGAACGACTGTACTCTTGTGCCAAATGTTTAATATTTGTCTAAGTGCAGTTTCTTTTAACAGGCGCTCAGAGTCCATTTCATTTACTGTTCTGGTTGTGTGATTTTATTTCACTTATTTATTTCCTTCACATCCCAGTAACAATGTCTGATAAGGATTAAGAATAAAAAAAAGGGTTTACTTGCATTGCTGTGCTTTTATTAGAATTCTGTTACTGGAATCATGCTGTTGATCACAATTATCACCAGAGCTGCAACAATAAATTGATTAAACTCACCTTAAAAAGCTTGTACAGACAAGCGTTTGGATAATGTCTGATCAAAAGGTTTTAATGTTGCCCTTTAAATATTTAGGTTTTCTCTCCGTGTTTTATGTTTCCTGTTTATTGTTGTTGAGCTCCCTGATTTTATTGCGTTTTATCTTGTTTTATTCCTCCATGATTCGCTGTTGTTATTGTTTGGCATTCTATTAAAGTTGGTTAATATCAATAGCCCAGACATCATGATGATCAGTTTATCAGCTTCAATATCTTTAAATAAACTGAATATGTTGGGTTGTGGACAGAAAAAGATATTTGAGTACACCAATTCATTTCATTTATTTTTTTTACCATTTTGAACTTGAAGTATGGCTTCATGTGATTCTGTTGTATGAAGTGCGACGAGTATCATATCTTGTTTGAATGTAAGATTGGAAGTATAACGGAGTATGGTACCTGCCTTTATGTATTATATAAACCGTAAAATTAATTTTATTATTACAATAAGACAAGCCAGAAGTTATTTATAGTCTAGGAGCTTTTTTTTTTTTTAAAGAATATCCTCTTTGTTTCCGTAATATTTGTTGTATTTCAGCCACACCGTGTGCTCTTGTTTCATCATTATTGCATGTTCTGTTTGTGCTCCATATCATGTGATCATGATAGTGATCATCCCAAGCCTCATAAATAAATAACATGAGAATGAAAACAACTGTAACCTGCCACCCTGTTTATTAAAGTGACAATGTATGATCCAAAAAATTAGTAAAGACCGTTGTGTGTGGATTTATCTGCACCTTTGGCAGCAGTGAGCATCGTGGAGGCCAGCTCACACTGCTGAGACTCTATGTGGCTCAGGGTGAACCAGCGCGGGTAGCGGTTGGGCACCACCGACACGATGTGGTGGGGTCGTGACAGGTCGCCGGACGAGGCCGTCGACTCCAAAACCGGCAACCTGAAGGGAGACACAGACAGAGAAAAATTTGGATTTAAGCAACATTATCGTGCGGCCTGATTCAAAATTGACTTCAATTTTTAGAACACTTCAACTAATTATCTATGTTTTTAAAGGGATTTCGGGGGGATAAGGAAGGCAGAGAAGTGGAGAGAAAGATAATGAGAGAAAAACCACATGTCCAGGGATCATCAGAATCACAGCCAATTCACTTCTGCCTTCATGCAGTAACAAGCAGGCACACACACACAGACAGACAGGAAAAGTCTTCATTATGATGGTCTGAAAGTGACTTCAAAATGAGAATGACTTTAGTGATCACAGGGGGATTACAGTTAGCCTATCCCTGCAATTTACATCCAACCTAGTATTTAATCACCTAGAAACCAAGGTATAATTAGTATTTTCTTCACTCTAATTGGTCATAATGAAGTCGGAGCCGCGCAACACCTGCTAGCGGATGAAGGAGCTGCGCTACTTTTCCCTTCTCTCTCATTATAATAACACTGACAGGGCCAAGTTGTCTCCGGCACCACCACCACCACCGGCACCACCGCCATTACCACTGTGGCCGGCTCATCTCCTATTCTGCTTCACTTCTTCTTTCCCCCTGCTCCCACCTCAGTTTCAAAGGTCTTCTTTTCCTTCAGAAGGCAGCGCAACCTGGCCTTCTCTCAGCCAATCACAAAGCTAATTGAGTCCACGGGGAAATTAAGGAATTCACCTTCCAGCCCCGTAAGGCTGGACACACATCAAACAAATACCGACACACATGAATGAAAGGAGTCAGCACGCGCGCTCAAAACCCACCCATACCCGCACACACCCCCACGCACACGCTCAGATAGTCACACACACACACACACACACACACACACACCTGCCCTTTTGAAAACACATCAAAGAGGCCCAGTAAAAGCAATGTGATGCTAAATGCCAGTTTCAATTTCAGAGCAAAGTGCATGTGATACTGTTGCCACCTGAGTGAAGGCATGCACAAAAAAAAACAGCTTCTTCCTCTTTCATTTTTATTTTTATTTTTATTTGATTTGATTTTTTTTTTTGACGAAGAGGGCACTAGCGGGGCCCTCGTCTCTCGGAAAGAGAGGAGGTGACAAAAACCCAGAGTGTGAACACCGACACTTGGTGTAAAACGGAGAAGTTCGGAGGAAGCCCTAGCAACAGCCGGGTTCACTCCACACACACACACACACACACACACACACACACACACAGACACACATCTAAAGAGCTGCTAAAAGCTTCCACCACACTGGGCCCTTCTGGAAGATTCCTGGGGTGTAGCAAAGCACAAAAAAAAAAAAAAAAAAAAAAAAAAGAGTGAGCCCTGGGTAAAGATGGAGGCCTCATCAACATTCCAGTCTTTGTTTGGTTTTCACCAGAGAGCCAGAGGCCTCCATTGGATAGAAGCTTGAGAGGCCTGGCCTGCTGAAAAATAACCTCCTCCAAAACGATGGGAGGAAAATCCATACTGGGCTATTGTTCAATGGGAGACAAAAAAAAAAAAAAGAGAGAAAAATCCTAATGGAGTGCTCTGAAGCATTCAATCCGAGGACGAGTACGAAGCATTTCCTGCGACGGGGTGCGTTCTCGTCCGGCCCCTTGTAAACCATCGCAAAAACAGTGCACGCGGGTGATAAACAAGATCATCCCTTCTATCGCGGCAGCACTGTACCAACTCTCAACTCGGTGTCAAAGTGCGCTTAAAATACCACATTAAACTCATATTTCTTTTGCAGCGCCGCCGCGGCTGAAAATAAATGTGCATCATCAGTGATATACAGTATAAAAACGCTAACGGAGTGAGCTGGAAGAGGCCATCAATCCCCCTGTGAGGCGGCGAGGGGGTGGGTGGGGAGGCAGCTTGGGTGTCAAACGGGTCCTGTGGCACTGTAGCACCCTGTCACGTCTGAACGGGGACACGGCAATACTTGTCGCCCCGGAAATATCCAAGGCCCGACTGGTGTGGAGGGAGAGTCGTGTACGGAGATGCAGAAGAGGAGAAGGCGAAAAGACGTTGATAGAAAGCAGTCCAGTCGGGTTTTACCTTAAATCCTGAGGCCCTGCAGGGTTTCTGGTCAGCATCACCATGACTACTGACCCCTCTAACTCGCACTCCTTTTCCCCCTGCGTCTGTAAACACCCTTCACTTTCATAATCCATCAGCCTCATCTATCAACCGGGCGTCACATCCGCTGGACGACCTCCACTCTATACACAAACTCAAAGTTGGAAGTCCTTAATAACGCTTGAGAGGAGGGATCAGGTCAAACGTGACCCGAAGAGTAACCCCCCCCCCCACCCCCCCGAAATTTAAGTCCGCGCCTCTAAAGTGCCTCGGATGCTTGAACTGACGTCTGCTTTGGGTGAAGCACCGTTTCCCACATCATTGTGTCTTCTCCGTCAGGCGAACTCAAAACGATCACTCTCTAAGTGATCTAGTAAAATAGAGTCATTTTAGCTTGACTTCTGCATCTCTTCACTTCTTTTAAAAAGTGTGAAACGAGTTTTAAGAGCACCAAAGGTTGAAGGATTTTCTCAGACTCAGAGGAACGTGATCTTTCAGTTGAGTGAAAACATGAACACACACGCTGAGCTACGTACACATTCTTTTTTCTCTTCTGCTGTACTTAAGAGAACATGTTAAGAATAGAGCTTGTTCACTGTCAGTTTCGTTAGCTTCAGGAACCAAAAACACTTGGTAAGGGTCGGGAGAGGATCATGGAGCTGTACGCAACAAAGTCCACATAAGGACGAGGACTCGGGCGGTGGAGGGGTCAGACGCAGGACTGTCACGGGGACGGCGTTGTGTTTCCCGCGTGGAGTTGAGTAATTTCAACCCAAACCAGGGTTTCTTTCCCTTTCCCACCATTCTTTAAAACATACTGTATATATCCCGCAACTGTCACAAGAAACGGAGAATATGAATCCACAGTATGAAGAACCAATCACACTGCATTCATCCATACAACTAATTAGGTAGAGTTTGCCTGTTCTGGCCCGAGAAGACAGCCGCCGCAGCTCTGTCTACTCTCTGGTGTTTATGTTGTGCACAAAAAACGAGACGCTGATGCTCAAATGCTAATAACTGGAGAAGAAGTCATAATAATACATAAATGACTGACATTATGTTATCATGTTCATCATCAGGTAATCAGACGGCATTTAAATTATGTTGAAGCTAAACTACTCACTAAATGAAATCATCGTATTTCATTTATCTTAATCACCGTGTTGCCAGCAGCTCTCCTGTCTGTGTGCGTGTTTCAGTTTTGTTCATTTAGTGATAATATGTGTAATGCAGTAAGTCATTCTATTGTCTGTCTTTTTTTAGTTACATGTTAAAATGTGAGCTGTTACGAGTAATGTAAAGCTTGTTGTGGACCCGTGGAAGAAAAGCTGCTGATGCTAACAATCCAGAACACGGATGATTTGTGTTCTAACTTCGCGCTACGTTCTGCTTCATTCTGCTTCATTCTATAAAGCTCCACTACATTTCAGAGGGAACTACTATATTTTTAGTACGCAACATTTATTTGACAGCTATAGTTGGCGGTCAGATTAGAGATCTACACACGACGCATACGGTCACTAGCAATTAGCTTCACCCCGACCAGCTACAACGCTAAAACGCAGCTACATGTTATGCATTACCACTGATGCAAAAACGTAATCATATATCACTCCATGGGAGAACTTCAAGAAAATGTTGTTGTCAAAACGTATCCGCTTTAACTTACAATCTATAATGCAGGACTAGTATTTTTTGACGGTGTGGCTACTTCCACTGAGGTCAACGATCAGATTTTCCTCCACATTTCATATATGTGCTACACGTTTCTCCTCGGCACAGTCCACACCTCTCACAAACTGGCACAACCCATTTCGTAACCATCTGTAAAACTGTTTCCATTCATATTTTTCCAGGTTGTTTTTTTTTTTCCTGCAGCAGATGCCAAGACGCATTCTTCTTCTAATTGCATGCCTGGCTAATGACACAGATTCCGGTCCTGATGATAAAATGATGAAAATGTTTACACTGGGGTGTCGGAGGGTGCAGAGCTAAACAGTTTCGCCAAACTGCGCCTCGTGTCATTGGTTTATCATTGTCTGAGTTTAGCCTCAAACCGCAGACACACGGCGATGTACATATATATATTCAGAGATTATGGATTATGCAGGGGGGGATCAAAAGGTTGTGGATTACAGCGAGGATCTGCATTCATTAGCATTGGAAGACGCCTATCTCATATGGAGATCTCATATGATAACAGACGGCTGGGATTTGTCTCTTTGGCTTTCCAAAGAGTTGTGATAAGGACGGTCTCTGGAGAGGTTTCGTCGTCTTCTTCTTCTTCTTCTTCTTCTTCCTCGTCTTCTTCTTCTTCTTCGTCATCTGTGGCTGCAGTCAGGATTCTGGGCAGCCTGTGAACCAGTAGGCAGCTCCACTGTTTTTGTGTTGGCCGCTCACACCAAGCCATCGCGCGGCATATGCTGCTCTCGCGCGCTTTAATTAACCTCGTGCGTGACGCATAAACACACACACACACACACACACACACACGCGCGCAGGCATTAAAACACTCCGCTTGCTGCGACGTCAACTGGTTATGCATTTGTGCACGGAGGCAGTCTGACTTTTCTCGCACTGAATTAAAAGCTTGGTTTGAGAGCAACTGCGAGGGAGGAGACAAATAAGGAAAGCGAAGGGGAAGAGTGAAAAAGTGTGTGTGTGTGTGTGTGTGTGTGTGTGTGTGTGTGTGTAAATGAGCGAGGGAGCTAGACTTTCTCTCTCTCCTTGTATCAATGATAGCGTTATAATGGGTCCATTAAAATAGCCCTGGTTCCTTTACCACCTCCTCTATATTTAACTGTCCGCCGTCCCGTGGGAGCAGGGAGGTATATGCTATCATATTACACTACGCTACATTACACACATTCATTATGTGCTGAGTAGACACCCCTGGCTCCCAGGAGCACCCATAAGTGGCCATATTATTCTAAATCGCCGGTTTCACACCACAGCAGCAAGGATGGAGGAGGCGAGGGGAGGAAATGGGGAAGGTGGCGAGGATGGGGGAGGGTGTGTGGCTGACTCAGGAACGACAGGTTTGGGACGTGGGGTTTCGAGGCGAGGAGGGGGACGATCTGCGCAGCGGCTGGGATGTGCGGCCGGTGTTTTTTTTTGGTTTTGTGAGCTCATCGTTCCACTTCCTGACGCCCGCTGACTGGTTAACTGGAGGAAAAAGTGTGAATGCTTGTCGTCCTTTTGTTTCCGTTTGTCCAACTGCGACACACAACAACACAACTCACACCGCTCACTAATCATCTGCCAGTTCTTTCGCAGCGACGGACTCCGAGAAGCCTCGCTTTGTCGAAAAACACAACAAACATCTTCCCCACGCTGCCCTCTCCCTGTTGGCCCTGCATGTCTGTGTGTGTGTGTGTGTGTTTGAGAGTGTGTGCTTCCTCCTCATTACAGCCACACTAATTACACTCTCATTAATGTAATTAATATTCACTGATCCCGCTCCCACTAGTCACAACATCAAAACACAGCAGCGCAGACTGATTAACACACATACACATGTACACATTGTCCACAGATGAATACACACAGGAGCTTAATATAGAGAGATCACATGGACAGACGCAGAGTCAGACCTCAAATAACCACAGACAAAATGCTCCATATCTTCGCCGTCCTTGTGCCTCTGATAATAATCTCCCTCGCACCAAAAAACTTGCTATCTTGTAATGTTTTTACCAGTTTCGGAGGTTTGGAAACTGGGCAAATTTGACTGCTTGAGCTCGACTGAAACATGCAAAACAAAGCGATGCAAAGTCTTTTTACAGTCAGATGAGTCTGGATAAGACTACTATAAAGTTTTAGTCTCCACCAAAAAAAAAAACATCTTGCGAGTGGCCACCCTCTATTTAGGAGTTTTCCATTGCAATCTTTTAAAAGCCTCCATTAGCCCAAACTTTCTAATCCAAGGATCTGCGTTTAATTCTACAAATGAAAATCAATAAAATTTGATTTACAGGGTTTTGACATGATTACAGGCATACACACGCACGCACGCATGCGCACACACGCGCTCACACACTCAGAGACCTACCGCATGGCTCTCAGTGCAATTTTGTACGCCAGTTCAGCGTCGTGAGGTAGGAGAGAGGTAAAGAGATAGCGGGCGAAGGTGTGCATGGGGACACTCTCTCTGTGGACGATCTCTCCGAGGCCGGAGTACGGACCAGCTGCACGTAAAAAACACACACACACACACAAAAAAAAGGAGGTTGTTTTCAGTGAAGGAACAACAAAGAGATTCATAAAGCAATTATCTGTCTCACCGGGTCACTGAGTGTAATGGCACGCCATTGAAATTGATGATATGTACAGCACAACTAGACTACAACAAACGCACATTTTTATTGTGTTGTATGTTGAGTTGTGCGTTTTTCTACGGCACACTGTGGAGGGACTTATCCTCCTAACCAGGAAGAGACAAAGCCACGCGGCATGAAAAAAAAACAAAAAAAAACTGTGACGTCAGCAGCCATATGGTCGTGTGTGCAGACTTGGCCTCGCGCTCTCTCCCTTCCCTGCCCCCCATCCCTTCCTGCATTTCCCCTCGTCTCTGGTGGGTTATTTTAAACCCCAACAGGCTCCTAAGCCACAGACCACATCACACAGTGGCGCGGCAGCAGCCTCTTGGGGGCCCGCTGAGGCCTCGGAGCCTGGTGCTCTATTAGTAACGGAGCCAGAGGTGGGTGGTCGCGCCGGGGGCCGAGGCAGGGCTGGGGTTTGGGTGGGGACTGGCTAGGCATCCTCCTCCTCCTCCTCCTCCTCCTCCTCCTCCTCCTCCTCCTCCTCCTGCCTTTCCCATAACCAAACCTCATTCTGCTCCAGCCCCAGTCCTGTAAATGTACACACTGTTGTGTGTGCACGCATGTGTGTGCTGATACAATACCCCTGGTGTTACTGTGTAAAGAGCTCATTTTGGTCTGGCCCAGGGCAGCTCAGCCTCTATTTGCACCACAAAATGAAAGGATAATAAATACTGAGGTAGAGTCCAATGTGTTTTTTCCTGTTTTAGCAAGAATGTGTAGGATCTTGGTGCGTGGGAGGGGGAGAGAAGAAACAGAGGAAGAGTTTCTATACGTGTGGAGACTGTAGTGACTGTGAGATGTAGTGAAATTAAAGGGACAATGAGGGTGAAATGTTATCAGTTAACTTGCTCACCCTCGAGCAGAAAGACTGCCTGTTTACGGAAGATTTTGACCAAGGAGTCGTCCAGTTCCACTTCCTGCAGCTTGGCCAATAGCTGCTCTTCGTTGCGACACACCTTCTCTTGAGCGTACAGCCCGTCGGGCATCACCCGCTGCTGGCCTAAGCCGATGAGGGCCGTCTCCACCGCCAGCGCCACGTACGATTCACCGTCTCCTAACAGTCGCTGCACAGGCATCCGCTGGAGCTCGGCTCGGCTTACGACGCTGGAGCAGTCTGCTAAGGGGAGAGAGGAGGAGAGAAAAAAAAAGAGGGTGAGACGAGATGAGAGAGGGAGCTTGGCACAAAGTGGCAGCCAATGTCTGCGTTATCCTCTGAGGTTTTCGGACACTAGATGAGCCTGTCTCCTATGGACAACCACTGCGTCAGTCACACAGTAGAGGTCTGAACCCAGCGACCATCCAAAATAAAGATCAACGCCTCAGGAGCATTCCTCGGCTCACTTCTCTACCTCAGAGGAGAGGGCTATTTCTGTGAGCAGAGGAGGCGATGAGGGACAAGAGCGATCGCGGAGCGTAGGAGAGGAGAATTGGAAAAGCATGAGAGGAGGCATGATAAGATAAGACAAAGAGACTGGAGGTGAAAACTCCGCTTAAACGACACTTTCGAACATCTGCAATCTAGTGAAATGTGAAAGAAATCAAAACTATATCCTATTATGTGGCTACAAAGACAAAGAATGTGAGCAGTATAGCAGTATATACCATGCACTTTGTCATCCCTTAGTAAAAATCCAACACTGAAAAATCTAAATTTCATGTTTGTATTCTTCATGATTACAGCCCTGTTCGTATAATTCTATAATTACAGTATTGTTTTTTAAGTGGTAGCTATGTTACCCATGTAAACAGTATGTTATTATACAGAATACGCACATATATATCATAGGTTAATCATATAGTACAAGCACATGGCAGGCACAAAACACTCAGAATGACCTTTTTGGACTTCATGTGTTTCCATAGAAGCGCAGCT
Source organism: Sparus aurata (assembly GCF_900880675.1). Lineage (NCBI taxonomy): Eukaryota > Metazoa > Chordata > Actinopteri > Spariformes > Sparidae > Sparus > Sparus aurata. The sequence continues at coordinate 28,231,060 of NC_044191.1, forward strand.
ACATTTAAGTATATATCTGTGAATTTGTTTGATTTGGGTTGCCGGTTTCTGTCAGTCAGCAGCACCTGAGAGGTCTAAGCAGGTGTTGGAGCCCTCCTCCCCCACTCGTCCCGACTCTGTCAGGGTGCTGAACAGGGTGCCGATGGGATCCAGGGGGTGTCCCACCCAGCCCTCCATGTTGGTTATGGAGGTATGGCCTTTATGGAGCAACTCTGAGACAAAGCAGAGCAGATAAGGACACAGTTAACAAAGGCACCATGTAAAAAAAAATTTATTTCACCAGTTTATTCAATCAAATGAAGTACTAAGAAGTGAATGAAAAATGTAATTAAGTTTTGGAGAACTTTCTCCTCTTAAATTTTCCCTTGATATTAAAAAAAGTATTTTTGTATGGGACAGATGCAGGATGGTGGTGTTTGTATCATGAGTGCATTTGCTTGTTTGTATTCTGACGATAAAGTAAAGCTTGAAATAAAAAGAAGAAGAAAAAAAAAACGCGCTTCACCTTTCTTATGTCGGCGGAAGTGCTCCAGTTGCCTCTGCTGTTGCCGTCGTAACGTGTTCACCACGGCGATGGCCAGTCGGAGGGCTTCTCTTGGGTAACCGTGCGAGCGCAGGGCGTCCACCCTGGCACAGGCCGTGGGGACGTGTTCTGAGAAAAAGACAAAGAAATACACACACTTAGTCCAACTGAGACACATCAGCTGACACGCAGACACACACACACACACACCCTCCACGCATGCACACTCACCGTGCCACAGTGGCCAGCCACGTGCGTCAAAGAGGGAGCCCTCCTGGTTGTCATGGTAACAGTAGTTGGCATAGAGGTCACTGGCGATAATGTGCTGGAGGTGTCGGTCCTGCCAGTGCAGGTCGCAGGCCTCGATGGCCCGTGTGAACACAGTCCTGTGGGGGCGCATCTCTGCAGAGGGAGGAGGAGGAGGAGGAAGAGGAGGAGGAGGAGGAGGAGGAGGTGTGAGAGGATTTAAAATCACCTTCATGTGGTGAGAAGGAGTCAAGATTATTTGTACAGCACATTTCATACGACTCAAGGCTCTGTGTGCTTTTAAGACAAAAAGTACAAATTAGACAAAGATCATACGAGACAAAAACAATCAAAACATTCACACATGAATTATTCTTATTATTATTAAAAAATGAGGAGCAATAACAGTAATACGGATGATAAAATAAGGGTTTCACATGTTACCCACACTGTTTCAACCAAACTAAACGCTGCAATATGTTTAAAAGAAGGCACAGTTGTAGCAGACCTTCAGGAGCATAATGACTGAAGGCACCATAAGCGGATTTAAAGTGTATTCCAGGTATAGTGAGGAGACCTTTGCGTGACGATCTACAGCGAGGGATCTGTCCAGTGCGTATTCAGTGAGCCTGACAGTGACGCAGGCAGGGGCTCAGCTATTCATAGATTTGAAAAAACAATAAGACAATCAATTGTTTTGCTTTAAAAAAAAGCTGGTATGGCCAACATGCACAGTGTGGCTGGGTTGCTCTTTCTGTTTTAAATGCCCCGTGCATTTCGCCGTCTATTAATAACATAACATGTTAATTTTTGCCACATTAGCATAATTGCTATCAACAAACATCAACCATCACCTACACAACTTGTGAGATTGGCAGCCTGTACCAGCTTCTACCCTGCAGAAAAAAAAATCTGCTGGAGAGCGACTGTTTTCAGCTAGAGCGCACAAAAGCTTCAAGATTGAGTGGACTACTTGGAGAGAATCACTTCCAACAAGATGATTGGTTTTTTTTTTTTAGCAGATTTAGTGAAGCGAAACAAAAACGAAAAACAAGCGGGCGGATGCTCCGAGCCAGAACAGTGATGTTCCGTGTGCATTAGGTAGAAAGACGTTGTACTGTAATGAGACATACATTATTACAAGTAAACATGTTGTTGACTGATACACAAAACTTGTCAATCGCTGACCTTGGTTGCCATGGGCACCCTGAGGAAGTGAGTGGGTGAGGTTGGGCAGCTCGTTGCCGTGGTTACCGTCCTCCCAGGGGCAGACGTCCACGCTGGTCCATCTGCGCAGCTGGCGCAGCCACGATGACTTCTGCTCTGGTTTGCAGTGGGGGTTCAGTACGATGCACATCCACAGAGCACCTGGACACACACACGCACACGCACATTTCAGTCAGCTGCCCTACTTCCCAATGTGTGACAATGACGTAAGCGCTGAGTCACACAGGCAGGTACACAGCGGGGTTTAAAATATCCTAAATACAGTTATCATGCAGGACTGAGAGCTGGAGGCCGTTTTTTAAAAGATGTGCAGCATTCATAACATTGTTTCTTCTCTTCTCTCAGTGCATGTTTTGTATGCTGCCGCCATCTTGCACTGGAACACAAAACTCTGTGAAAACACAGAACTTAACTAGTCCCGAGGCAACGCTGACTGCACACACATCATTTTGGAGTAAATTGGAACAAACAGAATATGAAAAGTGGCTACGTCTCTGGGGACCCGAGCGCATTCAGGGATTTTTTACTCTCAAGACTGCCGGAGATATATAGACTCCACTGTGTGTGCGCGTGGGTGTGCGTGCGATCGCGCCGTACGTATGCATGTGTGCAAAGGCAGGGAGAGTTTGGGAGAAGGACGAAGACAAGGACGGAGACAGAACATGAAGAGAGAAGGAGAACACAAAAGGTGCAGAACAGAGGGGGAGCGCGGGAGAAAAAAAAGGGGGGGAAATGAAATGGGAGCGGAGATGATTTGGACGAGGAGACATGGGTGAGGACAAGTGAATGAGGCATGGCTTTGTGTCTGGAGGAGAGGAGTAGCTGCGCCTCAAAGAGGAGAAAGACAAAAGAGGGGGATAGAAAGAGAGAGGGAGAGTGTGTGTGAGAGAGAGAGAGAGAGAGAGCAGCGCCGAGAGGCAGCATTCACCACACATCAGGGGGAGTGATAAGGACTTGGGAAGAAGGGTTTTTGAAGTGTGGACTTCAAAGAGACCGTGCACACACACTTCCAAAAATACGTGGGATTGAAACAGATGAGATCACTGCGCTGTCCCTCGCAAAGTGCAGAACAAGACCAAAGGGAGAAAAAGGGAACATCATCATCAACAGCGGCAGCAGCGGCATCAACCGAGACATTAGAGGGAAAACAACAAGGACGGGAGACAACGCGACTGCTGTCCTGGTGACGGGCTTGTTGGTTTTTGTGGTCTGTGAGGAAGTGTTTTGCTGTAGGTACTGTACACCTGTCAAAAGAACTACACACCGTATCAAACCAAATCGACTGCAGTGGCGGGCAGCACTCTGTCACATCAACTAAATATATAATGTGAAGCGCTTGAGAACGTTGCGGAGGTCGTAATATTCGGGGTTTTGTGCCGCATTAAACGGCTTGTAATCCACAAAGACGCTCTCTCGCCGAAGCTGCCAAACTCGCATTCACAGTGAGAGGGAGAGACTGGGCTGTCAGTGACGAGTGTGTGTGTGTGTGTGTGTGTGAGAGTGTGTGTGTGTGTGGCCTGTCATGGACAACAAAGGACAAATAAACACACAGGAAGAAAAAAAAAAGATATTGCGTGTGCCTTTGTGTCAATGTCTGGGTTCGATCGACCACCTTGCTAAATCTGTCGGTGCCTGTGCATACTGGGTGTGAGAGGTGTGTGTAGGACAGTCAAGTATGTGTGTGGTCTGTCTGTGTGTGTGTGTGTGTGTGTGTGTGTGTGTGTGTGTGTGTGTGTGTGTGTGTGTGTGTGGTGTGTTTTTCCTCCTCACCTAGCTCGTCCCAGAGCTGTCTGTACTTGTCGGTCATGGTGGTGCCCTGCTGTCTCCACAGAGCCAGCCGAGGGTCGGCCATGAACTGTTCTGTGATCAGTGTTAACATCCTCGCTCCATTGGAGTCACGCATCTTCAGCATCTCCCTCACCTACAGGAGGAGGAGGAGGAGGGGAGGAGACAGGGGGGACGGTTACGCACACGCCTGCACACGCGTGGAGTTTATACAAACAGATTTTGCAGAGGACGAACACACGACGACACAACAAACAGTCCTCAGACTCACGTAACTGCACTGGACTGGACGCACAAAATAAAAGACAGACACACAGGAGAAATTCATGTATGAAGGGAGCTTTTATGCGTTTTGTACATCCTCATCAGCTTATGTGTCTTTTAAGATTGGTTTCAGATATTTGCACAGCTTAATAAAAGAACTTTTCAGGCACTTTCAAAGAACCTATAAACAAAAAACATTCTGATTCTCGTAGCCTTAATCATCACATCTAAATGTTAACTATAAAAAAAAAAAATTCAAATAAAGTTTTCCTTTATGCCTGAAGAAATCAATGCATATTGTCACTTTGTTTATTTAGCTGGCTGTTCATTGTGCATGTTTTGATCATGATTATTTCATTCTTGCCGATTCTGACATCAGTAGGCAACAAACAAATATGATGACAATATCGCTTCATTTGAAATATAAACAGATTTTTGGTTAACCTGAGTTATTGTGCAGATAGAACGCCAGATCGCGTTGAAATTCAAGTGTTACTCAACAGATTTCTCATCTTGGATAAAACAAACCAGTTAAACCTTCAGGACCTTGTAGGAACCCTGTTTGCATTTTCTAATGTTTTATATTTATCATAAATGAAAGGTATTTTTCGAAAAGACTACTTCAAACTATATCTTTCTCCTTTCCATTGTGCGCACTCTGTCCATGTGAGTGAGGAGCTGCTGCATACAATTGTCCTAACCGGGTGAAATAAAGTTCAACTGAATTGAAAAGAAAAAAATATCACTAAAAAAAAGAACCCTGGTCATGTGAACGCACCGCTCCATACACACGTCAGACAGCAATTTTTTAACAGGACCTGCTTCTAAAAAGGACAGGCCCACATTTTCCCTTGCTGGGTTTATGTACTGTATATTTTACAAACCACAGGGTCAGTGATCCAGACTGGGCAGCGAGAGAAAGCAACCTGAACTATCAATATCAACTCAAACCCTTCCTGTCCTTGCTCGCTCTCCAGTGTTTGCTTGGAGCACTCACTACGGTCGAGTACCATTCAACCTGTTTTGTGCTGCCCAGCTGAAACCTTAAGCAATATTCTTCAAGGTCACAAGACATATCCATTCACTTAAAACACAAACAGAGGGCTGCATTGTGCTTTAAGGCTAAATTTGCTCAGTATTTACTTCTTTTGGGAATACAAATGTTGCCAGCGTTTGATGTGGGTATTCAAAAAGATTCAACAAATACAAAGAATACAAAATGTGCGCGAAAAAGCGCTTATAAATGCGTGCCGTGTTTAAATACCTCCATCTTTCTCGTCTCAGGTGCATGAACAACAGCTGCGTTCTCTCCTTATTGTCTCTTTACTTTTCTTTTACTCGCAAGGGGGACCCGTTTTGTGCAAAAACTACGTTGGTCAGCATCTTCTAGCAACAGGAAACGCAGGCTCTCTTGGATGCATGTGCGGGGGGATATAAAATCCAGCTAAACGCCGCTCTAAACTGATCTTATACTTTAAAGGATTCTCTGTACTTTTCAGGTGAAAACTCTCTCTACGAACACAAGCTGAAAAACCCAAAGATTAACAGACGGGTGCCCACAAAAGCACCCGAAACAGGCGTGTTGTTTGTTTAATACACACACGGGAACACTTCCACACAAAATGCTCACACAGTACGTGTGCGTTTGCCCTCCGAGGGCGGCTGTATGTACGTATACGTGACTCTCAACGTAGGTGTGCGAGTGGACAGGCATATATGCTGCTGTCTGTGGGTGTGTGTGTGTGTGCTGAAAAAGGATATAACAGGCATTAAAGAGCACGAAGCCGAGAGACGTTCTAAAAGCCGGGGCAGGGAGGATGATAATGGCCCTCGCTCGCTGTCTTTGCATAGCACACAACACATTAACGCTAGCCTAGCTCTGCCGTTGTAATACAAGGCTACGGAGAGAACCCCACGCGTAATCGTTTCATCGCGGACACGGTGCAGTATGTGGCTTTTCGTCTTTCTCCACCTCTTCCCCTCTCTTCATCTTACATTTCCTTTATGCAATCAGCTCCAGCTAAAAGGAAGCACGCCTTTTAATATATGTAAGTTTTTTTTTTTCATCTGCGAGTACGTTGAACGCAGATGGCCTCTTTTTTTTTTAGAGAGAAGGGAGAATCAGAGCGAGGCTGCATATGCCGCAGATAGACGAGAGGAGCATGGTATGCGTTGTATGCGTGTCGTTATGTTCTGTATGTGGATGAGCACGTGCCGCTGTCGCCTCCTAACCTTGCTGAAGAGCAGGTTGAGCTGCTTGCCCGAGCCGTGGTATCCTCCCTGAGACAGGAAGAGCTTGACTTGCTCCTGGACCTGCTCCTCGTCCAGATGCCAGCAGTTCTCATCGTCCACGCTGGCTCCTGCTGTGGGGTCCGGGGCCCCTAAACACACACAAGCATACGGACGCATGCAGCTATGTTATATGTGTATCAGGTACTGTTACCATTCATTCATTATCTGTTCCTGGTGTAGGATGATTTGAATGATATAGGCTCCTACACAGGGTATCCTACAGATGCTTAAATAGTTTTAAAGTTCATTCTGCACTTACATGATTCAAAGACAGAGTAACTAAGTCCAGCCTTACCTCGACCTATGCAGACCCTGTCGCTATAATTCAAACCTCATTCTAACTTTTAAATGATAAATGAGCCTACCATTAACCCTTATTGGTTGAAGAAGAGGAGCAGCAACATGACCTATTCTCAGTCCTTTTTCTGCACCTGTGAGAACATTTATTTGTGTCCTCTGATGCTTAGTAATACAAGAACGCGAGCAAATACACTGGCACTGTTTGAGGGCAACGTGATAAACAAAAAAGGAGAACCAAAACAATTACACGACTAGCCTTTTTGTACAAGAGAAAATTAATGGGCACGTACTTTAATAATCAACTAATTGTTTTGGTGGATTCATCTTATCCAGCTCCAGCTTCTCAATGACGAGGATGCACACTGTTTTGTCCAACGTGACGGTGAACTAAATAACATTGGGTTTTGGACTGGACAAAGCAAGCAACATAAAAGACATAAACAAGTCATCGCGGGCTACGTGACGACCATCTTTCACCATTTGTGAAAGTTTTATGAGATCATTAGAGCTAAGCTAACTACCGCACACTGTCTAATTTGCAAAAAAAACACATTCATTTGCCCGATGAAGGTCTAGTGCCACAAAGTCAGACGGTGTGTTTGCTTGCAACTCACGCAAAGTCTATTCATCGGTCTCCTAAGCAACTGGCTCCTGAAATATACATTTGAAAAAGTACTTTATTAAAATTATTAGAGAAAATGACAAAATAATGAGAGCATGATAGAAGAAAAACAAATTTTTTAGTTGCAGCCCCGTTACAGTGTTTCTTCTGAAACTCCAGACTAGAGCAAAAACTATGTGCAGCAACATGCTACATTTACAAACAATGTTAGTCATGTTTAGCATTTAACAAATGGTTTTACGCTCATTGTGATAGTCCTAATAAATGGGGACATTTTTAGAAACAAACAGCAAAAACTTCTCGGTCATTTTACCGTAGCGCTTATCATGAAATACAGGCTGCAATCACTGTTTAATATCTCTAACATTTATGTAGCATACTCTCACGTGGTCTACCCGCTTTCATTGATACCATCTTTAAACTGTGTTGTGGTGTGTTTGGTGAAAGCAGCCCAAAGCAAAATAAAAAAAAAACAAAAAACGATCCACTAAAAAGCACCACTGTAAGCAATGTTCCCTTTGAACATTTAATTTAATAACTGACAAGTTTTATTGCTGCTTCAACAATAGACCAACTCATTGATTTTGCAATCCTACATCATGATGACAGTACAGCGGGCCCTGCTCTTTAAACTGCGAGGATGAGGACCGATTCTGTAAAGAAGAGAAAAAGTAAATCCATACGAGCACGCGCCTAAAAAACTGACGCTCGGTTGCATTAGCTGCATGGGATCAATTCAGTTAGATGCTTTAATCCAAATCAGGTGTTTTAGTTTCATAGAATTATTGATGGGAGGGCGACAAATCAATACGCTTCTTCGTCACAGCACTCTCCAGGAAGACCTCCCTCGTTCTCCGAGTTGCTTGTTTATGTTTTGTCCTCGGCTCCCATAAGTCTCTATCTCTCAGTTCACTCTTTTCATCCATCTGTTTCTTCGAAAGTTCAAAGTTTGTTCCATACATCAACACATTTGCCTTTTCATGATTTTCCCGGTTGCATCTGGATCCCCGTTCTCTGTTGTTTGCCCTTCAGTTCCTCCCTCTTTTATTAAGGTAAGGAGTGAGTACAGTATCGATAACAAGAGATATGCGCCTATCTGTACATCCACTGCTAACCTCTCTGTCTCTGTCTCTGTATCTGTATCTGTATCGTTCTCTCCCTCTCAGTGGTAAATAACGGGTCTATAGTGTTGATTAGAGGTGCACAGTCTCTCCTTTACTGTCTGGATCTCACTAATGAGTAACATTGATCCTGCCACACTTTACCTTCATCAAACAGTCAATACATGCATGCATGTCCAGGCAGGAACACACACAAACACAACCGCATGATCACCTGGTCAGAAACACACACACACACATACACAAACACACACACACACACGCACACACACACACGTTTTCACTACATTGCAGGGACCAATGACTGGCTGCAGCCTGACACACACACACACACACACACGTTGTCACTACATCGTGGGGTCCAATGACTGGCTGCAGCCTGACACACACACAAATACACACAAACACACACACACACACACATTTCCTCACCGTGGACCTGGTTGATCTCCGAGTTTTGCGACAGAATCTCGTCGGCCAGTTTCTGCGCGGTAGGCAACACTTCGGTGTGGTGGACTGAAATCAGATACTGGACGAACTTCTGCAGCTGGTCTCTGCTCATCTGAAACAGGGTTTCCGAGATGGGCAGGTGCAGTTTGACCTGCTCAGGCTTCCGTACTCTGTAAAGCGACAGCGCCACTACATGGGCGCAGTAGAAGATGTCTTTGTTGCCGCAGGTGCATGTTACCGCCGTGATCTTGCAGCGGTCGAAGCTGACGCTGACGCTGCAGACGAGCTCCGGGGACGAGGGCGTGGCGGGGTCCGTCACTGTGCCGCTGAGATGGAAACCTGAAAAGGAGAGAAAGGAAAAAAAGAGAATTAGTTTTTTAAGAAACATATTTTTAAATTAATTTTACAAGGTACGCAAAGGTATCTTTCCTCCCATCTTTACTTTAGATCTTAAAGAATTAGTCTACAGATAATTCGACACATTACCAGGGTAACTGCTAACTGTATTCTCTTTATACATCCATGACTAGCGACTGTTAGCTTGTTAGCTCAGTTAGCCATGCAGCTAGAAAGACAACTGGGGGAGCGTTGGTCTTTACACTGCTAGCACAAGAGCTTTCAACTGCTTAAAAAAAAAAAGAAGAGGTTTTCAGGCTCAAGGCCAGCTGGTAAGCATGCTAACTGTTATTTCTTCACATTCTATTGATAATTCTTACATATTGCACCCACAATCATTGAATCATTTAGCAAACAGAAATGCCAAATGCCAAAACTTCTCAAAAATAAACCCTGCATTTAACTTTTTCCCAACATTTTACAGATCAAAAGATGAACTGATATATCAAGAAACCAATCCCCAGGCTAAGCTATGATGAAAATAACTGCTGTTTGCAGGCCTAAATGACTGAGTTCCTTTGTTTTACTCATCTTGTAATAAACCAATCCAGCTATTTTTAGTTATTAAGTTTCACCCGAGCAACTTTGATTGTTTGGATAGGGAGTTTAACCAATTGTGATCAAGTAGGACCATGATTAGTTCGGGCATCTATCATCTCTGGTCAGAATCAACAACTGGACAACATATTCAAGATGCCCTTTAGTAAATGACATGATTGAGTTTATCTCTTTAAGAAAGAAAGCACTCAAGACAGAGTTCTAGCAATTATGCGAAACAGACTCAGTTGGCCACAGTCACCTGCCAAAGGCCCCATGTTCCTCCTATCACGAGAGCATGATCAGGACCAGCTGTTATGACTCTGAGCGAGAGTCAATGAGCCTGACAGAAAATCTAGATGCAGGAACTCGGATTGAAGAGGAATTGAGAAAAAGAGTAGGAGGAAGTGAGCAGTGAGCAGCGGCTGTTACGGCATGAATTATACAGCCTCGCGCTTGAATATAATGTTTGATCTTATCCTGACTGCGCTATCCGGAGGCGCGGCTAGTCATTATGCGAGGATGAATATGAATGAGCAGGGCGGGGTCCCCGGCAGTGGCCTAAAACACACACTGATGAGCATATGAAAGAGGCGCACATGTACGCACACAAGGCGCCGCAGCGTGAGGGCATGCATTTATTAATAATGGGAGTGGTTAGGAGAGACAGAGAGTAGCTTATGAATGCATTGATGTGCTCAGGAGAGATCTCTGAAATGCGTGCCGACCAGTCAAAGACATACATCTCTTAAATATGTTTATCAAAGGGCTGAGCACTCGCATCGCTGTGATATCAAGCATGTATTAACGCGAATATCAAAGCGTTTTCTGGGCCTCCATGTAAGGTAGGGAGGGAGGGGCGGGGGGGTTGAATATTTCATAGGGTACAGAGGGGTGAGGGGTACACAAGCAAGCTGAAGAGAGGTCAAAGTAGCTCTCCGTCCTCCTTGAGGGTTAAGAATGCAGGTGAATGAGCAGGAGAAGAAAGGGGGGGAAGCAAACAGGGTCACCACCCTTGCCTATGGAGTAAGCTACGCCCCCAGGATGGATATAAAAATAAATCACGCTGCTTATATTTCTCCTTTGCAGTTTCAAACGGCCTATGCACAAGCTCGACCGAGGCCTAATATTCCCAAAAAGCCTCTGTTAATAAGGATGTGGCGAACCTGGTGAACTGCGAGAGCATCAAAACAGAAATAGCAATGTTTTGTTATTGTATTGTAGAACCAAGAAGTGTTGGCTGCAAATGTCTAACAGTGCGGAACTGCAGAACATCGCCATGGAGATATGCTTTTTTCCATTCGGAAAGCCAGCTGGCAGAGGAAGTGCATGTTCGTTAACAATATCCACAGAAGAGGGGTGTGGATCGAATATGGCAGCCGCTCGCATCTGCAGCGATCAAAGCCTATACGTCTACAGCTGCGAGAGAGAGAGGGAGAGATGTACTGAGTCACTCTTAAACGAGACAAAAAGGTTTACATGCCGCAGCTGGTTGTCGAGAAAAAAGGAGAGCTCACTTATTTAGCTGTGTAACAACATGCAAATGAGCAATGGCTTTTAATACTCACTGATACGTTTCTCGTGTGTGTGTGTGTGTGTGTGTGTGTGTGTGTGACACGAGCTTATGTTTCAAGAGTGGCCCCTGGTCCAGAGAGGGGAGAGAAAAAGAGAACATCAAAAACATGTGGGGCTGAGAGAGCTCAAAGAAAAATCAACCTCTGATACAAACACACACTCTCTTACGTGCGCGCACACACACATACACACACACACACACACACACATATATCAGAACGTCGTAAAAAGCAGCAAATGTTTTCTTTTTTCCCGCAGGGAAGATTAACAGGGATACTTTTTTTAAAATTCAAAACACATGGAGTATGAAAAACTAAATGGCGATAAAAGACTCGTCCTTGTTTGAAAAAAAAAAAAAAAAAAAAAAAAAACCTCTGTTGTGTTTCCTTTTGCTTTAATGGACACTCTCACTCTCTCGCCTTCCAAGCCCTTTTCATGCGTCCCTCCCTCCGTCCACATTCCCACAGCTCTTTCGCTCTCGCTCTCTGACAGATGGGTAGGTAATGAGTTTCGCCTTTCCCCGTCCAATCGTCTGGGCACCAAAAACTATCCCCCACGCCAAAAATGCCCTTTTAATTTAGCCAAGCACTGAGTACAGGGATATTACTGTTTAGGTGCGCACACACACACACACACACACATACACACCTCCCATGACTCCTGGTTGGGTGGGTATGAAACCTTCAATGTCTCATGTGCTAGCTATTAAAGAGCCTGGTTTCCCCCTCACCCAGTCCACCCAGCTCCCCTCCCCTAGTGGTGCTCAGGGCTCTTTTCTGTGCATGTTCAAGAGGCCAGGGTTGGCTTTCAAAGTAACCATGGCGGCCATTTTTAGAACAAGGCCTCTGTGAGGTTGCCCTAGAAACCCCTTCTGACCGCCCTGGTGAAATCACACTTGGCCTGGAGAGCTGTTGAAGGCAGCGCGAAACAGTGTGTGAAAGAGCGAGCGAGAATTAGTGTATGTATATATATGTTCAGATCCCACAAAAGGCCTTGCGGACCACCCACACTCTTCGGGGGGACCCACATCAAAGCATTCCCCCAAATAGCCCTTCGCTCCATCTTTCCCTTCTGGTTTTTAAGTTGTATAAGTGCCGATAAGCCAGCGTGCGCGCTCTCTTGACCAGCTCGGACCACTTCTGTCCATTCAGACAACAAGTGGGCCTCTGAAATACCGGACTCCTGCTCTTATTTCAGCGAGGAGAGGCACAGGGTAAGACCAGCAGCTCCTTCAACATACATCTGCTGTGACGGAAGAATACCGCCTTTATACGCTCCCAATAAAACAGGATTTAGCTTCCCACATGAAGGCAGGCGGCCGGCATTGAGGCCGGGGCCTCAAAGGTTTGCTTGCCTAAGCACAAAAGTGCTCAATGTTCCAAAATCACTGGGGCAAATTAGATTGAGCAACATACATATATTTCCGCAATCAAATTAAGATTCCAAGTCAACGGAGAAAATTTGGGCCCAGCAGTGGGAAGGTCATTACGTTTATTGGCTGAATTGGTTCATGAGTGACTGTCACCTAAATCTAATATGGCACCATGCAGCTCAGACAGTGCACATTGAATTTGTGTGTGGGTTCGTGTGTGTGTTTGTGTGTGTGTATGTGTGTGTGTATAGAGGGAGAGAGAGATTCTGAATACATGATTGATTTCAGCACGAGAACAGGGATGAAACAAACGGGCGAGTGTGAAAGCAAGTCAACAAAAGCAAAGAGGAGAAAGCAGAAAAGATATATCTAAGGCCCATTCGCCCGCGCCGATTCACTTTGGGCCTCGCACATTAATCAAATTACCTCATAAGCTGCCGGCAAACAAAAAGCAACACCTAAATCCAACTAGAGCTGACCCAGAGGGGGCCACCTGCGGTAGCTTTAGCACCGGATTCTTCTCTGTGTAGACCAAAGATAGCCTCCCCGAGACCTCCCCGAGAAAAGGCTACTGGACTGGAATCCAATCCGTTTGGTCGGATTGAGCCGAGAGGCCCTGCAGTAGGTCGAGGCAGGGTCGGGGGAATTGTTGGGTGACCCCCGCCTCCATCTCTACTACCCCTCGTCCCACCCACAGCTAAAGGAGCATTTCCTTCATAGCGGCTCCTTGAACTCGCCCAATTAATAAGGCTGCAAAGATAAATACAAGGCCTTTCAGCGTCTTAGAGGGGTAGGTCCGTGTGAGCAACAATGAGAACATGCGTGTGTGGTCCTATAAGGAAGCACCCATACAGAGATTATAAACAGAGATCAATGCTATTCTGCAGGAGACCTTGCTCCAGGCGTGTGTGTGCATGTGTGTGTGTGTGTGTGTGTGTCCTAAGTGTGGGACGGGCTGGAATAACACAGCTGAGCTCCAGGGGCGGCCATATTTATGCCTTAAACCCCTCTGGTAGACCAAAAAGCCCTTTTTTTCTCCCCCGATGTGTTTTCATCCACACATACGTGCACAATCTCACAGTCTATCCAGCGCCTATCCCGACAGACACAAATGAGCATACATTAATGTTCTGAGATATTCTATGAATTTCAATGCTTCTTACTTCCACTCGAAGATTGTGACAGCAAAATCTGCATGCTAATCACAGGAATGGGAGGGAAAGAATATCGGTGTGTGTGTGTGTGTGCAGTGACGGCTGTCTGGGTGATTGGAGTTGTCATCAGCTGGCGGTTGAAATGACAGTCGACTACTGGGCTGCTGCCACTTTGTTGCCATGCGGTACATCAGGAATGACTTGCAATTTTCTAACTATCACTTTCAAAATGGATTCTAATTCTGCGGGATTGGGGCTGTCAGGCGGAGCTGGTGTCACCGCTCTGCTGACTGATCCCAACGGTTGGCGTTGAGAGGGCTGACCAGTACTGAAAGACAGTGAAGCCTCTGTTCAGGGGACGTGATCGACACGAGACAAAAAGGATAAAGTGATGTGAAAATGGGTTCTGTTAGTAATAGATGGAGCACCCGGCGCACAAAACATGAAATTCGGGGGGGAATGGGTCTTCTTCTGTCAAAGGAATAGTTTTGGGAAATCAAGTTTCTCATTCTTGCGGACAGTTAGATGAGAGGACTGAAACAATGTCTGGAGCCAGAGGCTGGTTAGCTTAGCTTAGCACACAGACTGGGGAGAAGGGGAGGCAGCTAGCCTGATTCTGTCCAAAGGTGACAAAATACTTAAACCAGCAGCTCTAATATATAATATCTCAGTTTAATCCGTACAAATTAAACTGTAGAAACTCTGATGTGAAGGACTATTTTAGGACAGAACTGACGACCCTCTTTTTACCTGCCTGTAGGTAAACTGTTCTGCCTCCTGACAGAAATAAGTTAAGCTAAGCTAAGCAGCCGCTGAAAATAGCTTAATGTTTACTGCACCAATAAAAGTGTCAGCAATCTTCTCATGCAACTTTCAGGAAGAAAAATACAAACTTCTTTTAAAATCAGATAACAATATTTTTCAACACGGCTACAGACCTCAGTGTCAAAGCTACGGGTCACTGTAATAAGATGACAGCATTGTCCGATACAGCCACTGCATTTTGAAAAAGGAAGGTAAAACAAACAGTTATGAGCAAATTGCTTTTAAAATGCAATATATTAGATATTACTAGTTACTATATCATGTTACAATATTACTGTTTGCATTAGAGTAATATATTACTCATGACACTCCTTTTTAGTCACTTTCAACAAAATGCACAAATAACCTAGAAAAAACAATTAAATAGCCTAGATCTTTTTTTTTTTTTTTTCAATGAATGGCCTTGGACACTAGATCAAAGTCTGATATATTATGAGGTATAATATATTATGCGCTTAGTCATATGAAACACAATAGATCTAAACCTTCCACAATGTAGCCTATAATGACATGACAAGACAAAAAAATCTCTTTTTTATGCAATTTAAATGTGATACTTTAAATTTCACATTTCAATTGTGAAATTTTCATGCATAAGCGAATTTAGCCAATGACTTGTGGAAATGCTCAATTCCCAATTGACAATATTTAATTTAAACATGTTACTTTACTGCAACTTTAGTTTTCATCACTTTTGTATGGGTATCTTTTTGGTTGTATTCATTTGATTTTCTAACAAAGCAGGCTATGTTTGTCAATGCGAACTATTAAACACCTTAGTGTAAAATGACTATAGGTGTAACTTAATAATGACACCGGCGAGGTATTGGGTGAACTGTCCCATTAGCTGCTATTTGAAACAAATTTCTGTCACTGGAGAAGTCGGTAGCCTGCTAATTCCGTCTCTTGGCTGTACATTAACTATACATTATCCCAATCCATGTGCAAGGTTCATTAGTGTGAATGAAATTACAGCTGGCTGGAAAGCTGGAAATGAATGTGTGTAATTAGCAGAGGTCCGTCCCAGTAGAGCCACGCAAGCTATAGACGGAGGTAATGGGATCCATTGGAAAGTCATTGTCTGCTTCTTCAGGGTTTGAGTATCTTTCTAATGACAAACCTATACAGTCGAGACATTATAGTGTCCTTTGCCTGTGAAGGAGGGGAGTCTGGGTCGGTCGAGAAACCGCACAGGAAAGGAATAAACAAAGAATATGGCGATGCATTTCATTGGTTTTTCGCAGAAAGTGTGCCAAAATGACATTTGTTGTGCCTGTCAGAATTGACTACAGATGTGTTTTTCTCTTGCTTAATTTGAACTTTGCCCTAGAAATCCTTTTGTGATTAATCTTTCTTGATAAAGCGGCACTCAAAAAATGCGCCTTGGCTTCAAAGCCCGAACGCACACACACACACAAAAAAAAGTACAAAAAGAACAACAGGACAAAAGCGAAAAGAAAAATGATTCCATAAAGCACATCACACGGACGAGAAGCCACTCCTGTGGAAAGGCAACATGGCTGAAAGTGAAGGGAATTAATTTGCATATGAAAATAGCTGGCCACTCACAGCACTGGACTGGAAACTGTGCACATGTGTGAGTATGTGTGCGTTTTTTAAGGTCCACTTGCCCATGCCAGGAAATAACCTTACACTCTTTACCCTTCCCATTTCGTTTGGAAAGTCACCCAACACACTCTAGCGCACACACACACACAACCCCACCCTTTGACACACACTCATGATGCCTTCATGCATGCACGCATACTGGCTTCAGTGACTCCCTGCAGTCAACCTCCTTCTGCTCACAAACAGCCCCACCTCTTTCCTTTTTCTCTCTCCAATAACTGACTCCTCCCCCGTTCCTCCCTCCCATGACACACACACACACACACACACGCACGCACACACAGAATTTTGCCTAGCCCTAAGCTGACCCGTTGTGTGTGTACTGACGTCACACACTAGACAAGGGGAGGCATCATTCCAGACAGACACACACACACGTGCACACCCACACACATACACACACAGGCCCCAGCCGAGGGGGAAGCTGCATTCCAGCACAGGCACACAGACACACAAACACACATCACCACGCCTGGCGGTGGGAAGCATGGGGAGCGCTCAGCTGTAGCGGGGAGGTGGGGAAGAGGGCCAGGGGAGGCGGAGGGAGGGAGGTGGAGGGGTAGTTTTCAGAGGAGGGCGGAGGGAGCGATGGCTCTGAGCCAGTGTTCCTCTGAGCTCAGCACTTCCCCTTTCAGCTCCAGCCAGCCGCCAGTTTGCGTAACGCAGCCCATGCAGCCCTGCCGGCTCGTGCTTAACCCCTTCCTTCCTGGAGTCACTGAGGTCACACCCGCTGTTCTCTGCCACATCCTGGCGTAAACCCTCCCCCTGCCCTACAATCCCCCCCCCGCGTGCGCCCTCAACATCCCCCGGCTCTGGCTGTCCCATTATAGCACGGAGCACACTGGCCCAAGACTCATACTTCCACATTATCACCTGACACGGATGGAGGCAGATATACACACACGTGCACAAAACACACACAAACACCACGGAGAGATGATGCACTCACCAGGAAATAGGTTAACCTTTTACATGCCACGTTCCTACAGTATGTCGTTGCCTTACCTATAAATCCGAGTGAACATGAGACTGCGTAAAAGGTCTAAATAGGTAGGTAGCCTGGTCTTAGGCCGACATGGATTTACAGCTCTGTCTCTCTTTGAAGACAAAAGCACCGCACTACAAATACACACCCATTAATAAGCAATTACCAAGCAATTACCATTGCCACAGAAAAAACAAACCACCTTGTGACGGATTTGTTTTTATTATGAAATCGCAAAGAACAAAGCATGTGTAATGAGGCGAGTAAGGTATGTGTGTCTATTCAGCTGTGCGTCCATTGACCTTCCAACAGCTTATGTAGGCCTAAGTGTCCACTCTACCCACAGAGATGTGAGGCCTCGTACATCAGACGTGGCGCCTCCCCACCCCCCCCAAAAAAAAACCCCTGATGAAAAGTGTCACAGCTCACACTAACCACTGCAGACACAGTCCGCGGCGGAGGGATGGGCAGAGCAGAGGGGGTGTGCGAGTGGACGAGGGAGGAGGGGGAGGTACTCTCACATTTAATATCACTTGACACGCGTCATCCAGCATCTCTCAAGCAGCCGCTGAGCCTGTGTCAGAGCCACGGCTTCGTCGTGGAAGCTGCGCATGCGTACGCAGGGCGCACCTTATTCGCACACACACGCGCGCGCACACACACACACACATACAAAACAAAGGCAACCCGAAGACAAATATCTCAGCCACCTGGCACCGTGATCGACGGGCTGCTGCAGAGAACGGGAATAACCAGGATGAAGACAAGTGAGGGAAGGAGGAAGAGAGGGGGGAGGAGGAGGAGGAGGAAGGGGGCAAGAGAAAGGTTGAATATGTCTCTGCTGAATCGTGGTGGTCGATTCTCTTGCCTGCGGGCTATTCCTGTAAATATTGACGTTGATGTTAGGACCACTCTCTTAAGGATAAGCTATAAAGCAAGGGGGTTAGATTTACTCTGTGCAAACTATAAGCATCTGAAATCACACGCAACGCTGGGCCGTCTCGGAGTGCGTTCAGGGGGAACGGCGAGAGACTTTCAGGGTAAAGAACTGTGACCGCACGAGGGGTCTCGGCTCTCCCGGTGGGTCCGCAGCACGCTCCTCTCCCTTCTCTTGATGGTTTAGGTTTCCGCTCTCAGTGCTAAAAACATGCAGCTGACATCAAAACCTTCAGTGAGACCCCCATTTCCCAGAAACAGCTCTTGTCTCATGTAAATAGCTGCCTTTCGTGGCTACATTGAGATAAATTGCACCCTGCTGGACAAGAGGGAGACAATGTTCACCCTGGAGCCTCTTTTGTTGACATCTGTGCGCGTTGCCATGACGACACGTGTCCGCCTGGTGAGAGCGTGTGTGTGTGTGTGTTTGCATTCATGGGTTGTATTTGTGGCCTTGCATACATGTCGGCAAACACAGGCGAGGACGCCGGGGGAGGCGGGCAGGTCCGCACACATTGAAACGAAAAACACAAATACCCCTCTCATTCTTTCCCTTAAAAACGCACAGGAGTGCCGCCGCACAAAAGCTTGCTGAGGAAACAACACCGGAGCGTGACCAAAACTCTGAATCAGGTTAGCCTTGCTTCCAACTACCACATCCTCGTGGGAGGCTGCAGGCGCAGAAGTTTATTACTAATCTTTTCTCACGTTAAAAAAAGGGCAAAACTAATCCAACTATGACAACACATTTTCCAGAGACCCCCCAGAGTATTACATGTGTCCGGTCAGCTGGGAATTAATCTGCTGGAGGAAACGCGATGATGCTTGAATTAATTTCAATGCAAGTGGGTTAAAGATGCCAGTCGTCCTGTGGGACCGCCGTTTGCTCCACGGACTGCAGTCTCCATCCATCTAACTTTGTGCAGGAATTACTGGGATTGTCTGAGCACTCGCAGCACCTCACCAACGTTTGATCAAATTTGCTCAAATTAGAATTTTTCATAGACGACGGAGGGATAATCATATCCGTGCGCAATTACGCCGATTATGTCTCTTCGGAGACTTTGTGAAGTGAAGGACTATGTCACCTCTGAGACCGCGGGAAACAAAGGCCAACTGCTTTGTTTATATTCCACCACGTGTCTGTACTTTGAGGTCCTCATTATGTTCATTTGGGATGCCAGCATGCTGAAGGAGGACAGGGGGGTTTATCGGGGGATTAAGGCGGGTGTGGAGGGGGGTGGGGGGGCAACGACTGAGGGGGTACACACCCAGCACCATGGCAACCGTAAAAGAGGTTGAGAGTGCATATTAATCATAAAGAATATGTGTGCATGTGTGCGAGTGTGTGCGCGCGAGAGAATCCCCTCCTGTGGGCAAGTCAGCATTCACCCATGAAGTAGGTCAGTGAAATTTGCCCAAATTAGGTCAGTGGCAGTCAATGGGTGCCATCCCGGACAAGAGAGAGAATAAAGAGGAAAAAGAGAGCGATAGATGGTCCATAAGGTTAGGAGAGCAGAACCAAGCCGCTTACTACATCTTAGCTTTAACACTTAGTTAATTACGGTTGCGCTGGTCCATGCAAAACACACACACACACACACACACACACACACACACACACACACACACACACACACACACACACACACACACACACGTTCCAAACACACCAAAAAAGCCTCAGAAAGGGGAACCAAAGCTTTCCCCCCCAAAGTGGAGAGAGTTCTTTACAACTTCAAGCCATCACTTTTTTCTCCACTCAAAACATCCCCAGTATCAGAATCGCTGTGCATCAAAAAACCCGTTTTGACTGAAAACGCTTTTGATAAGCAGTCCGATTCGGTTACGGCGCTTAGGTCTGATTATTTAGCAACCCTCCTCCCTTCCTCCCTTCCCTCCCACCCCCCCAGCTGTTTGGATGGTAGCTCCTTTGTCATCCGCTTCTGTTTCAACTAGCTCCTTCCCTCCCCATTTTTTATTTTTTTTTGAAGAACCCACATCGGGAAGAGAGGTTGTTGTGCATCGTTGCCAATAAACGGCGGAACACAGGAACCTTTGAAGTCCGTGGCACGATGTGATTTGCTTTCATGGTCCCGCATCTGTCAGTCAGTGCGAGAGAAAAAAACGTGACTCCAGAAAGGGAAAACTTTTTTTTGTTGCTTTTTTCCTCCCCAATTTCCTCTTTTGCACATACACATGCACACGCAACCAAAACAAAACAACGACAGAAAAGAAAAAAAAAATGACAACAAAGGCAGCCAGAACCACAAAGGCTGTATTGGGCATTAGACAGACAGGGAGTGGGCTGAATAATAATCTGCGCGGAGTTTTGCGAGGTGTTCCAGAAGATTCTGATGTCGCTTCAACTGGTGCAGACTGACTCTGCTTCTTTCTGCCTGGGCTTCCTTGGCCCACTTCCACACAAAGAGAGGTGTGTGTGTGTGTGTGTGTGTGTGAGTGTGCTTTCGTCCCACTAGCTGTGGGGTGCTCTCTGAACTTTATTCTGTCAGCCCTCTGTCGCTCATCTCACTGCAGTTGGGTGTCAGGGACGAGGAAGAGCATTGACAGGTGTCTTCTGTGGGCAACGTCTGTTCGGAGGAGTGATGGCGGAACCTGGGCCTGCACCTAATCACACAAGCCCGCAGCCTTGCTCTGACAGCCACAGAGGTTGGGGATGAGGGGTGGGGGAGGCAGGGGGTGGGGGGTGGTGGGGGGGAGACAAAGGCTTCTTTCCCTGGGCAGCGATCAAACTCGAGCCCCTGGCTTGCCTGGAGATGTGACAAGGCCCACTTCCCCTTTGGTTCCTTTTTCCCCATCCTCGCCCTGCTGCCAATCATGTGTCAGATGCTTCACGCTCTTGCACGATGCACCGAGCGTATGTGTTTGCGCTCAGGCTGAGCCTGTCGACACAAGTTACAGAGACGTACAGAAACGAGAGCAGAGGAGACAAAGGGACGCACGTGGACGCAAAAGAGCTTTGCGGGGAAGCGTTGAGCCAGAAAAGGAACAAATGTACAAGCTAAACGTGGCTCGGAGTGAAGCGAGCCACAATGAGTTACAGTGACTAACGTTACTAGCCAGAGAGAGAAAGATGCCTGGCTAGGGAGGCTGGGTATAGGAGCCAGAGAACTGAACTGCAGCCAACCTGGATGAGGCCTCAGTCCAGATAAGTTGGGACAGTACCAGGGGCCCAGCTACAGCCCGTCAGAGCTGGGAGGAGGAGGAGGAGGAGGGGGAGGGGGGCAAGTGAATTAGCAAGAAATACAGAGTGAAAAAAAAAGAAAAAGAGAGAGGGCAGAACAGAAAGAGAAAGAGAGAGAGAGAGGGGTTTTGAGGCTTTTCAGCTTCGAAGTGGGATGGAGGGGGGGAGGGTTGGAGGGAACTGCCGAGAGTCAGGCAGAGCTGGAGCCGAGGCTCAGAGGCAGGGCCAGGGCTGAGCTGGGGCTGCTGAGAGAGGAGCCAGGGCTGTAGGCCAGAGGAAGGAGGGAGAGAGGGAGAGAGGGGCTGAGAATAGGAGGAGGAGGCAGTGGCAGAGCTGAGGCCGGGGCCGGGGCCAGAGCCAGGGGCCCCAGCTTTAGATTTAGTCAGCTGTTCCCCTGGCCAGCAGCTGGAAGCGAGAGGAAGGGAGGGGAGGCAGCAGGGGAAAGACAGCGCAGAGACTTCAGGGGGAGAATTTTTTAGCGGAGAGACGGAAAAGTGAGAGGAGATGGAGAGGAGTAAAGAAAGGAAAAAAATAGCTCAGCGATAGAGAAGGGAGAGAACGAGGAGAGCAGGGGGAGAGGGTGGTGTTGGAGGTTTGGAAAGAGGACAGTGGAAAAGCCATTAGATTCCTATGAGAGAGAAAACAGCGCTGAGAGCAGACAGACTGACAGAAGGTGGTTAAGGCTCACTGGCTTCGCAACCACTCTTCCCTTCCTCCCTCTCTGGTCCTCCTGCTCCCCCCATTCCTCTCTTCCCTCCCTCCCTCCATCCCTCCATCCTCCTCCTCCTCCTCTCCTTCCGTCACTGGTGCACTATTCTCTGGCTACCTCCGTCTCAACCAGTTGTGCTTCGGCAACAGCCCCGCTATTCATTACGCACGACCTGCAGGCATGACCCTAAACACACACCGAGATCCCAAACAGGTGCCTCACACACACACCACAGCAGCAGCAGCAAAGGGATCACACATGACCGAACCGGGTGGGGGGGGGGGGGGAGGATACGCAGCGAGTGTGGACAGAAGGGCTGAAGTGAGTAGAGAGGGCTCTCTGTGGCCGCCCGAGAAGCACTGCAGGAGGAACAACAAGGAAAGAGGGATGGAGAGAAGAGAAAACATCGAGAGGAGGAGAGAAAAAAACAAAAACGATGTAATTAAAGCAGAGCGCGTACACGTTTTGTTTCCATAAAAGTGGCGAAATGAGATTTGGAGTAGGGGAGCGAGGGGCGAGGGTTTGCCACGGGGCAAGCAGCCACTGCTAGCAAAGCACTTTATGGCCTATTATATTCCATTCAGATGGACCAGGCGTCTGGGATAAAAGCATTTAGTCTGTGCGTTAGTGAGTGACTCAGCACTCGGAGCCTTCACAGGTGGACCCCCTCATAACTACACAATGCATATCAATGAAGTGGCTTTGCTCTGTGCATATGGATCACTCACTCCCACACCTATGCCTCTGGTTTTTTTTTTTGTCCTTCCCCTCCACCTACGCCACCTTTTTCCTCCTCGACCTCTCACACCTCCTCGCCGAGACACTCTCTGTTGTTTACTCTCTTTTCAGCCGGATTGAAGTAATTCCACCGCCTCTTTTTATATAAAAGGCTTTATCGCGAGTAGTAGTGTCCAATTGGGCAGGCAATAAGAGAGAATGGATGGGAGCGGTGTGCTCCAAAAATACAAAAAATAAATAAAAAAGGAAAGCTTGACAAATGAAACCGTTCGAACATCTCTTGCATCACTTTTTCTACTCGGCTTTTTCCCTCAAAATTAGGGGGGGAGACATGTCTGTGCACGGCCGGAGCACCCACCCACCTCTCCTCCTCCCTTTCCCTCTCATTTAGTGTTGAGATGGTAGACGGTCCCCCCCCCCCCCCCCCCCATTTTCCCTCTATTGCTTTCTCTCCATCACTCTCTTGTCTCCCTTCACCCATCTGCCCTTTCCTCTCCGTTCTACCTCTACGCCTCACTATCCCCTTCTCCCTTCCCCTTGGTGGTGGTTAATGGCACAGGGATCCAGCGTGGAATATAGATCAGCGCGAGATGGATGGGGCACCAGGAGCTCCGGCCAGTCCCGTAGGTCCCAGACCAAAGATTAACTAAATATTAGCTGACAGGAAGAGAGCGGGAGAGAGAGAGAGGCAGGGACACAGCTGCAGCTGCTGGTGCCACTGCCGGCAGAACAAACGACAGAGATTGTTTTTAACCCCCTTTGCTCTCGGGAGAGGCGCATGCGATAAACACACGAGAGATGCAAAAAATACACACAGCCGGGGTATACATGCTGCCATGCGCGCGTACGCACATGCTATCAGAGGCACCCTGGGAGAAGGAGTCCACTAATCACATTCTCTCCTCCCCCCCACCCACTCTCTCTCTGCCCTGCCAAGGCGCATGGCGAGGGGGGAAAAAGAGGAATAAATCTTTATTAGGCGATGTGTCCCTGCTTTATCGATCGCTTCGCTCCTTCCCTTACCTCCCTCCCTCTCCGCCCCCCCTACCCCCTCTCTTTCTCTCCCCTCCTTTTGTTATTTTAGGCGTGTGTCTGCCATCCAGTCCAATTGAGTCAGGCTGTACATCAGAGAGGACCATTACCCATGTCTCCCTGGGCTGGGCTGGCTGTCACTGGCTGCAGGGGGGGGGGGGGGGGGGGGGGGGGCAGGAGGTGAGGTGATGTAGCCACCCAGGAGGGACAGCTAGCCAGCTAACAGCTAGCCAGACAGACAGGCGGCCAGATAGTAGGTTTTGGGCAAGAATGCAGACAGACAGGACGGGAGACAGTCGACGACGCCGGGTGACAACAATGGTAGATTTTGATTTTACCTCGGCTCAAGTCCTGCATGGTGCCACGAGCACGGCATAGCAGACGCGACCTTATCTGCGGTGCTAAATTCTCACTAGCTGCTAACGAAAAAATGCCAAATGTTCACAGCAAAGAATCTACGGCACATAACCGAGCGACAACAATTCTCGCCAGGTATGGTTTCAAATGTTTCATCAGTAATTCTGATAACCCAGTAACACTTTTTTCAGGGCCTTAGAAATAAAAGCATGATTTGATAATAACATTTTTTTTTTTTTTTTTTTATGTTTTAAATGTAATAAAATCCTGTTTATTAAACCAAAGAAGCCAATCAATTTCGTCTAAACAAAAGCAACCGTACAAAGACTTGTAGTCTGGATAAAACAGCCAATATTTTTTGGGGTCCTTTCTTTGGCTTTAATACGCAGGACGGCTTAGAGAGATAACAAGAAGTCAGATGAGAGAGAGGGAGTGTTGTGGCACCCCGGTAGCTCAGCTGGTAGAGCGTCATCACTCCTCTCTCGCAACCCTTTTCCTGTAAAGTCTCCCAACAAGTTAAGTCGTGAAATGGCTGGGAAAAAAAACCCAATACTCAAAAAGAGGGGGCATTCAGCAAAGGCCCACTGAAGAGAGGAACGCAGCCTCTGTACATGAACCACAGGCTTTACAGAGTAAGCTGGCTATTAAATCAGGAACTATCTCGTCACAGAACAAGTAACACAAGATTATGATTTGGACCACAGCTTCTTCAGAACATCACCGAAATGACACATATATCAAAAGTAATAAAACCGGATGAACTTTTCAAGGGCATGGCGGGCTGATCCCTGAAAAAAGGTTACAGGATTGTCCTCGAGGCCTGGAAAATATCAGGGTGAGGATCATTTAAAAAACTTCAGAGAAGGACACCACAGTGAATAAGCCAAGTCCTGTTCCTCTCCTAATTCCAGGCGGAGGTAAACAGAGAGCTTCTAAATGTAGAAACAGTGATAGCCTCTGAGGTCTGGATGCAAGACTGCTAGCGCTGAGCAAAGAGAACAGGAGCTAGCTAGCCGGCTAGCCTTCCTTTGGGAGTTTCGACACAGGAAACACTATGGAAACATGCTGTATCTAGATAGGGGCAGTGTAAATAAGATATGAGTTTCTATTGCCTGGCTTGGGAAATGAAAATGGTAAATTGAGATGGGGAGAAAGAGAGACCATGAGAGCTTATAAACACAGGGAAGGAATGCACAGAAAAAGGGAGGTGGATAGGCACAGGTATGGAGAGATTAGGGGTAGGAGAGCCAGAAAATAAGACGAGGGGAAGATGAAGGGCAGGAATGAGATAACAAAAAAACCCAAGCAAGCAAGGAAATGAACATGAAAGAAAAAAAAAGAATGAACTCCTTCAAGACAAAACTATTTCGAAGGGCAAACTAAATTCCATACTCAGTTGAAAGCCTTCCTTTTCCTTCCCCCCTTGAATCTCGCTCATTCTTTTTCTTGTCTGTCTCTAATGCCTGGAGAGCCTTTCGAGCTCTATTCAGCTCCGCCACAGAGCAGTGAATGCATGTCTCACATGCCACACAGCCACGACATCGTTGGACCAGGCACAGCCAGAGGCACCTCGCACTCTCAGGGCCTCCTCCTCCTCCTCCGCATAGCTCACACAGCACTTGAGCCTGCCGGGCAAGGAGAGAGAAGGGGGTAAGCTCCCTCCTTCTCTCTATCTGGCTCGGATTCCTGATTGTTCCACAAAAGGACAAAAAAGAAAAAAGAAAACTGGGCAGTCTCGAAATCTCTCTCAGCCGGGCATCTCTCATGTGAGAAATTGCTTATTGGAACATGCAAAGGACACGTTCAATCAAGCAGGCAGGCTTTTCCTTTGGTGAGGTGCTGTTTATTGGAAAACAATAACGTTAGCATCGGCCCCGTCTTTCAAGCAGAGCAATCGGCCACAGGAGGAACAATCCGACCAGATTGACCTTTGACTTTAGTAAATCCCTCGGGGTCAAGTGAGGAGGTCAACACTGGGCCAGCTCAATTCTGGGGGAGGGACGAGTCGATGAGTGAACACCTCTGTCTGTGTGTCTGTGTGTGTTTGTGTGTGCGCAATCGGGGTCAGCGGCAGGTAAACCCTCATCCTCTGCTGTTGTTTATTCTAAGGCGCCGAGTCGCTGGCACCGTGAGGCAAGTGTGTGTCTCAAAAGCGATGTGTGCGGGCGAGTGTGTGTGTGTGTGTGTGTGTGTGTGTGTGTGTGTGTGTGTGTGTGTGTGTGTGTGCGAGAGTGGAAACGGGATAGGGTGAGAATGATGACAGATGGGAATGTCATCCACCCTCTTATCATTTACATGCCTCACCTTTATTCAGGCTGACACACCACAGCCATAAACACGCTCGCTGAGCCATTAACACACAGAGTCCTACACGCACATGCACGTATCCGCACACAGAGGAGGACGGGCCTCTGCAAACGAGCTATGTGGTAAGTATTTGCCGGGGAGAGATTTTTTTGCCGAGGACGCAGCACTCCAGTCTCAACCCAGCGGTCATTGACAAAATCAGGAGTCAACGTTAGACACAACACAGAAAACATATCTGTGGCCTTGGTGGCCTCTTTTCAGCAAGCAGACACGTACGGGGAAAGTTAAGTTTCGTGCGGACGATACACTGCAGGCCTAAGTCGAGGTGGTCGTTGCTCTGTCCTTAATTTTTGTCTGGGATGGATCACAGTATTGCCCTTCATCTGGCACAAGAGCCGGTAACTTTCGCAGTAACAAAATATACAGCGATTATGAGCGCGCAAACACACACACAAAAACACAGTCACACACATACTCAAATCGTTTGTAGCCTTTGGGCTGATCCAAAGCTGTTTGGCTTCTGGGGAGAAACAGCTGTTGACCAAACTGCACAGAGAGGCTCTGTCCTGTGGCAACAGTGAAAGCATGTGTACTCTTCAGCACATATTCTCATACTTATGGAGCGAATATGCCCGAACGGTATACACATACATTGAACCTTCCACTGCAGCGAGCAGATTCTTGGACTGCTTTGTGCTTATTTCAGCAGCCCATTGGTGCAAAGAGGAATTCATTAAAAAGAAAAAAAAAAAAAAAAGTGAAAGGGAGC
The DNA here is from genome assembly GCF_900880675.1 of Sparus aurata. Classification (NCBI taxonomy): domain Eukaryota; kingdom Metazoa; phylum Chordata; class Actinopteri; order Spariformes; family Sparidae; genus Sparus; species Sparus aurata. The sequence continues at coordinate 28,258,416 of NC_044191.1, forward strand.
ATCAGATAGGAGAACGCTGAGTGCTGCATTCCCCTGTTGTTATTATTGCCAAATCGAAGAGAGAAGGGCGGCTGGTAATAAAAGTCATTAAATGAAATAGAAAAAACGGCTTTTAATAGGGCCTTGTCGTTGTGGATTTAGTAGCCTTTCTATCGCCTGCTCCCTCTGCTCCGCTCACTGTGCTCACGGTGAAGAGAGGGGCAGGAGCTCTGTGGAAGGAGCACCGGATTCCTAGACAGAGTCAGCCAGCCGAGGAGCTGTGCTGACGCACACCCAGCAGCCACAGTCTGGGACAGGAGACAAGTCAAACTGGAACGGGGACTGGGGCAGACGTTAGACAGCTCACGCTGGAACTTTATTACTTTAGCTGGTTTATTTTAACAGAGACGATGCAGGCTGATCCTGTACATTGAGTGTGTCTGAAAATGAGCCAGTATTAGCGTGCAGGGGTAATTTTGAAATGTGGTCTTTGGGCAACGTGGTAATAGGCCTGAGAGTGTGGTAGACGCACGGTGGCTAGGGCTGGAACAGGGAACGGTGATTTAAGAGGGGCAGAGAGGAAATGGCAATGTCTGGGACCGGGAATGGGACTGGGAGGGAGAGGCTGGCTCCAGTCAGGTGTAAGGACTGGTAATAAGGCAGACCAGGCTAACTTGAGATGGCAGAGGGGCGGTCTAATGGTACAGTCCTACAGGAGAACGTTATGGCTGGGTGCAGAGGCTGGAACATGGCTGGCCAGAGGAAGTTATGGTCTGTGGTGGGAATGATCTATCTAGAGACACATCTGGGTCTGGGAATGGCGTAAGTTGGATTTTGGAGTTGGGGATGTGAGAATCGTGGACCTTCTGGAAACTTCTGCTGTTCTGGGAACGTGACGAAGCTAGCAGAAGAACCAGCGGTCATTCATCACTCTATGAACAACAGCACTGTCAAGGCTTGCTTTATGGGTTCAATCCTGAAGAGGGGCCACCCAGACTGGAGCTGGCTCTGGCAGACTGTCTGCAAGTGATCGAAGGCGGAAATTGAGCTTGTGCTGAAACTCATTACGAGGAGACTGAAAGTAATTATCGCGTAAACACAATTCAGATTTACAGCTCACGTGGAAGATATTCTCCCTAACGAACGATCAACAAACACCTCATTACCTGGGCCATTTGTAAATCCGGCCGTCGATCGCGAGGCCGAAACTGAGAAACGTCACAAACAGAGACGGGGCTAGCGTGCTTCCACTACGCGACAGCTGAAATGCATCCCATCTTCTTTTTCCATTCAACGAACATAATGGGACAAAGGCCTGGAATCTGCTCCTCTCGGCCTCTCGGAGACACACAGTCAGAAACAGAGGGAGAGAAAAAGAGATAGAGATAGAGAGAGAGAGCACTTTCCCCAAAGACTCAATGTCTCTTCACATGGATGCCGTTGCTGCCTCTCTCTCTCTCTCTCTCTCCCCCTTGGACGGCCATTTGTTTACACTAGCTCTGGGCTCAGCCATGTTTCCATGACGATACAAGCCCAGGGACAGTCGGTCACATGGCCGGGGGTAGACCTGAGGCACCGGATCCAGGATCGCTGCTCCCCAAGCGGTCCCTCCTTCGAGCGGTTCGGGGGGAAACAGCGAGGCCGGCTTTAATGTTTACTTTGATCCTCAGAAAGAGCCTCTCCGCGAAAACACGAAACATTCTTCAATAGTCCTGAGTCATATCTGTGTCTGCGTCTCTTTAAGCCCTGAGTCACAAGTTGAGTCTCCCTTTACACCGCTGGTTTCACGCAAAAAGAGACGGCTTGCTCGGAAGCGTTCCGTCTTCGGTGGCGGGCATGTGGGCTCACTCTCGACGGGCGTTGTGAAAAAAATATAAATAAAAAGGAACTCTCTAACCTAACAGGAAAATAAAACCAGATCCGCCCACATGAAAAGAAACGGCCCACACGCACAAACAAAAAAGAACAAGCCCCTCAAACCAACCAAAAAAAAAAAAAAGAAGCACCCCAGCTCGGCCTGATAAGCGTCTCGCAGACAACACGCTCATGCAAGATTCACGTTTGGCATCTTAAATTCTGCACCTCCATGGACAAAATGCTTGAAATGTCGATGCGGGTCCTCGAGAAGCGCTTTTGTGAAGCCCTGTGAATTCTTAGTTCAGAAAAAAAAGTGCAGGGTACGAAAAAAAAGAATGTGTGTGAGTGTGTTCTTGCACAAACATGCTCGGTGTTACTCCACCTTCGTAAGAGGTACAGATTTCTCCTTGGCATTCGGCTTACGGCTTTGTCGCACAAACAATAACCTGCTAGTGTGCGCAAACACTCTTTGTTGTTTTTTTGTTTTGTTTTGTTTTTTTTTATCAGCCTCTTTGTTTTGTGGGTGTTGTCTGTGTCTGTGTGTGCTGTACTGTTGTAAATTACGCCTGATATTGCCACGATACCGGCTGAATGCTAAGCACACATGTGATTTAAAGTCAACAGGAAGAGACAGGTGGATTTACGGCTCCTCCGCTCACACACCTAAAGCGTGCCTTTTAGGAGCTTAACGTAGAGTCTGTCTCGTGATTTTCCGCCATCTGCGTTACGAGAAAGAAAGAAAAAAGTGGGCGGGTTTTTTTTTTTTTTTTTTTAAAAACAGGGGGAACCTCCAACCCGGTTGTTATTTCGACGTTTCGTTGACATCATGATGAAAAAAAAAGAGGTTAGGAGAGATAGAGAGAGAGAGAGAGAGAGAGTAGATGACGCAGAAACCTAATTAAGATTCTCCAGAGCGTGAACAAATTAACCTGAGTTATGAGCATGCAGAAGTGCAAGACAGACACACACACACGCGCGCACGCCGATTCGTCTCCGAAATAGGTGGAGCAGAGGAGGATGACATTCACACTCAAACAGGCGTGACTGCCATGGACATTCAGTGATATTTTAGGCGGGGGAAAGCAAAAAATTATTATAGGCTATCTGGTCCAACAACACCACCATGGAAAATACACCGAAATAGGCTACGGGATATGCATATCTACTTTCATTCCGCTTGAATTTAAAACAGCCCCTCCGCGACGTGTCCGGCTCATCACTCTGATTTGGGGCAGCTGCATGATAAAATGACATGCAGCTTCTATGTGAACAATTTGCCTAACAAGGAGAGCCGGATAAATAGGCTGTAGCATGTAGCTTACGCTAATGACATTGCAGGGAGCGACATATGCCGGGCATCAGTATGTCACTCCGTGGGGACATGGGGTTTACGGTAACAGGATAGTAAGAGTGAGGTGGTGTGTGTGTGTGTGTGTGTGTGTGGAGGTGGTGGTGGCGTTGGTGGGGGTTATGTTGTTTTTATACCTCCTGGCACAAAGCCCTGGAGGCAGACAGGGAGGGGTGGGAGTTAGAAATACAGGGGTCAAAGGGAGGAGGAGGAGGAGGAGGAGGAGGAGGACAGTGCATGACAGAAATGAATGAGAGGAGAAGGGGGTGAACTTGACCCAGACTGGAGGACTAAAACAGGAAGGAGGGTAATGAAGTGCAAACATGCTTTGTCATGCCATGTTAGAGCCATAGGATTAGAATTCTATAATTAGAGGACGGGGCTCCATAATACTAGCCTTCCTTTCAGTGTGATGAGCTGCCGAGTCTAAATTACACAAGGGGGGCCGCAGAACAGATGCTGTGATCAGAACGGGCAGCTCTGGAAGGTTTTTTTCTACGCCGGTAAAAAAACCAAACGATGCTCAGTCGCTGCACTGCACGGTCCGATTGAGAAGCTGAAGTAAAATGGGAAACTTTGTTAGCGATCCGCTGATGTTCCTGTGATCGGCGTCATTTCCCTGACAGACGGCGGTTGCTACGGGACCGCTCTCCCCCAAGCGAACATGCATATTTCATTCCATTCAAATGCAGGTTTTTTGATGTATTATTACGCACAGGAACCCTTCCCGAGCAGGTTGAGGGGTTAGGTATGTGCTCCACTAGATGGTCAGCATCTGATAAATTCATCACTAATCCGACAGAAAGAAAAGGGTGCGAGAGAGGGCCGGAGCTGGGCTGCTATAGCACCGCTACAACAGGAGGAGCAGTGGACTGCTAGATAACACTTGCATTCAGATATGAATATTTATCTGGAAGGCTGGCATTGGAACAGATGAGCTCGCATGGGAGAGAGAACAACCCATCCATCTCACTCTCGCCCCTTCCCCGCGCTTCATTCTTTACTTTCATACATCCCCTTCTCTGGCAATCACCATTTCAATGCCTCTTTTCCTCTTTTGCATTTCCACCCACTTTTTCCCTCTAGGCTTCCCCTTCTCTTTTTCTTGATATCACCCGATCTATTGCTCTTCCCCTTAAACGCCATCCCCCCTATCCGTTCCCTCTCTCTCTCTCCGCAGCACTGATGTATGGAGAGAGATGGAGCAAAAAAAAAAAAAAAAAGAGGAAGAAAAAAAAAGCGTGTGATTAATGTCTTTGAGAAAAAGATAAATAATCACAGGAGACTGGGGGCTGGTAGTTGGCCTTAGGGGAGTAAATATGGAGAGTTTTATAGCTGCTCACTTGGGAGAGAGAGGGGAGGCGGAGGAGGAGACGAGGGGGGGGGGGAGGAATACGGCGACAGCAGATCCATTCAAGTATATTAGCTTTCCCCCCCGTACACAATAACCTCCGCATCTATTCTATCGCTCTACTGTCTTTCATCATCACCACTGAATCCCATCCCACTGACAGCGCACACATAAGGAAGCCACACAAAGCCACGCACGCTTGTGTGCATTTACAAACACACCCTCACAGCCACCCTGCACTTTTTCTTTTTTTTTTTTATCCAGGCCAGACCCACTGTATGTGTTTGATGGGCCAATACATGTGGTGTGTGATGTGGCTGACAGCCCCCCTCCCATGCTGCCCTGCTTTTAAGCCCTCATCCTCCAGTGGCTGCCTGTCCCCTGGAGTAGATTGCATCTTTTATTTATCATTTTCCCCTTCCTTCGCTTTATCTACCCCAGCTCAGAGGAGGAGAAGAAGAAGAAGAAGAAGAAAAAAATTCTGGGGCGAAAATTGCAATCAGCATAACATGCCCTCCTCCTGCTGTGTACTCGCCTGTCATCCTCCGCTCTCTATGAGCATGCAGGATGAGACTGACAGCCCGTGTAGACGAGGACACACACATGCACACACAGATGCACGCACAACCCCCCTCTGTGTTTATCAACCCCCCACATACACACACACATTCTCTCTTCCCCCTTTCTGTCTCTCACAAGCGTTGGCCAAAGAAGAAGAAGAAGAAGAAGAAGAAGAAGAAGATGACCCTGTTGCCCTCTTTGTCACTCCTTCTCACTATTTTCCGCACACATCTCCTCAGTGACGCCTCGCACTGCCCTGTGCCGAGCGCCGAGGCTTCCTAAAGCCCCGAAAAGAGTGAGCGCATAAATGAGTCTAATGCTGGGGAATCTGGTAAACAGGGCCAGAGAGGGAGGGGAGAGCTGCCTGCCTGTCTGCCTGCTCCATGGCTACTATTGTGCACTGCACATTCTCTGAGCCCACAAGAGCTGAAGCCATCTCCACACAGATTCTTTGGAGGGATAGTAAGCCAAGAAGTGAGCGAGGGAGAGGGAGCAAAGAGGGGGGGGAGGAGGAGAGATGGAGAGGGTGAGGGAGGAAGGGATGGAGGGAGGGAGGAAGAAGATCATGCATAAAATCTTGTTTGCAGAATGCATTAAGATTCAGATGAACTGGGGGGGTTAATGGGATTAGAATCCTGAACCGTTTCCAAGGGTGGGGAGTCGGATTGACAGCTGAGTCTATTGCACTGACGATTGCAGTGAAATATTGTTGTACTGGCAAAGGCAGCCAGCCAGGCAAGGCAGGCAAAGCAAGGCAAGGCGAAGCAAGGCAGGCAGGGGGTTGCTGAGCCTACAGCACCTCTGTTTACTCCGAGCATTACCACTAATAATGCAGCAGAGAGGAGGGAGAGAGAGAGAGAGAGAGAGAGAGAAGGAAATAAAAAAAGCATTTCTGCTTTTTTTTTCTCTTTTTTTAAAAAAACCAGCTGCATATAGGCCTGGGCTTTAACTGAATATTGGAGAGGCAGCCAGCAAAAGCTTCAGTCTAGTCTCACAAAGGTGTTTGGCAAACAAAATAGAAGCACTGTGGCTTTAAATCGCCGTCCCCTCCCACCCTTTCTAAATATCGTCTATTTAGCCAGCGGTGAAAAGATATAGGGGGCTTTTGTCTAGCGTACCCATTGGTGGGGGCATGGAGAGCTGGAAAGACATAAAAATAGGAACAAAGTGCTAAGCTTTCCAATTGGGATGGCTCTGGGCGATTCAATGCGCGCAGCTCGGTGTGGGCAAAAAAACCAAAAAAAAAACAAGAAGTGGGGCTACTATTACGGGGCTTTTCTGAAAATAGGCTATTCTCACACAGCTATAGGGGCAGATTGGTGTGGAAATACCCTGCATTGTTTATAATACACACGGCTATGGGAGGCACACAACGCAAGCCCTTTAAAAAAAAAAAAAAGTCTGGCACGGTTCCATAGGAAAAAGGGCAGACGCTGCGAGTTAGGTGTTTTGTTTATTATACGTCGTTTTTCCCCCCTGCGTTATTGTAACGTGTATAGTCCACTCACCGACTTGCAATACGTTGTCCACCCAGCCACCCTCCAGCAGAGTGACACCCCGTAGGAAAGGCAGCTGGGTCTCGTCATTATTGTCCCCGCTAGTTCCACTTTCCTCTCCTCCGGCGTTGAAAGAGGAGTACATACAGATCTCCTTCTCGCTCCTCGGGAACGACCAGTATACGATCCTCCGCTGGACGGGCTCCGGGATCCTCTCGAAGCGCTCCTCCACCCGCTGAAACGGCCACTTCTCCGCGACTCTGCGCGCCGCGATGTCGAGCAACGACTCGGGGTTGTGCGTTTTTCCATTCCCCGACCCTCCCGGAGCGGACCCCGCGCCGCCACACAGGACTCCTCCAGCCCGCTGCCCCTGCCTGCACGCCGGGTTGTAGCCGGGCCTGCAGCAGAGCCGCTTGGCTGGGGGCTGCTGGACTCGCTCGGCCATGATCGCACCGCTTCCAACCTGAAGCGCAGTTCCTCTCCGATCATATAAACGGGATAAGGAAGAGAAAAGGGCAATCTCGCACCGATTGTTTGCCGTACATGGAGAGACTGCCCTTATTTGGAAAGGTGGGCGGCGCTTGCGAGTTCCGTGAAGTCCTTTGTGTTGTCAAAGTAACCGGGAGGGGCGGGATCCTGGAGCGCAGCCAGCGCACGAGTGGCGCTATAAAAGGAACTGGAGGCGGAATTCCCGAACGTCGGCAAATCCTTTGTGAAGCCGTGCGGGAGCGCGAGGGCGGAGCCCCGGCGGCCGACGGCCTTTGAAGTTTCCTTCTTATTTGAGTTTAAAGGCGGGGACTTAATCCAGGGGCGGTCCCGCAGTTTCCCACAGGGGTAAAAGGGGGCAAGAACACTGACTCCTTTCCTTTGGAGCCTGTGCTACCACCCCGGGCTCCGGCTTCTTCTTCAATAACAACGTGATGGTTGTTTTTTCGATTCTTTAGAGACAGAGAGGGCGTGGGAGGGGAATGTAAAGATACGGAGCCGGACATGCTCGTCCTCTGTAGTCACTAATCAGTCACTTCAAGTCAGCTGTTTGGCATGGGCTTACTTGTGCTGCGGGCCCCATATAGCCATTTAATCACAAGCACACTTTGAAAGACAAGTCTCTCTCTCTCAATTCAATTCAAAGTAGCTTCACTGGCATGGGAAACAGATGGTTACATTCCCAACGCAAGTTTAAGCTGAAATAACAAAAATGTGCAGAAATAGAAATATTATAACTTTTGTGGAAAGCTACATAGGCCTATAGGATATATAGCCTACATCACACACACATGCACAAATGCACAAAGAATATCTTAACGTTAAACAGTTGCTTTTCAACAGCTGCTACACACATTTTACAGCAGGATGAAAAACACTTGTAGAGTAGTTGTTGATGAAGGTTCTCAGTCATCCAGGTCATGGTAACTTTCAAGTGCCGTATCATAGGCAACCAGACTTGTTTTAGTTTTTTGGAGACATTTCACATCTCATCCTCGAGGCTTCTGCACCTTTAACTGGAGGGGAGTTAGTTAGTTAGTCCAGCTGCTTACTTAGAAATGTGTAGGCTTGGCATCTGTTACAGCTTGGGTGGAAGTTTCCATAGATCGGAGAAAAATAACTCTTATGATGTCATCAGGGTTATCTTGAAGAGAGGCAAAGTGGAGGCAAGTCCAGCTGCCCACGATATAGCACTTAGAATCTTAAGCCTGTGTTAACCACAGACATTATTTTAGGTATTTAACCGGAAACCCATTGAAAAAACCTGTTGACTTTGAGATGAGGGATCAGCAGTGCAAAATGCTAGCTGATTTCAAGACTTTAGGACTCATTGAGATATGGATGGGGGAATTATAGTGACACCACACTCTGAAAATATAACATTGGTGATGACATCAGGGTTACCTTGAGTGCCGAAGTCACACCACTTCCACTGAACCTCATGGGGCCATTTCAGAAAAAGAAATGTACATTCGTCAGGAGGAAGAGACAAATACATTTTTTGATTCCATTTGAATACTGCCATGAATCACACACATGATGTCTGTCAATCTCGCACAATATTCCTTACCAGCAGCAACATTGCCGCCAACTTGGCACAGAAAAAGTCCAACAAAGGAATCACATTAAATCTGGCCATTTTGAAAACTGCAGTTATAAGGAAGGAGAGTGTGTCAGTTCTGTGAGCTAGCTTATCTATGGGACGAGCTCCACAGGCTTTCAATTATAGTGAATTTTGGTGAGTGTTAAAACGAGACATCACTCACAGTCAGCGACTGTTGAATGTGCAGCCTTCATAATCAAGTATTTTCATATTCTTATCTTTCATACGTTTGTATCAAACTGCAACTTTCTCAAGATGAAAAGTAATCTTTAAAGTTCAAACAACAAATGTATAATTCATGGCACCACCAAACAGGATCAACACATTATTTGGCGGTTGCCGTTCACTACCAAGCTTGTTTTTTTTTCTGAAGTAAGGCCTGGTGGTCCACCGGAGGAGGCGTGACTTCGCCTCTCAATTGGGACAATAAAATTTTAAACGGAGCGCCTGTTACAAACCAGGGATGTGGAGTTTGAAATGCTTTTACCACCCATAAAGGCCCTTCGGTGCCATAAAGTTGCCTGATGTGAAGTCTAGGATCCCGTGTTTTTGATGCTTCAACCATACTATTTAGATCGAGATGTTTGTGCCTTTGCTCCATTGATTCTGCCCATACATTTTTGAAGTGTTTTAAGTCTCTATCAACTGTATGAAAGTGCAACACAAAATTTCTGTAATACCCCCCTTAATAACTCTGGGTCCACTCGTGTTCTCTACTCTTTTACTCCTTGCTGTAGTTGTGAGTCTATCAAAAGCAAAATCAAAGGATGTTGAAAATTCCTCAAGGTCTGGCCAGACGAGCGGTTTTTCTTGTAACCATTATGACACACACCACTAGTGGAGCTGGTTAACTATAAATTGTGGTGCAGTCATTTTATGGTCCTCCTCCCTGTCTGTTGATAATGTTAGTTCCATAGCTGCATCCTGAAAAGGGGGCCTACTTCTGTAGGAGTCAAATAGTCATCAGGGGTTTAGGGTGCGGCTTCATTGCCCACCCCCTGGGTTCTCCCCGCCTGGGGAGACATGTAGCAGAAGCAAATAATTATACGCACGTAACAAAAAAGCCACCAGATTGTGGATATTTTTCTAAATTGTCTATAAAACCCGGCCAAAACTATGCTGGTAAACCAGAATGTGTGTTTGCAATGTGCATGTCTGCATGTGTTCCCAGCTGCCCCTCTCCTTCCTCTGTGAGTAGGTCTAAAAGGCTGGCCTTTGAACTGCTCTGAAAGTGATCCATGCCGTATGGACAGAGCAGATGTGGCCTAACCTGATTTGGTTTCAATACTTCCCCACAGGAAGTTCACAAAGCCAGCAGGTCCTCCTTTGTTATGTTAGTCATCTTTTCTCAGAAGGCCAGTGGAGCCTTTTGCGTTTTCATAGAGTTTTTGCCTCATTGTTAGCTTCATTCCTAGCAGTTCCACACATGATCAGAAGTTTCGTCATCTTATTCTATATCCAATAACGTGTTGGCCTGTAGTGTGTTTTTTAATTTTATTTCACTACCAAGCAGCCATGTCTTGAAAGCATATTTATGGAAAGCATATTCATATTTCTCCTAAGAGTACAATAGTCTCAAAATACATCATATGTAACACACAAAAGACATGCTAAAAGAATAGGGTTAACATTAATATATTTAAAAATAACATTGCTGCCTTTCTGAATTGATTGCATTTTGATTGCATTTAGTAGATTTTTTTTTACTGCCACAGTACATTTACACAAATTGTTGGTTTAAATGTTACCCCAAAAGCACTTTTATCAGCTGCTTATTTCAAGTTTGTGTTCCCAGGAGAGAGAACAGGCAAAAATGGGCAACCATAGTCAGTAAAAATGCAATAGTCGCTCCAAAGTCACAAAAATGAGAGCTTTATTTAGATTTCAGTGCCCTGCAGTTTGACAGGCGAGGCTAAAAGACTACACTTCCCGTGTTTGAGGATAGACGTCATGTCCAATCACGAGCAGGCAGTAAGTAGGGTCCACACCACTTCCTGTTACAGGGAGGAGCTGGTACTTATTATCGTGTATATAAATCTCGGCACTTTGGTAAGTTTATTCAGTACATTTTTACCACCACTTACCATTATGAAACTATGAACGTGTTGTTTCATCGCTGGTACACTCATCTTTGTCGCGCTGTTTAGCCGAGAGTCAGTGATGACGTTACTTAAAGTTAGGCCGTTATGGATGGGCGGGTTAGCTAGCGTTGCTAACGTCAGTAAAAAATATAATTCCCCCATCCATATATCTGAAATACAGATCTTATCCTAGTGGCGGACAATGTAAATTTGTTTCCTGAGCTTGTTTGTATGCTACTGTATCCAGAGTAAATGGTTCATATCGGGTTTTCTCTGGATGCAGCTAACATATGCTAGGTAGATGCTACTCGGGTTGATGCTAGTTAGCCGGTGGTCATTAACTTAGCGGTTTTATGAGGGGCCGTTTCAGATAGCAATAACTTACATTAAATGGTTCGATAAAAGCATATTCATGACTCGACCCTTAATGGCAGTGAGGCCAGTGGGTTACATTGTGATAACGATGGGTTATGGAGTGAAAACCTCCAGCAAAATGTTATCTAAGCTTGCTGTGTTAGATAATTAGTCAGGTCACTTGGTATGTACCTGTTGGCTATCGTTACGGTTATCTACCAGGTCAGTTAATGTGTGACTATAATCACTGGACTTGTGACCGTATATCTTGATATTTATTGCGTTTCATCTGGCATTGAAATGCTGGTTGAGACAGTATTTTGGCACATTGAGCAGAATAGTTATTGAGTCAGGTGAGTTTCCAGATAGACTTCTGAAATGCTGAAAATACAGCTCACAATGACTTCATTAATGTCTGCAAATTTAATCTTGTAAGCTATTTAAGTTAGATGTCTAGCTCTTGCATGAGTGACAAGAACTTCAGCGCTGGACACCCTATTACCCAGATGACAGAACAACTACTACACCTATTACACTGCCAATTTTTTTTTACCACCCTCCCTCTGACTCTCACCGGGTAGTCCAGATTTACTGAACACAAGAAATCCTGCAGAATATAATCTTAGATTGTCAAATACAGTAAAAATAACCCTAACCCTATGAAGTTGCTATATGTAGTAATATATAGCTAATAATGCTTTTTTTTTTTTTTTAGGATATCTACGGGTAAATTAGGCCATTGAGGGCGATGTTGCAGATATATATTATTGGATTAATTCTTTTAATATTTATTTCTATGTCATCATCACCTCCATAGGAATCGACGGAAGTGAAAGAGAGAGTGTAATGAATGTGCCTCAATATGAGAAAGTACCTCCTTGAGTCCTCAGGGATTTTCCTGCCATGACAAGACTTATGTGCAACACCCAAGTGTTGATTTTCTATCATCTGCTCTAGCTATTCCAACTTTTGTACTCATGATGCTCTGTTAATAATAATGGTCTAAAAGGATTTGAACTCTCACGCACACACACAATTATTTGGCAAGGAGGTTAAAATCCTGGCCAAACAAAGAGAAAACTCTGGTATTTGCTAATTATCCAGAAAGGTTATGTATATGTTTCAAGGCAGGGACTAATCAATATGTGGAAGAAACCTCACCTATGTGAAACCTTACCTTTATCAACTTGCTGCTTTGTGCATCAATATCAATATGCAGCAATGTGAGAAGGTACTTTATTGGGTGTTCAGGGCTTTCCAGACCAATTTTACCATTTTATGGTGTAGGTTGTTTTTTGTAAGCTGTTTTGAGCTTTTTCATTGTTTATTTATTAGCATATTATAGTTTTTGTATATAGATATGATACATGTAATAGTGTAAAATGCTTTGAAATCATGCTTTTATTTAAAAACTTAAAGTTGGAGGACACCAAAATCGCTGTGAGCACCCAAGCCTTCTAGAAAACGTGTGAAAACACTGGTATTTGCCAATTTTCCAGAAAGGTTGTGTATATATAATTCAAGTTTAGAACTAATCAAAGAGCGGAAGAACCTCATGTACCATTGTCAACTTGCTTCTTTAACCAGTGGTCCAAAACACACATGTATTATATAATATACGGCATAAAAGAGCAACTTCACATCTGCATCAACAGGTGTACCAGAATATGTACTATATGACTATATTATTGACAGGTTGGTTATGAAATTTCCTACACTGTGAAAGTAGAAATATATATCCTTAACACTTCCACACCCACTCCTATTATCATTATTGTTAGAGGGGACCTTGGTTATTGTTATCATGTTTTTTTGTTTTGTTTTTTTTTTCTTTTCATATCACACTGTTCTGGATATTCACTGATCCCTCTCCTGGTGTCCTTTCTCAGGTTTGACTGAGCTTCGTCGTTGCTGAACAGGATGATTGACGTTCGGGCATGGGCAGAGTATGTGGTGGAGTGGGCTGCCAAAGACCCCTACGGTTTCCTCACCACTGTCATACTGGCTCTCACACCTCTCTTCATTGCCAGTGCACTGCTGTCCTGGAAACTAGCCAAGATGATCGAGGCACGTGACCGGGAACAGAAGAAAAAGCAGAAACGGCAGGAGAACATAGCCAAGGCCAAGAGGACCAAGAAAGACTGAGCCTGTGAGGGTAGAACGAGGGCATAAGAAAAGAGGAGCAACCACCAAGCTCGCAGCCCTCCTTATTCCAAATAATGACACGGTGCCCTTCCTCGTCCCAGCCTTACTGTCAGCACAGGGCTACAACGCCTCATGTCCGGGGTTGGATGAGGGACACTGGCCCCACAGGCGTTAACAGTGCTGAGACGGACAGTACTGCCTGGAGGAAGCTCGTCCCAGTGGGACTTTGGTCAGCAAGAGCACAGTGGTCATCTGTATAATGTTCTTATACAGAGATCCGCTGATAATATTGCGCAGCTGTTGCAACACCTTGCATTCCATTGTTAGCATCCATGTTCTGCTGAATTGACGATGTAATGAGCATACTGGAACTTTTTCCGAGTCACTTTCAAAATATCCCAAATACTACTTTCTAATCAATAAAGTTTTCATGGTTGATAAGAAAAATCTAATTTCCTCTGTGTGGATTTAATATAAGACTGGAAGAAATACAGCAAGTGCTTTTAATACAGTCGGTGTAAAAAGTATTCATCCCCTGTGACGCTGAAATAGTGAGCATGTAATTAGGCTTCAATGCACTGACTCTAATGTCAAAGAGAAAAACGATAAGGGTGTGACAAGTGAAGTTAGGTTAAATACTACTGCATTCGCACGGCTGGTTATTCGGTTTGTAAAAAGAAAAGGAGAATAGTGTGAAGACAAAGGAACATCCTAACAAACCAGAGGAAGGATAAAAGAAAAAATCTAAGGCGCTGAATATCCCTCGCCGTACAGGAAGGTCAAACAGAAAAACTCTTTACAACTGTAAAAGACCAGCATGCTGCCAAAGGCGCCATTAAATATTGACTTAAAGGGAGTGAACCAGGGTTGTTTTGACCAGGTTTTATTGCGATGCAGGCAATTATTTGTGTTTTATACAATGTATGTTCATGTGTTTTGCAAAGATTTGTGTTCCGTTTGGTAGTCTTTTTTTGTTTATTAGTACTAAAAACTAATTACACTCACTGTAACTCAGTGTGAGATAATAAAACACTCAGAAGTCCTGTGGGATCATGAATACTTTTTATATAGGTACGGTGATTTTAATCACTTGTGAACTTGTGAAGAAGCAGCTGGAACATTTTAAATAGACATATACAGATCTTTTTTTTCCCCTTTTTCTTTCACTTAAAGTTTTATTAATACCTGGGTTCGGCGTACTTTCATCTCTTTTGAAAATCACACTGAGCAGGGATACCGTGTTCTAGCTGCAGTATATCAGTTCATGCTGCTCTTTTAGCAATGATCTAACCCTGCTGAACTTTCTGCTGCAACTCTGTGACCAACAATGCACTCTGACCTCAAGTGAAAGAACTTCTTACTTGGGATCAATACGCTCCAACATTATTCATTCATTTGACCATTCTTCATTTGATTTCGTAGCACATACACCTCCATCAAAAACAGAAACATTCGCTCACTGTTTGATGCAGCTGCAGCTTCATGGCACCATCCAAGCTGATTTCAGAATTTCATGATTAAACCTGCTTTTCCACATGTTCCCTCCACAAATCATGCTAATCATCACCGAGGGACATTTAACATTACTGCATAGTTTCTTTGGTTATAGCTGAATACTGGAGCTTTGTTCTGCTGAACATCTTGAATATGACAACATTTAGTCAGTATCAAATTTAATTAATTGAAATAGTCACAATTTATTTGAAATTCTTGCATTAAACATTGCACAGTATTTATAGACTTCTGGAAGTGCAAACCATTTTCAGTTCATGAGCAGACCTTTCAGCTACATTGACTCATTGTGGTCTCTTATGGTCAGCTTCCAGAAGACTGATGGTTATTGTCTTGTGTATATAATACACGGAGGGACTGGAAAAATAGAACCCCTTGTATAATGTAATACTGTCCAATAAAACAGCCTTGAACCAAATACTTCCCTCAGTTGTTGACTTGGATTGCATTAAGCTGAAAGGTTCTGCTAACACTGAATTCAGACTTTCAACTAAAAGTGAATATCAGTTTCACACTGGTAGTATTTATTGCAGGGCTTTTCTAAAAGATGGTATCACATTATATAGCAGTCTGAGTGTATGTGAATGTCTATTTCTTGGGGTTGGGCATCCAGGAGCCAGGCTCGAATGTGTTTCCAGCGGTGGAGGGTTCCTCGCTGAGCTCCTGTTTGCCGAAGCTGGTGCTGGATGCGTGGCCCTTGGCCAAAGTCTTTGCAGGAGTGGCCACCAGGCCTTCCCTGTACTCCTTGGCCTGTAGGGCCAGGTCTTTTTCCTCCACCTCTTTGGCCTTTAGTTTGATCTGCACCCTGTAAGACTCATTCTTCAGCAACTCCTATAAAATACACAGGCGGACATACGTTTCTATTCAGGGCTTCTGCACTGCTCACAAAATTGAATTGAAGACCTTTTTAATACCACATAGAATGTCATTATATTTTAATGGTCGTACCAGTCAGAGAAAAATGGAAAACCAGTAGGAACAATGTGGCACGGAATTATTCATTAAGTATCTGAATTTATCGACATTCATATCACCTTTTAGTCAGTACTTCCAAGCTATATATATATATGTGACAAGAATTCCTAGTAACATAAGGAATGAATTAACATGATCTGCACCCAGATAAGAGGCAGGAGACTGATGGTTGGATCAACCAACTAACTAACAATTAACATTTTGCTAAAATCAGCACAGCTTTTGCAACAAGTTTGTTGGCACTGACAGAAAGCCTCGAGGAACTCCTGAATTCCTGTAGATACCCTGATGCTACATGTTGTGGTCTCCATATATGAATACAGGGCTTAACGTTAGCTACTGTTGTGTGTTTCTGCCGAAAACTAAGAAATGCTGTGTTTTCATTACTTTACCACAAACTGAACAGTGGCACTAAAGTGGGCTTAATTTTTTTAGTGACCGGCATAGTTGAGGGTGAGACGAGGGGTGTTCAGTTGGTTGCAATTTAAAACCCCATAGCTAAATGCCACTAAATCCTACACATTGGGCCTTGAAGGGACCCCTACCACAGTATAAACAGTATGACGAATTCACTTAATTTAACGTCATTCGCCCTGCCTTGCCAGACATCGTCTACCAAGGTTCTGAGGTGTTGGAAATGTTGAGGTGGCAGTTTCCTAAAGATTTGAGAAAATTGAGTATGACTACAAGATTACTTACTGGAACCTCCAAAACGTTCCCTGCAAAGCTGAACCAGTAATAATTCCTCCTCTTTAATCAATAGCCTCTGTTTTGTCTTGGAGCAAAGCACAAAAAAAGCCAACTCCGCACGAGTCAAAAGCGAAGGAGACACGAAGTTGCACTGGGCAGCTTCCAGGAACAAATGTGTTTATCTGTCGAGTATGAAGAAGGGCATTTACTAGGAAAAGAAAGAGCGTGTTCAGGTAACCAATACTGGTGCAATAAACCCTGGTTAAAAATGTGGTGCTTGGAACGGGTTGTTAAACTAACATGGCAGGAGGCATTCGCAGTATAAACAGCCATTCCAACTCATGGAAACAATTAGAAGCTGAACGAAGTCCACCGGCGGAATAGTTACCCACTTGAGCCACAGCTAGTGAGTCCAGCGATGTTAGCCTCTCCCCTAGCATGGGAAACCAAAAAGGGAAGGGAGGACTGGGCATAATGCTGTTGTGTGCTGGCAGAACTGAAGGACTGGAAAAGAGAGGGGAGAACTGTGGCCAAAAAGCCCCGCTTTGAGGAGGGGGGGGACAAACATACTGAGCTGCTTTTCCAGCCTGTTAATGACAGGATTTAATCCAATCAATTTATGTCGGCTTGGACCGGGAAGAGAGGGAGCGTGACAAGGGGTAGGGTAATGTGCTGGGAGTGAAGCCTTGGCCACATCAACACTGTCCAGCTGTCGATGGCAGCTATTGGGCAGACGCAAGGCAGAAAATTGGAAGAGAATGTTCTGGCAATGGAGGCAGGGGATGGCATTGGCCACTGGCAGGGAGAGAGGACAGAGAGATAGAAAGAGTGCCTGGTTATTGGCCTTCCAAGGGATTTCCTATAGACCCACATTTCGTTGGCCAAATAATTTCCAGCATTCTCACATTTAAAGAGCAATAAACCCAGTGAGAGGTACACGAGGGGAAAAACTGCACTCCTTCACCATTCCCATCTCCGAGACTGCCAGAAATAAAAAACACAAAAAAGCAGAGATGCAGGCTTTTTGCTCGGAAAAAAAAAAAAAAAGAAAAAGAAAGTAAACTAGGACATGGTGTCAGTGAGCCCCTTGTTCGGAGGCTGTCTTTGCTCTCTCCGTCTCGCCATCAATGCACTTCGGCTGCTGTTTATTTTAACACCTGTCCCCCAAAGTTCCTGGATTCAGTTCGAAAACTGTAAGATAAAAACAAATCAAAGCCTTTTTTCCCTTCTCCATCTTTGCTTCTTTGCCTCCCTTGTAACCAGCCCCCCAGAGTCCAACCATCAGCACAGCAGGGAGGCGAGAGAGAGGGAGAGGGAGGGGGGGTGGGGGGTAGACGTACCTCGATGGAGGGGGGCTCCTTCCGTCTGCCTCGGATCCATGCTGGAGGAGTAGGAGAGAGGAGGTGAAAAAAAAGAGGAGAGTGAGAACACCCACACAAACATACGCTGCACTAACAAAACCTGCAGTCATATTTAAAAGCGCTGCAGCTTCGGTATGGCACCGCTGAGTTCCAGGGCACTACAGCAGCTCGGTGCAACTACTGAGTAACCGCGCTTGGTTGGGAAGAATGTATCCGGGGGTTTTTTCGGTTTGGTTTTTGTTTCATTTCACCCAGCGAACTACAGGGAAACATGCAGCATTGGTAACACATCCAACACACGATGAAGTCAAAAACACCGATAGCGCTTTAGTCTAAGCAGAGCAGGGCCACTGAGTGCTGGGTCTCAGAAGAGGAAGTGTGGATGTGCTCTGATCTCTCGGATTTGAAAGTACACACTCTGTCATTCTCCATCAGTACCTCTGTCCTTCTTTCTCCTCCTGAGTAGAACTGTGTCTGTCTGTCATCTTCTTCTTCTTTCATTTTTTTTTTTTTAACTCTCTCTTAAGGAGCTCTATTTTGGCTGAGCTGGCTGCACAGCAGAGCAGGTTAAAGGGAGCCAGGAAGAAGAGAGAGCGAGAGGGGAGAGATTTTTCTAACTCTTCCTCTAGCTAGCGCAGGGATTCTGGGCCTCTTTTATCCCTTTCTTATTTGCATCCTGATGAAAATGCATGAGGGATGGGGCGAAGCAGGATGAGGGGTTTAAGGTGGATAAAGCCAGTCTGAGACAGAGGGAACAGTTTGTATCCAGTTGTAAGAAAATTTGAAACACTATTTTATGGTACGGTTGTATAACACTGGCAGAAGGCGTCTTTGATAACTCATGAATACGCTTTTCCCAACCCCCATCTCGCAGTATGATAAGAAAAAAAAAAAGAGAAAAAGAAAATCAATGGATTAGCCTAGGCCCCCGATAGATGCTGCCATGAATTTGTTATATTTGTGCAGCACTTTGTGTACTCTGCTGGGTAGCTCTTTTGTTAACATAGTCGTTTATCCATGATAGTGATAGCTGAAGTTAACAGTGCTGCTGCGGTCCAGACTTACCGTCCCACTCTATCGGTATGCTGCCTTCTATATATTCATATTCTGTAGGATTGGCTGCCTCTACCATCCGCTTGGCATGGATGACCCTTCCTGGAAGAAAAAAAAAAAAAACGAAACAGACAGCGAGAGGTAGTGTGAGTGAGGCGGGAGATTGCTCAACGGTGATGCATAGGAAAAAAAAAAAAAAAAAAACGCAAAAGGAAAATACAAACAAACACAAAGACGGCGCAGACACAATGCTCTCAGTCAGACAGACGCACAGACGCAGACAGACGCACAGACACACAAATACACAGAGGGATGACAGCACTGTGACAGGCCACGGATGATTACCTCGTGGCCCTCGGGCCCTTCTCCTCAGATCTCGCTGAGTGGCTCCAAATCTGGGCTAAGCCTTTATGCAAATCAGCCTCCCTTTAACCCAACCAACCACAGCCCCCCTCGCTGACAGCCTCTTCCAATCACAGCGCTCCGGCTAACAATGCCCTCCAAAATCAACATCAAGCCGAGCAGGAGACAAAAGAGGTCAGATATCACAGAGAACAGGAGAGGCACGGGCTGCGCGGAATATTAAGTGCTCCTTTCCCTATCTGTATACAGCACGACGCTCGCTAGCAGCAAGGCCACCGCCAATTATTTTGGTCGAATCTGCTGATTAGACAAGTTTGGCTGGCACACAATGACATGGAGACGGAGGTAGAGGAGGAGGAGGAGGAAGGCAGGGGGGGGGGACAATGGAGGGAGACAGAATAAGAGAGGAAGAGAGAATAAAAAAAAAAAAAAAAAAAAAAAGAGCCGGTTGTGTCTTTGTGTGGTGCTACGGGAGCTCCATACAGCGCGCACTAATAACAGGTGCTGTGTTTCCATAGTTTCTCCTCGCAGGTAGCCGGATGTCCATCCATCGCTCCCATCCCCTCTGAGAAATGATGAGGCAAGGAAGGAGGAGGAAGAGGTAGAGGGAGTGACGGAGAGGGGGGGGGGAAGAGAGAGAGAGAGAGAGAGAGAGAGAGAGAGAGAGAGAGAGAGAGAGAGAGAGAGAGAGAGAGAGAGAGAGAGAGAGAGAGAGAGAGAGAGAGAGAGATGATGCATGGCAAACATGGCTAGGAGGAGAGAAATGGTTGGGCAAGGAAAACAACACGCTCCAAAACACAGACAATCTGTCAGGATTCCATCACCGTTTTCTCCGCAGCTGACTGGACACGGACAAATGGAGGCAAGCACCTCCATGCACACCGCAGACTGATGGCCTTAATGTTTACTTCAGCCATGACAGATAGCTATGGCACGGCGATGGATGAATGATGGCACTCAAAAGTGGTAGAGAGGCGGCTCCGCTCGTGCCTTTTTCATAAAAGTATTTATGCTCTGTTTTTTATTCTTACTTCTTGGGGGGGGGGGGGAAAGAAACCACGCATATGCTGTTCTGTAATTATGCCTTATGAGGACGATTCCTTTCCATACTTTATCCAGCCTATATAGTAATCAGGTCAGCTAATTAGGCTAGTATTGCTTTGGTTCTGCTTTGGTTCCCACTAGATTGTCACTATAGGGCCTCACAGGCTCCAACTCTGCAGCTTTACTTTTCTTACATCCAGGTCTGATGAGAAAAAAAAAATAACAAAACAAAAAAAACACTGCAAGTCTCTCACCCTATCTGAAAAACTAGCCCGGCAGTGTGTAAAAGTTCATTCTATGATCTCAGCATTTGTTTACACGTATGCCTTAAAAACACCTTCTGAGGCACGGTTTCCTCGATAAAACCCCACGATAACAGAACAAAAAAAAAAAAAAAAAACTGAAACAACTGCCAGTAAACAAAAAGGCTGCTGTTCTCCAGGCAATACTAACAAAATACATTTAACAGGTACGCTAATTATAAACAGATCCTATCCATATTTGCATTGGGGTGTGGGTGGCGGCACACTGAAATGGCACAATTACGACACAGTCCCCCACAAGCAATGCGCTTAGCTGCAGCTAATACCTAACTAATAAGCATAGAGAGAGGCACCCACTTCTTCTGTCTCTATCTCTCTCCGCTAGGTTGCATCTTCCCCCTCTGCTCTCTGTCACACTCCAACATGGCTCTCTCCTCTTGTCTTGTTGCTTTTTGCAGCATGACTAAACCCCTTCCACCACGGCTTTTTATCCTTGGATTTAAATAACAAATACAGTATGTACATATATTTATGAAACACGGCTGATCCTCCCACCACATACACATTGGGAGGAGGCTTGTCAGTCTGATTGGGTGGGTTGGGGGGGGGGGGGGGGGGGGTCTCGCTCTCTTGGTAATAACTGATCTGGGACAACTATGAAACGAAAAAAAAAAAACGGAAAAAACAAAACACAGGCCGAGGCTATATTATATTCCTGCAACGAAATTTCAAAGGAAAGGCACCACCACTATTAAAACAAATCTGATTACCTCACAAGAGCATATACAAGAATAGGGAAAGAATAATACATCTTCATTAAAAATGTAAAACAGCAAACTTTCTTCTGGTCGCTGGGTTTATTTACAAGAATATAATCACTGCGTATAGCCCCGCTCCTAATGTAATCTAGCATAACAGAATTGACCGGCCTGGCGCAGTATTTGCATGCTGATTTGCCTTCTTAAGGGGCCGCCTGCAACTTACGATTACTGTCACTGCCAATTATTCTACAGTCTTGAAGTTTTTTTCACATTTTTCAAATCAAACAAACCCCCTCGCAGTACCAATGCGTTCCATTTTCAATTTAATTGATTTAAAATGTAGGCCATCAGCAGAGTTCAAAACGATGTCTTAAAATCGCTTACTTTGTCCGACCGATTAAAAACAATTATCATCACAATTTCCCAAAGTGACATCTTCAAATGGCTTCTTTTTGTCCAACCACTAGTCAAAAACCCAAACACTCTTCATTTACTGTCATTGATGACAAAGGGAAGCAGCAAATCCTTATATTTAGGAAGCTGCAACATCAAATTTCTTACATTTTCGCTTGGAAAAAAGGCTCAAAAGTATCAGTCAATTATCAAAATAGTTGGAAGTTAAGTTTCAAACAACTTTATAATAACAGTGATTAATTGATGGTAAATTTAAAGTCAATTAAACTTTAGTTAATAGTTTTTTTCACTGTTACCAAAGAAGAAAAACAAAACTATTCATCAAGTATGTCGAAGTAGTAAGAAGTAGTCGCAACTTTACAGTAAAGAATTGCTTAATAAAAGGTTTATTAACAGTGCAATAACTTATAACTAAAGTTAATCAACTATAAATTTACCATGTACTCATGATGGTTATTAAAAAGTTATACAGATAAATCAACTAATCCAAACTGCTCAGCTGGCAAACAGTTGAAGGAAACCTAAAGATAGGTTGTTTTCTTTTCTTTTACAATGCTGAAAAACCGAAAAAAGCAAGTATTTGTATATTCTTATGATGTTTAAGAGCTTTAAGTAGTTAATGCTGTTACAAATTGCAAACATAGGAAGGGCATGAACAACAAAACACAGAGGACATCTAACCATTTATATGACGGCTGCGCAAACTTTTTCTCTGGATGGATCGAAACAGAAACATAATGTTTGGCCACAGGCAAAAATCAAACATGTACTGTACTGTATTATTAAGATGCAAAAATGAGTGTCACAAAGTTCTCTTCCTTACATGAAATGGAAGTATGAGAATAAATCTTCTCATCAGGAGGATTTTAAAACCCGTAAATATTTTTTTCTATTTCTACTGATCAGCTGATTATAAAGCCACCACTTGATTTTTCTGATGATCGACTAGCTCTCATATCGTCCATACTTTGGAATCTCTGACACTGACAGCCATCAAAATAGGTGTGAGCCGTCAGACATGCAACCTCCCTCTCCCCCACAGAGAGCGAGAGAGAGCGAGAGAGAAAGAGAGAGAGAGAAAGAGAGATGTATGAAAGGTGTTAGGAGCTCTCGATCTCAGCAGGGCCCCTTGTGACAGGTCTGCCTTCTCATCACTCACTAGGGGAAACCTACTTACCAGTCAAATACACACAGTCATACACACACACGCACACACACACACACATGCGCGCGCACTGGCTACAGAGCAGGCAGATTAACCTGAGGGACAGGAGCGAGGACGCTGCCTCTCACCGTGAAGGACAAACGCAGCGCGGCGTTGGAGAGGGGGAGGGGCCAGCGGCAGGAGGAATGAAATCCCACCGCATAAATATTCATGAGCCATCTCACCTGTCTGAGCGCGACTCATCTGTGAGCCTAGCTGTGGAACCGGAGGGGGAGGGGAGAGGAGAGAGGGAGGGGAAGAGGGGAGGAGACATGGGGAGGCAGGATGGGTGAGGGGGTTGCCGTGGCAGCCAGATCGAGAGCCAATCAAAACGGCGGGTACGCCGATCCTTCCCGTTCCTCGGAATAAGACGTGATGCGCTCAGAGGGCTGCTCTTTGAACCCTGAACGCACCCCGCTAAACTCCATCACCTGCTTCAACACACACACACACACACACACACATACACACAAACCCCCAACTTCACACATCAGCTCCCAGGTGAGTACTGCTTGGGGGGGGGGGCGACCTGAGAGGTTTTTCACCTCCACAATGTCATTCAGGGTGTCTTGGGCTGTCTCTCTAGCGGTGTGCACTCTGTCTTTGATTACAGACGCAAGATGTCAGGGGAACACTCTTGGATTGGCGACATCCGGGTATGGAGAGCCCAATAAAACTCAGATACAGCAAAACACAACGATCTCTCTGCATCAGACTCCAACTAGTGGACCCGCATCTCCTGCTCCTCATCAACGCCGACACCTATCCCGAGAAACACTACGCACACTTGTCTTTCACCTGCAGCCACACAATTCCTAGAAATATCGGCAAAGTGCAGTGTTCAAACAGCAAGAAGCTGCCATTGTCTGATAAAAAGGTCAAATGAGTGACAAAAAAAAACAGCCTTATAATGAAGTGCTGCAGAGATGCCCTGGGCTACAAATCTTGTTCTCCAGACTGTCTGATCCGAACCCCCCCGACAAATGACTCATCAGCATGATTTTTAATAGCTTTTCAGTGAAAAGGCTAATTATGATGCAAAAATGATCATCCCCACTAATGGTAGTGATCATATCATAATCGCAATATCTGTCAAAATAACAACAATATCGTCTCCTTTTTAACCGTATCATGCAGCTCTAATTGAACCACTTACAACCCGGGCTGGGTGATGGATCAATGTTATATTGTTACCATGATATGAGACTACGTAATGTGTTGATGTCCTGATATGGCCGTGTGTTGTCCCTTCCTGGTTTTAAAGGCTTGTTCTGGTACTTCATTTACCCACTTAGCCATTATATCCACCTTACCGATGATAACTTATCAAAAATGTTATTGTGTTAAAGGGCAAGTCAGCCAAAAATTAAAATAATTCATTATCTTTTCACTGTCATGCCGATGATGTTTTGTAGTCCAAAACACATTTATAGAGCTTCACAGTAAAAAAAAAACATTCTCCGAAGCAACTTCAGTAGATGGGGACTTTCAAAATTAGCTTCTTACGGCTTGTCCGGTCTCATCCCGAGTCTCCGGAAGCTCTGAGATCGGAAAGATATACGAAAAGATGTTATTTACACCCTCACCTTAGCTTAGCGGTTGCAATTAAGACGTCTTGTAAAATCACTTTGGCTTCTGGAAGACTTGGATTACGCCAAATGTGCATTATGGAGCCGTCCTGCGTCTCTCTCGGATGTTTAGTAGAATGCTGCAGTGCTGTTTTTTCTGTGAAGCTCCAGAAATGTTTTGTCGACTACGAAACTTCAACCGACTTTCCATAGGCAAGAGGGTGAGACTAGATACTGATTGAATTTAGATTTTTCCGTACCAACAGTCATCCCTACAATCTTCATATTGAGGTTTTGAGTCAACCATATTGTGATATTTGATTTTGCCTCCAGTTCTAGCATTTACTTGATGCTTTCGAAGAATTTTAGAAAAAAGAAATTGAGATATAAAGTATGTATATTGTGTATTGCAACACAGCCCGCAATATTATTTCAAGGGCATGTTGCCAGTATACCACTGTAACCCTCCTCCTCCACTTCTGCCTCTCAGCAGACAGCAGAGCGAGCAGCTGTCTCGGGCTTCATGCTCGCGCGAAGCGGCGACTTTAAGGCCTGACACTGTGTTGGAACAAAAAGCCGCCCTGACGCGGTGTAGGCCACCAGCCTGGTTTGAGCCCAGTTTATTCCTCTCCAGCTGAGCTGTGCGCTGCGGAGGGACTGAGGGGGACGAGCACGTGCATGGTAATGGACAGCTTTATGAAGACGGAGTGATCCGATAAGCATCAGTGATACAAGGACAACCAGGTACCAATACCGACTCTCCTTCTCTCTCCGTCTCTTCCTCCAATCTCTTTCCCTGGAAAAAAAACAAAACATGGAGGGGATGTGTGAGGCCTGTAACCATGGATACCCATTAGCCCTGAGCCTAGTGACGCGGGATGAGGTTTAGAGGGAAAAGGCCAGCCGTTGTTTTGCATCAGTCCTGGTGGGAGGAGGAGCTTACGGGCGTAAAGTAGGCCTGCTGCTGCTGCTGCACAATTTTTTATTTTTTTTTTTAAATTCAGCCCTCATTCTGTTTGTCCCTGTTGCTGTCGATCCCGCCGAGGCTTGAGGGACTCACGGCAGAACAGAGGAGAATAATTCATATAAAAGTAATAACATGCTGAAAAAGAATGCTCTGATTTCCCCTGTGTGTTGCTTTTAACCAAGTGCGGGCTTACTTGAGGGTGGAAGGGGATGCTTTAGCCCCACTTCCACTTAAGACCACCCATCCTCTTGAAGTCTCTTCCCTGCCCTGATGGGTTATAGAAAAAAGGCCAGGAAGTCGGCGTCCTTTGTGAGGCTGTGGAGCGGTGTGTGCGGACACCCCTCCTTCCTTCCCCGGCTCCCTCCGAGGCCCGTGCGAGCTTGTGATGTCCATACACCGAGCTGTCCACCCCTTTCTATTCACCTCCATCACTCTCATCCAACCCCCTTCCTTTCCCTCCCGATGCACCTCCAGTCCCCCCCCCCACCCTCCACTCTCTCCCTCCATTAACCTACCTCCACCTTCTATCTCTCCCCCTCTATCTGTCTGCCTGTTCCACCCACTCATTTCACCCTCTTTCTGTCAGAAAAACCCTCCTTTCACTTTCACTCTCTCCATTCTTCCCCCACTCTATAATTTCACCCCATATGTCAGCATCCCCCTTGTTCTTTGTCACTCACTTTCTATACCCCACCTTCTTCTCCACCCTCCGTGGAGTCTCCCTCGGCCTTATCTTTCCTCCCTTACCCCTAGCCTGATTTCTCTCTCTGCCTGTCTGCTTTATTAAAATATTCCGAATTGAATAAGCAGCGGCGGGCTCCAGGAGGATGTCTGCATGTGTGTCGGTCCGTCTGTCAGTCTTTCTGGCTGAGTTTCTGACAGACAAGGAGCCCCGAGGTGTCAAAACATCTCGCTGGCCATCTGACCAGAGAGAGACGTGAACGCATTGGACGGTGAATCACGCCTGGGCGAAACGGGAGGTGGGGGGGAGAGAGAAGTATTTGATTAATCATTAACTGTCTGCAAATGCTCGCCAAACTGCAAATCAGTTTGGAGGTGGTACAAACAATCACATTCATGTCAAATTTGTAGGTTACGCCGCGCTTAATAGACCTGCAAACGCTTAAAGTGCTCATACTGGAGCGAGGCCCATTTGTAATGTTCTACCATAAGAAATAAATGTGCCTGTTTCTCACTTTCAGCATCTATCTCTTCGAATGCCTTTTTAATGAAGTAGTTAAGCCACTCCATGATGTTCCGCCGCGTACACATACAAACACACGCGCTTGGCAAACACTATACAGCAAGACGAGTTAAACCCACTTGGTTTCCCTATAATGATTAAACAACCTTCATTCAAACCCCGTGCACAGCGACGCGCGCTGATCAATTAACGTGATTTACTGTAACGGCTCCGGACATAACCGCTCCATGGTAAACACTGACTTGGTGTCCTACTGTAGTATAGACCTTCCTTCATCACACCCTGGGGATGACTTGTGGCAGAATAAACAGCCATTTGGACCCTCGTCTCTCTCCGCTGCGACTCTTTCCATGGAAATGTGCGGCTTGAATCAACGCTCTGATGACACACAGCCATCTGTTGTTGTGTTAAGTGTGTTTGGGCATGAAGTGGAGAGAAAACACACAATCGCAGAATTTTTTTTTTTTTCTCCTCCTTTTTTTAAAAACACAAAGAAGATACAAATGTGCATGCGGGTGCACTCTCTCTCTCTCTCTCTCTCTCACTCACACACACACACACACACACACACACACACACACACACACACACACAAAGATAGAGTGTGTAGACGTGATGCCGCGCAAACATGTACACAATCGGAGATGCACACACTGGCACAACGACGCACGCACACACACGCACACCTCCTCCCTCTGTCCCCAGAGTCACCCATCCTGAAATAGCAGAACTGAGGCCTTTTCAGTTTTTCACTTCATAGAACAGAGCTGGGGAATCAAATAAATAATAGACAAAGAGAGGAGGGATAGTGATAGGACGACAAGTCAATGCATCTTTTCTCCGCAACAGTGTGGCACACCTCTGAAGAACCTCCGAATCCCCTCCATTCTCCACGCGGCGGAGAGGACCAATAGATTAAAACTGCATGGCACACACTGCTTAAATGAATAGCGCTAAAAATACATCCTTTTCACCGAGACATGAAAGGAAACTGCCTTTCCCCTGTCCAGTATTGAGCAGCCATTGATTCCAAGACAAAGGCTACACCTCCTCAAAGAGGTAAGAAAAATAGCAATCATACAGGCAATTATTTTCAAATGTGCCTGCAGCGGCCGATAATGTCAGCGCGCCTCTCTTCCTAAATAAAGGGAGGGAAGGCAGGCGTCAAAGCTGCAGGCCCACTGCCCAAGACGAATGAGCCCATCCGCAGAATGCTTCGCTTTCATCCGGGCAGCATGACACGGCGCCCCATGCAGTGTGAGGCAGAGCTGGGGCCTGGGGGACAGACGCATACAGAAAAGAGAGAAGAATATAGATTCTCTATTGAGCTCCATGGAGCCAACACCAAGGCAAAGACCTTCTAAAGACCAGTGGCCAGATTGCCAGTGGCTTTCTCTTGTAGCCCTGCCATAGAT